>NC_085041.1:10143576-10512743 GCF_963692335.1 Osmerus eperlanus
AAGCGTTAACTTCATTGAAGGCGGGTACTCTGTTGAAGTTTAAAACTATTGGATCTGCCCAAAGCCACTCTGATCTGCCATAACCAATCGCTAGCGTTCGCCTTAGCCAATTCCTTCACCACTACTGTAACGGAGCTAGCTGCCGTAGCTGGAAAATCAAACTTTTCCAGAACCACGTGGGGAGGAGGGCCACCAACAAAACTTAGCAAAGATTGTTCTTGCTCTGGCTTTAACTTTTGGATATTCGGCAGCGTTGCCACAACGGACCGAATGAATTGCTTCGCTTGCATCTTTCTCTGCTGCCATTACTGAACTACAACTCAAACTAACCACAACATCAACGTCATCGTTCTCATCCACACCCTCTGTTCGCTGATTGTCCCTACAAAAAATTGATTTGAGAAAACCGACTTATGTGCCGAATTCCCAGACCTAGTACAGCCCCTCTCACTCTTGGTTCGAAATTATATGGCTGCGGGCCATCATACATATTAGTAGTTCTTGCCACCTCTTCCTCATCCCAGTCAGTCACCATAGTTCTAGTACTAGGCTGAGGCTACTCTCCTCCACGACTCCCTAACGTGACGTCATCAGCGAATTGCGCTAATATGCTAATTCTAACATCAAAAACTGGGGCCTCATCTATAAACATTGCGTACGCACAAAAAGCTTGCGTACGCTGGTTTTCACGCACACGGTGTGATGTATAAAAATGTACTTGACGTGAGAATGTGCGGGCCGTCACAGAAAGTTTTGAGCAGATGTGAGAATATGCGGACCGTCCGCAAAGTCTTGTCTGGCTCTGTAACGTCGCTAAATCTAACTGAAAAGTGCCGAAACTCACCAAACATAACAAAGTAAAGTTACTGCGTTTCTTAATTTCGAGTTTTACATCGGACCATTTCTTCTTCATTTCTGCCATGGTCTGGTACTCCGAACCCACAGCATTTACGGCCCTTTAATAATAATAATAATAATTGTATTTGTAATGCACTTTATATTTAGCTAAATCTCAAAGTGCTACAGGTAAAAATAAAAAGAAAGGGTGCATGCGCCTGACAGTTTACTCCGCCGACTTTCTTTTGTTGCTAATACCTGATGACAGGACACATTTTCTCGCCTCCACCTCTGTTGTTAGAACCTCAATCTCAAAGTCTGTGAAATTTTAATTTTTTGCGTGTTTAGACATTTTAATTCAGACAGGGACCTCAGGAGCACATTTTTTGTCCATCTGCATATTCATTTATGAATATTTCTGTGCGTAGGAACTTTTCAAGTTTTGGCCGTACGCCATCTTCTGGTATGAAAGCTGCGCAATCTTTTATACATGAGGCCCCTGGTCTTTAAAGGTGCTTTCACACCTGACATGTTTGGTCCGTTTCAATCGGACCATGGTCCGTTTTCTCTGAAAGTCAGGTTCGTTTGGAGAGGTGAGAACACGCATTTGAACTCTGGTGCGGACCAATGTTGGTTGAAAGTTTAAAAACGTAGACAGCTAAAAGTGCGTCATGTTCTATGGAAAAGTGGTAGCTCGTCGGACGAAAAAAAATAATTCCCATGGTTTGATAACATGGATATAATCCTGAGTAAAAGACCAATGAGCAACCCAAAAAACGTGGCGTGCAACACCAAATCATAACAATTAAAGATAGTATTGCAATCGCAATACGCTGCTGTTGCTCCATTGTTGTTCGTGACAAGGAAGTGATTTTCCCTCAAACATTTTCTGTCCAATAGATTAACAACCAGTACAACCACGTGTCATTGTTTTTTACAAACGTCATTGTTTTTTTACATGTTGATTCGCTTAAAACAGGACCATGTGAATACTAACCAGACCTAATGAAAAATGGAAAAAAGTAGCAACTTATCACTAATTCGGACCAAGCAAACGGACTAATAGGTGTGAAAGCACCCTAACACCATTTGGAGATATTTTAAATGATATACATATCTTGAGTGCTTCATGTACCCATTAATCAACAGTGGTGTTTAACCTGCAATATGGCCTTTAAAGTGATCACTAGTTGCCATGCTGGGTCATGAGGATCAACTTTGTCACCAATAATGACAGGCAGGAGACTAAGCAGATGGGTCAATGACATGACGCCTAAATTTACTGTCCGACTGCATTTTCTTCAGTTAAAAATGGTTTAGATTTATAGAAAAAACACTATTTATATTTAGTGTCTCTCCCCTTTATGTAACCACATTCATTTTTCAAAAATCATATGGCATTTCAATTTTTTTTGTCACTGAAAGTGTCAAAATATCATGTGCGACCGGTCGGGCATGAGTGCTATTTTGGAAACTTCTGGAAATTTGCTCATAATGTATTAAAATGTATTTTCTGCCCTGTTTGGCATCATTTCCAAAGTGTTTTGTAGTCTTATATGAAATGACAGTACTCTTTTATTGATATTTCTGTTATAATATACAAACAAACTTTGTCCGAGTATGTCCATTTTATGAAATGTCATGCGGTGCGACCATCAAGAAATGACCATTTTGGAGCTTTTATTTTGAATTCCACTGAAAGACAGGAAGTTGCATCATACATCAGTTTGCAAAGGACCCTTGAAAGCAACAAGCAGGTTTGTAACCCTCTCTCATATTTTGAAGAAAGTAACTTTTTGAATGGCTGGTATGTAGTTTCCACTTTTGGATGTCATGTGGTATGACCTCAAAAATACAATAAATGTTAATTTATATTTACAAATTGATGTTTTGATAGACAATATCGTAGTGGCCTTCTGCGCGAAACTAGCTAGTTTTATTTAGGTGGCCAATGCTGTGCCTGTAAAATTTGACTGAATAAAAAAAAATCATGTGGTGCGACCAAATATCATGTGGTGCGACCATTAAATGATGCCTTCCAAGACTGATATATATCCAATATCGACAGGTTTTGTGCTTTTCTATTCCTTTGATGGTTTATATACAAATAGTAATTCATTTTAATATTCAATAAACAAGATTTTAAGGCTTTTCACAATTTTTTCATGTATTTCAGAGACAACGGTTAATGATTAGTATTTGTACAATATAATTAGAAAAATACATAAACATAACACTTTATTAATAATAATAATAATATATTTTAATCAATTTTATCAGATGCCGCTGCCAAGTAAGGTAAAGACTGCTCGCCACAGGGAACACGTCAATTCCGACCCTGCAGCAAGAGCAGAGTACCTTGCCAGGAGAAAAGAAAGGTTTGCTGTAAAATGCAGAAAATAAATTGAAAAGCACCATGAGCTACATATTTTTCTTGTGTGGAGGACATGCATTTTTGCATTGAAATATTCATCTACTGTCATTTGTCTTCAAGAAAACACAACGCCGTAGATTTATGACATTATATCTGTTTCAGCTACCAGAGAAGAAAAGAGCAGGGAAAGATTCACTATGTTAACTCAAGTGAGCTGTCTGGTAGAGAGAAAAAGAAGCAGAGAGAGAAGTGGAGGGCTGCATCCAATTCATATAGGGATAGGAAAAAGATGGCGAATGCTGTATTAGACCTCACACCGCCAGACCTCACACCGCCATCTATGGACAACACCCCGCCAGTTCTGCCTGATGTAGCTGTAGCTCCAGAGCCATCAGAAAATGCAGGTCTACCTATCTTAGACCCAGAACCTTTTAATGAGGATTTTAATCCACCAGTCGCGTCCACGCCAGAGAGAGTTGAGAGGAAGAATACTTCAGCTGAGAAACGTAGCAAAAGACTGCAGAAAGAGAAGGGAACACTAGAAAAGCAGGTCTTGTATCTGAGGAAACAGCTGGCAGAAATGAGAAAACTAAAGGATAAATGTAGAAGGAGAGAGAAGAGATTGATGGCAAGACAAAGTCAAGGCCTAAGTGAAAAATTCAAGCAAAGGGGAGGCAAGAAACTGTCAGGAGAGAGAAAGCAGGCTGTTATCAAGTTTTTGTCCAGAGATGAAAACAGTTCTCTTTTAGCTGGGAAAAAAGACACCGTCACCAAAAATAAACAGAAGGTACAAAGAAGAGTTCTAACAAAGCCCCTCACTGAGCTCCACACGGAGTATCAGACTGAGGTCGAACAGCATCTGTCCATGTCTTACAGACAATTTGTTCGAAGGCGGCCATTTTACATCACAGAGCCCAAGTCCAAGGACCGAGATACCTGTGCATGTTCAGAACACGAAAACATCCGTCTGTTGGTGAACAAACTTGCCAAGAGAGGGCTGCTAAAGACAACCAGCATCTCAGAGTTGGTGGAAATCATTGTATGTGACCCCAAAAATAAGGCATGTATGGATCGTGTTTGTCCTAAGTGCTGCTTTGAAGAAGTTGAATTTCCTGAAACAGACGGTATTACGGTCTCTTGGGAACAATGGGAGCGGGTAACTTCAACAAATGGAGAGAAAACCTTTGCAAATGTTGTAAAGCGCACACATACAGGGCCAATACAGGAATTGAAAGAGCTGTTCCAAAAAAAGCTAGAAGCTTTAGCCATACATCAGTTCAATTGGATCCACCAAACAGAGCAGTTTCGATACATAAAACAAAATCTCACTGACTCTGAAGCGGTTCTTCACATTGATTTCTCAGAGAACTATGCATGCAAGATGAGCACAGAGATATAGGCTTATCATTTTGGAGGCAGTCGAAAGCAAGCCACGATCCACACTGCTATCCTCTACACTGTCCATGGCACAAAATCCTTTGCAACACTGTCAGACAGCCTCCGTCATGATGAGCGGGCAGTATGGGCCCACTTGGAGCCCATACTGAAGGAGCTACGGGCAACCTACCCAAAGATTACAGCTTTGCATGTTATAAGTGATGGACCGGTTACACAGTACAGGAACAAAGCAAACTTTTACATGCTTAGTACCGTACCTTTCCTGTCTGGATTTGAATATGTTTCATGGAACTATTCTGAACGATCCCATGGAAAGGGTGCCCCGGACGGTATTGGTGGTGCAGTAAAGAGGGAGGCAGATCAATACGTTCTACGAGGAGGCGAGCTGCAGACTCCACAGGATTTGTACGAAATTCTGGCCAAAAAGTCAGGATCAAGCATTCATCATCACTGGATAAGCGAAGAGGCAATACAAAAGTATGATGAGCTGATTCCAGACAAGATGATGGCTGAGAAGGGCACCTTAAAGATCCACCAGGTTTTGTCTTCACAAGCTGCACAGATAAGCCATAGGGAGGTATTGTGCTTCTGCAAGCATGCAGAAATGAAGACCTGCTTATGCTACCAGCCAGTAAAAGTTGACCTGACGGACACCACATGCCACACTGAGAACGCGTCAACAAATTCTGAGCCACCAATGGAACAAGATAGTCTTCAAGACTTATGTGGAAAGTTTGTGATAATAACATATGATGAGCTTCCATACATTGGCCAGGTCCTTGAGGTTGTGGGAGAGGAGATCAGGGTCAATGCCATGCGGCAGTCAGGAAATAAGAACTTATTCAAGTGGCCACAAACTCCTGATGCCATTTTCTACTTAAAGAAGGATGTCCAGTCAGTGATCTCAGAACCTGAGCCAGCAACCTCTCGCTGCTCTAAGTTGAGCAACAATGACTGGAAAAAGTTTGAAAGTTCCTGGGGTTAAAGAAATTCCTATACACCAATATAATCCCAATGGTCCCAGCAGAATGAGTAGGAGTAGTAAAAGGAGCAATTTGATGTTTTGAAAATGAAATGTTTACAAAATGCCATGAATGAAATTCTCTGAAGCGTTTTTCTTTTTTTTTTTTTATGAAAATGGTATGTTGTGGAAATGAAAATTAAATGTTTACTTTCACCGAAAAAATCTGTTACATTTTAATAAAAATCTGTTTTAGATTTTTGCATGTCAGTTAGTGATCTGTTTTAGATTTTTGTACGTCAGTCAGTCAGTGATCTCAGAACCTGAGCCAGCAAACCTCTCGCTGCTCTAAGTTGGGCAAAAATAACTGGGAAAAGTTCAAAAGTTGGGGTTAAAGAAATGCCTATACCCAATCCCAATGGTCCCATCAGAATAAGTTGAAGTAGTAAAATTTGATGTTTTGAAAATGAAATGTTTACAAAATGCCATGGATGAAACGACGAAATGATGTTTGCTTTACTAAAATCTGTTAAATTTGAATACAAATCTGTGTTAGATTTTTGCATGGAACTTATTCCATCCATGCATCATCTTCCGCTTGTCCGGGGGTCGGGTCGCGGGGGCAGCAACCTAAGCAGGGAGGCCCAGACTTTCCTCTCCCCGGCCACTTCCACCAGCTCTTCCTGGGGGACCCCGAGGCGTTCCCAGGCCAGCCGAGAGACATAGTCCCTCCAGCGTGTCCTGGGTCTTCCCCGGGGCCTCTTCCCAGTGGGACGTGCCCAGAACACCTCACCAGGGAGGCGTCCAGGAGGCATCCTTATCAGATGCCCGAGCCACCTCAACTGGCCCCTCTCGACGCGGAGGAGCAGCGGTTCTACTCTGAGCCCCTCCCGGATGACCGAGCTTCTCACCCTATCTCTAAGGGAGAGCCCGGACACCCTGCGGAGAAAACTCATTTCGGCCGCTTGTATTCGCGATCTCGTTCTTTCGGTCACTACCCACAGTTTGTGACCATAGGTGAGGGTAGGAACGTAGATCGACTGGTAAATAGAGAGCTTCGCCTTTCGACTCAGCTCCTTCTTCACCACAACGGACCGATGCAGAGCCCGCATCACTGCGGACGCCGCACCGATCCGCCTGTCGATCTCGCGCTCCATCCTTCCCTCACTCGTGAACAAGACCCCGAGATACTTGAACTCCTCCGCTTGGGACAAGATCTCCTCCCCGACCCGGAGATTGCACTCCACCTTTTTCCGGTCGATAACCATGGCCTCAGATTTGGAGGTGCTGATTCCCATCCCAGCCGCTTCGCATTCAGTTGCGAACCGCTCCAGTGAGAGCTGGAGGTCACGGCCCGATGAAGCCAACCTCGGGCCGTGACCTCCAGGAACTTATTGCTTCCTAATATATTGTTTTTTGATCATTTGGTGCGACCACACATCATGTGGTGCGACCAGAAATGGCAATAACTGTATTAAAATCAAAATGCAATATGACATTTCTGAGGCCAAAATTTGAATCTCTGATCGAGTATGCTTAAGGGAATTATATTGTTTAAACATTTTTTTCAGTTTTGTGCAATTCACAGGAAAAATGCGTATGTTAACTACATGTAGGTAGGTGACTGTGATGTTATTGAACAAAAACACATATCAACAACTATAGAATTTCAGAAAAAATCAAAATAATTAGTTTCTAAAGACTTCATATTACTGAGAACTTGTAAAATAAATGTAAATAGGTTAAGGAAATATGTTCATTTTTTTAATATTTCACGGTCGCACCACATGACATTTTTAAAGGTCATGGCCAATTCATGAACATGAAAAAACACTAAAATTAGTTTAAATAATTGTTTTATATAAATTCATACATACACAACATTGTTAATGTTTGAACAAATGCAATAAAAAATCATATTTATTGTATTTTAAAATTGGCTTGTTAAAAATCCTTATACGTCATTGACCCAGATACCAGTTCTCAGCTGCTTGGCCACCTATCGTTTTGGCCTTTCCACTCACCTGACAGGGAGGTGAGCTGGAATCTTAGTCCTTGTAGGCAAATTGTTTGATTCGTCTGTTCAGCTGAGTGAAGTGAATGTGAAGAAATGCTTGACATTTATAAAGTACATTGTTTCCCACACATAGACTAATTCGTGGCGGTGCGCCACAGAATCAACACCGGCCACCACATATTGCATTTCGTTATTCTTTTTTAACATTTTGTTTACGCTATTTAAAACACGCAGCGTATTTGTTCAGCTGCATTTCCTTTCCCTGCTCTCCCTCTGTCTCTCGGTCACTCACGCGTTTCTCTCACATACAGACACACAGTCACAACGTCAGCACACGTTAGCAACGATGCATAGATACGCCGTTCTAGACAGACAACGATATCAGCGAGCCCTCAGCATTAGTACCATAGCTAAAAGTCTGGGAAAGTTGAGGTTACTTTTCGCTAGGTACCTCTGAACATGTCTTAATCTGCTAGACAAGTGGGTTCCTCTTTGTTCTTTTGGTGAGAAATCTCACATGCCCTACTTACCGGCGTCATGGAGCTGACCAGCTAAATTGTTATTTAGCACTAGCGTTGCTACCTGCATATACCAGCTCCTGGTCTCCTAGATTCAGACCAAGCCCCGGTAAATTGTAGAGCTAGCTAACTACTACACTTCTGTAGTAGTACAGCAGGTGAGGTGGACAGATGTAGAAACAGGCAGGTAAGAAAGCAGGTCTCAGGTGTCAGGGTGTCAGGGTCTCCGGTCTCAGGGAGTCAGGTGGCTGAGCGGTGAGGGAGTCGGGCTAGTAATCTGAAGGTTGCCAGTTCGATTCCCGGCCGAGTCAAATGACGTTGTGTCCTTGGGCAAGGCACTTCACCCTACTTGCCTCGGGGGGAATGTCCCTGTACTTAAGTAAGTCGCTCTGGATAAGAGCGTCTGCTAAATGACTAAATGTAAATGTAGGTCTCAGGATAAGGGAACTCATTTCTATTCTTCCGTTTCTGGCAGATAGGACTTGAATGGGGTGTGAATTTTATATAGGGTGTTAAATGTGTGTATTTTGGGTTGGTCGTGTGATTCATTTTTGATTAATATTATTTAATATAATAAAGTTCTGTGTAACAAATTATTAACAAAGTAATTATTTTGGCCACCTATCGTTTGCCCCCCCCCCCCCCTTTAGGAGGTTATTTAACCTTTTCATGTTCCTGTTAAATTTGCCTGAAAACGCCTAAACAGCATACCCAAAGTAAATTGGAAGCTGTTCTTGAACCATTTGGAGTACATGCATGTAAATGATCTCTTTTGAAAGCTGACACTCTGAAGTTATGTCCCCTGTTGTCAGGACCCCTGTCAGTCCTTCTAGTGTTGAGTAATAGAAGCTTGAACACAAGGAAAGTGAAAATTTCTATTTCCGCCTAGATTTTGTTTTGAAAACAGAGGCCTGAATAGGCCTAGAGGTGGTAGGTATTATCTGGAAGACTAAATTGGACCACAGGTTGAAGCCTTACCCAATTAAAATCAAAAGTCAAACATAATACCACAATATATTCATATTTGACACATGTTTTTATAAGAGTACATCCAGGAATTTTCTAAAAGGGTCTTTTGGAGACTCCAAAATGACCCTTTGTAACCAAGGTCAAGGTCAAATAAAAAGGTATTATTTTTCATAATTGTTATCTCTAATGAAAGGTGGTACTTAGAACTATCATATATAATAGCTAAATCCCTAATTAGTAATACTGAAACACAAAAACTGAAGCATGAACACATTGGAGTGCTTTATCTGATTCCAAGGATTGGCGCACAAAGAACACTGATTCTGTCAACCATATTGCGCAATCGACTGTTATTTTGAAGGCTCCACAGACGCATACAAATGAGGTATTGGCATTTTCAGCTAGCTGTCAGCTACAAGGCTAACGAGCTAATTTCAGAGCCAGTCGAAGCCAGTTCGAGAAATTTGTTTAGAACGAGTGTGGGGGGGGGGGCGGGGGGGGGGCAGGACGCACAGACCTAGTTGGCTTTAGAGGGCTGTCAACGGGGCATGGAAGCTCCTATTGGGTCGAACAAGGTGTCAATCAAAAGGGGAGGGTTCAACGGACATTTTGAGACCTTCATTTTGTAAATACTCCGTTGATAAATCTGAGAAAATAACACTTTTATGTGAACAAGTTGTTTCTTCCGTCGGCTAACTTGCATAATGAAACAAAGGATAATGGCTATTCATGAACGTAAAACATTGTATTTGGACGAATTACTTTACATGGTTAGATACTTTGAACCCTTGGGACTTACGCAGATCAAGTTTTGATGGCATGATTTGCACACCTGGACCTATTTGAACAACTTAGGGTGAGTACAACTTTTTTCTTTGGCATTGTTGAAGGAATGTTCACCGGAAAAAGACGTTGACTTTGCTTGCTATTGCGACTTGATCTTGAATTGGTTTATTTCAATGGAAGCACAAGAATCGTAGCTTTCCAACGATGTATAACATGTGTAGCGTCTAAAAAATATATTTTTTAGAATTTAGTGCGTCGTAACTGAGGAAGGGGGAGGCAGCATTTTTGTCTCGCGAGCGAAACAGGAGCGTAAACAGGTTAACATTAATACGAGTTCCGCCTGGTCCCCCAGTGGCTAGAAATTTTGATAGGTGTAAACCAAGCCCTGGGTATTCTTCTCCGCCCTTGAGAAAATGATATCTCAAACGCTCGGTTTTTAAAATCCTCTACTTGTGACATCCCAAGGAGGAAGGTTACCTCCCCTTTCTCTGGCCCGCCCATGAGAATCTGAGCTACGACCATGTGAGTGTGATATCGGTTTTTCCTCGAGAGACATCATGGCTTGCAAACGAACTATTAGCATAACAGTTGCTCAGTGTTTGGATATACAAATGAAAACAAGTCTTTTTACAGTTCCTTCATCCGAGTCTCTGAAGAACCAGTGTGTTAATTTTATTTTCTCTGGAAATGCGCCGACACATCTTCCCAAAGTTTTGTTTTGTCTGCGCCAAACATTTCAGCCACGACTGTCTCCTCAACTTGGGCCAATACAAAGCTGGCCTTGCTGACTGTCTAAAATTAAATTCTGGATCAGTACCAACTCTCCTTGGTCCGGCTACAAACCTCGGATAAGTAAGTCAACTAACACTCATTTTGTTGCTTTACTGTATATGGTTACCTATCTTGCTACCCTTCATGTCAGAATGTCACCTTCAGAATGTATCTGTAAAATTAGTCCTGGGTCTTTCCCGGGGCCTCTTTCCAGTGGGACGTGCCCAGAACACCTCACCAGGCGTCCAGGAGGCATCCTTATCAGATGCCCGAGCCACCTCAACTGGCCCCTCTCGACGCGGAGGAGCAGCGGTTCTACTCCGAGCCCCTCCCGGATGACCGAGCTTCTCACCCTATCTCTAAGGGAGAGCCCGGACACCCTGCGGAGAAAACTCATTTTGGCCGCTTGTATTCGCGATCTTGTTCTTTCGGTCACTACCAACAGTTCGTGAGGGTAGGAACGTAGATTGACTGGTAAATAGAGAGCTTCGCCTTTCTACTCAGCTCTTTCTTCACCACGACGGACTGATGCAGAGCCCGCATCACTGCGGACGCCACACCGATCCGCCTGTCGATCTTGCGCTCCATTCTTCCCTCACTCGTAAACAAGACCCCGAGATACTTGAACTCCTCCGCTTTGGTCAAGATCTCCTCCCCGATCCGGAGATTGCACTCCACCATTTTCCGGTCGATAACCATGGACTCAGATTTGGAGGTGCTGATTCCCATCCCAGCCGCTTTGCATTCGGTTGCGAACCGCTCCAGTGAGAGCTGAAGGTCAGGGCCCGATGAAGCCAACAGGACCACATCATCTGCAAAAAGCAGCGACCCGATCCTGAGGTCACCAAACCGGACCCCTTCAACGCCCTGGCTGCGCCTAGAAATTCTGTCCATATAGGTTATGAACAGAAACGGTGACAAAGGGCAGCCCTGGCGGAGTCCAACCCTCACCGGGAACAAGTTCGACTTACTGCCGGCAATGCGGACCAAACTCTGACACCGGTCGTACAGGGACCGGACAGCCCCGATCAGGGAATCCGGTACCCAGAGGGACACGGTCGAATGCCTTTTCTAGATCCACAAAACATGTATAGACTGGTTGGGCGAACTCCCATGCACCCTCCAGGACCCTGCCGAGGGTGTAGAACTGGTCCACAGTTACACGGCCAGGACGAAAACCACATTGCTCCTCCTGAATCCGAGGTTCGACAATCCGACGGACCATCCTCTCCAGGGCCCCTGAATAGACTTTCCCAGGGAGGCTGAGGAGTGTGATCCCCCTAAAGTTGGAGCACACCCTCCGATCCCCCTTTTTAAAGAGGGGAACCACCACCCTGGTCTGCCAGTCCAGAGGCACTATCCCCGATGTCCATGCGATGTTGCAGAGTCGTGTCACCCATGACAGCCCTATAACATCTAGAGCCTTAACCCTTGTGCTGCCTTCGGGTCACATGACCCAAAGGTTCATAACGAACCATCGTTGTGTTTACCCAATTTTACCCAATACAAAAACAAATAAAAATTATTTTCTTTTAACCATTGCAATGTGGGGGGTCTGAGACAGCCAAACGGTTAAAAGAAAATGATTCACTTTGTTTTGGTATGCGGTAAAGTTGTCGCAATACGATGGTGGGTCACAATGACTGATGGGTCAGAATGACCCGAAGATAACACAAGGGTTAAGGAACTCCGGGCGGACCTCATCCACCCCAGGGGCCCTGCCACCGCGGAGCTTTTTAACCACCTCTGCGACCTCAGCCCCAGAGATAGAAGGGCCCCCCCGATGTCCCCAGACTCTGCCTCCACGTCAGAAAGCGTGTTGGTGGAAATAAGGAGGTCTTCAAAGTATTACTTTCACCGATCCAGGACGTCCCCCGTCGAGGTCAGCAGCGCACCATCCCCACCATATACAGCGTTGACAGTGCACTGCTTCCCCCCCCTGAGTCGCCGGATGGTGGTCCAGAACCTTTTCGAAGCCGTTCGGAAGTCATTCTCCATAGCCTTGCCGAGCTCCTCCCACGCCCGGGTTTTTGCCTCCGCAACCGCCAAAGCCGCATTCCGCTTGGCCTGCCGGTACACATCAGCTGCCTCTGGAGTCCTACCAGCCAATAAAGTCCGATAGGCCTCCTTCTTCAGCTTGACGGCATCCCTCACCTCCAGCGTCCACCACCGGGTTTGAGGGTTCCCGACGCGACATGAACCGACCGCCTTGCGGCCGCAGTTCCTGTCAGCCACCTCAACAATGGAGGCCCGGAACATGGCCCATTCAGACTCAATGTCCCCGGCCCCCCCGAGACATGATCGAAGCTCTCTCGGAGGTGAGAAGAGAAGAGAAACCTTCGAAATCCAACGTAAATTAAGAAAGAACCCTAAAAATACAGCAGAAAGTGTTGTGTCATTCAGGGATGCCACTCTTTTGTAATTATACATTTCAAGCACTTTTCAAGCACTTTTCAAAGATAAATGATTTCTATTATTATTTTATAAATTGTTTGTTAGCCGTATTCTGGGTTTCACTTCAAAGTTCCAACTCCTCCCAAAGACACTTACTGTAATGCCAGCATGAGTTAATTTTTTGGCATTTGCGCGGCAAGTTTTTTGAGCTTTATGTAAAATAAACATTGCCGTTTTTCAATTCAACCCTCTACGGACACAGTGAAGCTTGTGTCGCCATTGGCTAGTATTTTTTTTTATTTTATTCGCCAGACTTGTTCCATGAAATGTATGAACAATGCAACTGAAAAAAGTAGCCTACATTAAATGATTGAATTATTATTTATGTTGCATATGGATGTAATATTTAGCAAATGTATTTCTGCCACTTGACTTCAGCCACCTCTCCACAGCTGATGATGGATCATACTGCTGAAGCTCTGGGCCTTCTGTTGAAATGAAGATCAGGTCTGAAAGGCGTGAGGGTGTGAGATTGCTGCGGGCATCTGATTTTATTCTCTTTTGGGTACTGAAGGCTTTTTCGCAGTTGGCAGAGCTGATTAGAAGAGCAAGAATAATCTGAACAAAGAACAGTAATCTTAAAATCTCAGTTTTCGTTGTTGAGCAGCAGCAAAATAACTAATTGTATGTCTGTTGTCATAGCAGCCAATCATGTTAACTCGTAGTCAAGCGACGGTGCGTCACTGAAATCTGCGCTAAACGTAGGATATTATTTGCCTCGAACAATTTACTATCCATTGACTAATTAAAGATAATTTTTAGTCGTCTAGCGTGAAATTTGGTTACATATGCGAGTGATATACTCGCATTGGTAAAACCTTGTCTAGTGAAAGTGATGGCTTTATCATTTCTGGCTCCAAATTGTCGACAGGGGAAGCAGAAACATGCATCTAGCTTGGCTGAGTTCTCTAACCAAGTTCGAGAGCGATACCAACTTGGGTTGAATGCCCGAGGACCTTTGCTTAAAATGCGTATGGGGTACGTTTGCTGAACCGACTGCATTGGAGTGCTGTCATGCAACCCATAACTGCCTTCACCCGCAGCGGCGGTAACGTTGGTACCGAGAGACAAGGATGTGCTTCCACTCGGACCAGCACGCTATGCCTGCTCTGGAGTAGGAGTTTGTTGTCAAATATCCCTTGTCGCAAGAGTTTCGAGGTTGATTTCACTTTTAGCGGTAAACGTGTAGGCGGAGCTCTAACCTACGTTTCCCATTATCAACCAGCCAATAATGAGGAATCATAAAAAAATGCATATTACTGAAAGCCCTGACAGACTTTTTCATACCTTCAACATGTAACATTTTGGGATTTAGTCCGAAGGAGCTGGGGGAGCGCATGATCAATCTGGGGGGGGAAAGGCTAAAGTCAAGCACTTTTAACCCTCGTGCTGCCTTCGGGTCACATGACCCAAAGGTTCATAACGAACCATCGTTGTGTTTACCCAATTTTACCCAATTACCCAGTAATTCTGCACCATGGCTGAATTTCGGTAAAGGGACTTCAGATACAGTATTAGGGGACCACAAAGGCCTATATAAAAGCATCCAAAAACAGCATGTCATGGGACCTTTAAATTAACAAACTTCCAACAAACTTCTAACAAACAAATTCTCCAATATTGGAAAATGATATTCATCCTTAACCTTTCTCCTCATGGATCCACCTTATGGAACAATAGGGTCATTGTAATCAATAGGAAATCATTGTTTAAATATGATTGGTATGAAAAGGGCATTGTGTTTGTGA
The DNA here is from genome assembly GCF_963692335.1 of Osmerus eperlanus. Taxonomy (NCBI): domain Eukaryota; kingdom Metazoa; phylum Chordata; class Actinopteri; order Osmeriformes; family Osmeridae; genus Osmerus; species Osmerus eperlanus. The sequence continues at coordinate 10,158,410 of NC_085041.1, forward strand.
ATGATGTTATAGATGACAATGGTACCTTTTTTTAATATAAAGCTTTCTTAGACAAATATAATTTAAACTGTACTTATAGAGTATACAACAAGATCTGTAAAGCAATACCTATACCATTATTACAGTTAGTTCAAAGCACATTGTTATATGCAAGAATAACACCCTTACCAAACGTAGTTATTAACGATTGTACTTTATTTGACAGTAAATGTAATAATACATATATTAGTGATGCTTTGAAATCTATACATTTGCAATAAATTAATTGATTATAACAGAGGATTGTGTGTACAGGTTCCTGTGAAAGAATTTTAGGACATAGTTACAATGTATGTGTTTTATAAGTGGTAATATGTAAGCTCCTATGTTCATTGATAAAGGATAGACAGTGAATGTAAAGATCTGATGCTTTGTCTTAAGGTATTTATGACCTGTTGTTTTATGATACCTAACTAATGCCCCTTTTCCACCAACGCATTTTGGGTGCCGGTGCTTAATCGCGAACCAGTTCTTTCTCTTTTGACAGACTGAGAACCGGAAAAGTGGTTCGTACGTGGTTCTTAACCCTTGTGCTGCCTTCGGGTCACATGACCCAAAGGTTCATAATGAACCATCATTGTGTTTACCCAATTTTACCCAATACAAAAACAAATAAAAATAATTTTCTTTTAACCTTTGCAATGTGGGGGGTCTGAGACAGCCCAACGGTTAAAAGAAAATGCTTCACTTTGTTTTTGTATGCGGTAAAGTTGTCGCAATACGACGGTGGGTCACAATGACTGATGGGTCAGAATGACCCGAAGATAACACAAGGGTTAAATAGCAGCATTTCGGAGCTGGACTAGATTGGGAACCAAGTAAGAACCGCTTGGGGCGGGATTACCGTGACCAACAAGACGAACAGAATCCTTTGACCGCCATTGCCCTAAGTTTTTACAATTCATATTTCAGCTAAATGGTACTTGTAAATCAGCATCTGAATTCAAATGTAACGAGAAGTGGGCAGTGTAGTTGCTGAAAATGTGCTTATTTTATTGATGAAACTGCTAATTTGTAAATTTGCTCCGACTTTTCGATAACCTAGCTAGCATCGCAGTGCAGTGCAGACACTAGTTGCTGCATTTGATCATAATCCTATCAAATGAGTGAAATAACAAACACAAATGTTATGAGCTATTGAGCCTATATTTAACACAAATGTAATACACAAGCACTATACAGCAAAAGTTTCTAAAATGTTGAGCTGATAATGCCAGTGTTGTCATACTGCTGCGAGTCCAGGGTATAGGTATTACGCTATAGCCAAGAAAACACGCATCTCAACCTCGCGTTCTTACGGTGCGTGTCCACTTCAGCAGAGTGGGCGGCGCGGTGCGTCGGCTTCCAATTCATTTTCAATTAAACCAGGCGTTGACGCTCGCGTAGGGCATTGTGGGAAGGCGAGCGGAGCGCTAGCGTTGGCCAATCGGATTGGTTTCTTGTTTCTTGTAACGTAGCAACTGTTGGTCATGGATGGAGGAGAAACTTATTGTACGTGTCTGCACACCCAGTTCTGTTCAGAACAAAGTTACGTAATGTGACGAGCCTGAAATTAAAGATTACATTAAACTAATAATGCATGGTGCAGGGTTGGCGACGTTGTCAGTGTCCCTAGGGTGTTTTTATACTTTTAAATTCAGTCTTGTCACATTACGTGACTGTTCTGTGCCACTGGTAGCTTGTTAGCCCAGCCTACAAACGACTGGTTGAGTGACCGGTGGCGTAACATGTATTCTACTGTAATCTTGCACTAGTAAAAATTCTGTATTTTTACACAAATGTTGTGTAAAAGTGGTATTTTGATCGATATTGTGAGTACATGAACCTAAGTCTGCACGCTTGACCATGACTACAACAGTGACCTTGAGAACTACAACTCTGTATTAACTTTTCTAACACGCCCCCGAGCGTAGTGTACTGTGGGAAGGCAAGCGGTGCAGAGCGTTAAAAAACGCTTTAGTGGACACGTACCGTTAGCGTTCTTCGGATTGATAAACAGCCTTTAGTCGGGCTCTGCTTTGTGTCTGGCGCTGCCGCGCTGGCGCGCTAGCGTTGCTTGGAAAGATGAGACGTATACAGTGACTTAATGACATGGCTCTGTGGTGGCTCTCTAGCCTGTGGAAAAGCAAACCGGTTCTTAGATGGCTCCGTTCTTGAACCAGCTCCGAACTGGCTCTAGCACCAGCTCCGAACTAGCTCCCGGTTCACTTTGGTGGAAAGGGGGTATAAGAGCCAGAGATGTGGAGGTTGGGGGACTCTTGAGTTCTTGTGACCTGAGGGAGTAGGTTTAGATAGATAAGTTGATCCAGCTGCTCTGACCTTTTTTTATTTTTTATTAATCCTTGTTTGAAGTTTAATCTATATTATCTCCTCATTTAGAGAGAGAGATGTGACATCAAAGAACTGAGACACTTGGCCTCATATAAGGCAGTGTTCACCACTCTTTCGAATGACTGTAGCATGTCCTTCGTTATGACGGGTCACAGAGTACTCTGTTTTCTTATGTTTTGTACAAACTAATCAATTGTATTAAGCCGCCATCTTGACTATTCAAACCACACAGCACCGTCAGAATTTTCCATCACATTCCGAATAGGGTTGCATTGTCCACAGAATTTTTTTTTTTTGAATTCATTTAAAGGCCCATTTCCTCAAAGGTCAAATAGACTCACTTTAAAATAATTTATAAAATATATCCATATTCGCTGACTTTATTAGAAAAAGATTCAAATTTGATGTAGACCCTTGTGTATTTTGTGAGGTGGCTGATGAAACTCTGGAACCATGCTTCGGTGAGTCCGATGTAATCATATTTTGCATTGAGGCTCAATTGCTCTGCGAGCAATTTTATCTTTCATCTGCTCTGCAAGCAGGAGTAAGAAAAATGCGAGCGCGCACAGCGCACAAGCGAACATTTTTGGCCATTATTTGAGCGCAAAATAGTTTTTGAGCTTTATGTAAAATAAACATAGCCGTTTTTCAATTGGTAAAACCTTGTCTCGTGATGCCATCACTCCGGCCCTGCTCCCATCCATCCTCCCTGACGCGTATCGTTACGGTAGGGCCGCCCGGCCCAGCTATCGGTAGCCTATCTGAGAAAACGTTTTGCAAAAGACGCGCTATGGTGCAAACCGCTAAATTGATATTAGGCTACTCGGTGTAGAATGATGGTATTTTGGTGAAATGGTAGCTAATGTGTTAGAAGTAGCCTATTTGGAGAGCTCACTGTCTGCTGTCTCTGGTGTCCATTTTTACTGTTACAGCTCAGGGGAACATTTCATTTATATGCATCTGTATGTTTCACTCATTGAACAAATAAATTATAATTCTATATGGTTTTGTTCGGCTTACATAGCGTCCATTATCTGGGTCGGAGGTAGGCACTAGGCAGCGAGGGGCGGAGCTTCAGCTCCTTCAGGCAACACGCCCCCCCAGTCCCAAACAGAGAAGACAGCTGATTTTTTCACGATTTCAAACCCTAATTTAACATACTTGTCGGTGTTATTTTTTCATTCGAATTTGGATGGGTAGTTAATAACACATTATTCTGTGGTGTGGCGAACTAAAAACTCGTTTCCAGGTCCACTTTACAGGATCTTTAACACAGGCAAACGGTGCATAATCTAATTAGGTATGTGCTAATTTTCATAATATACCACAACAGATCTAAACGTTTGGTATAGCCAGGTGAAAATGTCTTGTAGAATCTTGTTGACATCTTACAGTAAATAATTATAGAGGCAAACAAATGTCACCATAAGACATTTTCACCTGGCTATACCCAACGTTTAGATCTGTTGTGGTATTTATGAAAATTAGCACATAATTAATTAGATTATGCACCGTTTGCCCATGTTATCAAACAATTTCAAAAAACTTGTGATACATTTTTTTTGTCTTGATGTAAGTAATCAACTCAGTAATTTTCATGGTGATATCTAAAGGTCTATATTTTTACCCTATTCACGTGAGAAAAAGAATGAATAGGCTATATTTGGGTATTTTTCGAAACTTTCCCCTAATGGGATTCTTCGTTTTTTTTTTCCTTACTCAGGACATATTGAGGATACAAAATCAGTTGAGTTTGTTTCTGCTGCAATTTATCCGACCTTTTTTCATAAAATGGCTTGTTTCTGAAGCTGCGGTCGCTTATTTGTCTCGCGATAGTTGGCAACCTTGATCACCAGAATTTCTGTTCAGCTGTCTGACTGTCTGGAAGGATTTACAGTGTGAGCCTTTAGCTTGTTAGATAGTCAATAAACATGGAGACGAAGTCGGGAAAGAGTTTCCGCGTGAGCGACGGGGACTGGATTTGTCCAGACAAAAAGTAAGCTACTAACAATCCGGGATTCTGAGGGGGTCAAATATCTAGCTAGCTAGTCGACCCATCTCTTTGGAAGCGAGTCAGGTAGCTAGAGCTAACGCTTCTTTTATGACATGGCGAGCTACAGTTCCACTACAGTAGTAGAATATTACTACGATGATGGCTCTAAATTGTTTTATTCCGTTGTATGCAGTAACTTGGCCAAGTAGCCATCCTTAAAATGTGGTTTGCTTATCACAGTACCTAGATTTTAAACTATTTCAAGTAATCGTCATATATCAGTCACACCGTGCCGAAGCTGAGGAAGCGATATGGTTATAATAGCCTAAAAGAAGCATGTTAGCTGTCTAGCTAGACGACTGTAGTAGACTAGCTGGCTAACACATCATCTGCGGGGCCTGTTTGTATGTACAGATTATGGGGCATATTATTTTCCAGGCCGATTCCAATTCAATTTACATTACTACTTGCCAATTAACCAGTAAACTTCGCTAGATTGCAAGATAGCCACCCCTTCTAAGTGAGCTTTCTATTTACGCTAGCTAGTTAGTCAAGCTAATTTCGACATAATCAATATAAGCAAGAGCCAAGCTAGTTAGCCTAGCACTGTCCTAAACGAAAACGTGACAAATTGTTAGTCTCATTCGCAACAATGTGGTTGTGGCTAGCGAATTACTTTATTGTTTATGTTGGAATTAAAATACATATATTATAACTTAAATAACCGAAAATTGCAATAATAGCAAACATACTGTGTAGAAAGTCCTTTTTGGGCCAGAGTGCAGCGGTGCAGCATAGAACGCTGTTTCTCGCGATGTCACCGGAATTTTCAGAAGCACCTCCATTTCTTTGCTTGGTAACTAGCACTACCAGCAAGAAATGTGGTGGGAAAGTCTGCATGTAGACACTTGTCCAGCTTCCTCTTCTACACAGAGTGCTTTGAGAATATGCGTTTCAATTTTTTTTCTTTCGTATTGACTGAACGGCAATAGTTTGTACCAATCAGTGTCCTATGAGGAACTACTGGCAGCAACGAGTATTATTCAAGTTAGGCAGTGATAGAACGAAGGTTCATCCAGTCACCTGCCCAGTATGTTTGTCAAGTGTCTGCTGTTTTCCAGTTTCCAAGGACAATTTTCCACTTGACTGTATAACAAATCATCTGCCCAATACATTTTTGTGGACGATACCGATATTGCAGAGACATTTAAAATTAAAATAAGTAGTAGGACATCTACACATTACACATTTATGCATTTAGCAGACACTTTTATCCAAAGCGACTTCCAAGAGAGAGCTTTACAAAAGTGCATAGGTCACTGATCATAAAAACGAGATAGCCCAAACATTGCGAGCAGCCAAAACATGAAGCATACATTGTGAAAACCAAATAAGTGCCAAAGGGAAGAACCATAAGAGCATGCAGTTAAACAAGTTACAATTAAACAACATGAAACTCAAAAGTGCAAGTGTACCTGTAGAACAGTTCAACAGTAAAAAACAACAACAAAAAAACACATACATGAGCTTTTATGACATCCCATTCTAAATCCATAGGTATTTATATGGAGTTGCACCTATAACAGCTTCCACTCTTCTGGAAAGGCTTGCTCTGTGGGAATATTTGCTTATTCACCCTGAAGAGCATTTGTGAGGTCAGACGGATGGATGAAAGGGCCTGGTTCACAATCGCCGTTTTTATTAATACCAAAGGTGTTCAAAAGGGTTGAGGCCAGGGCTCTGTGGGCCAGTCAAGTTTTTCCACACCAAACTCATCCTTGGATGAGTTTGGTGTGGAACCATGCCTGGTTGGAACCATGCCTTTATGAACCTTGCTTTGTGCACTGGGCCACAGTCATGCAAAATCAGAAAAGGGCCTTCCCCAAAATGTTGACACAAAGCTTGAAGCACAGTAACAATGTTACTCCTTACATTTTTATTTTTTATTTATGAGGTTATTTGTTGACTCTTGCCAATATTAAAAGTTTTAACAAGATGAGAGATAGCGAAGTGGTTAGTACTGTACTATAAAGCAAGAGGTTTCTGGTTCAAATCTGCCTGAAGGTGATACTTTTGATAAAAGTTTAACAACAAATTATCAAAGATATTTTTAAATTCATAATAGCCAAATGTTAGTGTACATGCATATGAAAATACAAAGACATTGTCACAAATGAGCATCTTTGTTCAATCATAACAATGTCATTGCTAGCTACAGGGTTCCCGCGGGGTCTTAAAAAGTCTAAAATTCGGAACTTTAAATTTAAGGCCTTAAAACGGCCATATTTTCATCCGAGGTCTTCAATTTCATTTAGTCAGGTCTAAAAAAGGTTTTACCCTCGTTCATTTCCAAAACCGCTGGCCGCAGAAAGTTATGACAAAGTAGCAAAAAAGTATTGAGTCGCAGCCTACAAAGCGGAGCTCTACAAACGAAACCAGCAGAACGCTGCCTTCAGAAGGTTGGTTCGGTGTGTTGTAGTTCTTTCTGGGGGATATTGGTGTTGGTATGTACACTGTGATAAAACTACAAATCCTGTTATAAATGCAATACCTGCCTGCGAAATATGTCTGCGCTTCCTCAGAGTTTGTTAAAGTTCGGCTACGTGTGGAAAATGGGAAAGTGTACTTTCAACGAGACATGGCTAGATCACAGCGATTTCTATGGAGTTAGATTAGTTTCATAATTCAAACAAACAAACGTAACAAGATTCACAAATGTATTTCATGATTCACAAATAAATGTAACGCGATTCACAAATAAATGACCCCATTACATTTGTTTGCAACTTGACGAACACAAGTTACAAATCGGAGAACACGAGTTACAAATCGGAGAACACGAGTTACAAATCGGAGAACACGAGTTACAAATCGGAGACGGAGAACACGAGTTACAAATCGGAGAACACAAGTTACAAATCCCTGCATTTGTGTGTGTGGATTTTTGGAACTTTCCTGACGCGCTTAGATTCACAAATGCATTTTTTTCAAAAAGAGGTTACTGTTTCACCAAAATACCATCATTCTACACCGAGTAGCCTAATATCAAGTTAGCGGTTTGCACTAATTATAGCAGAGATACCTCTGGAAAAGTTATCTATTATAATTATAACAAGCACACAGAACTGAGTGATGAACTGCTGGCGGCAGTGGATGGTCCAGGTGCGATCGGAGGATGAACAGCCAGCGGCGCGATGCTCGGTAAGGTTTCCGCGCTGCAAGAGAAGCCGTGTGTTGGTGAACCCCGTCTGTATCTGGTCCATGTTAAAACTGTCCGCCGTGAAATGGTCAGTGGCGCAGAGGCGGCTGTTGGAGTTTATCCGAAGCTTTCCATGAGCGTGGGTCTTCACAAAATCTATCCACCTATTTTTCCTTTCATTATCAACAGGGAACTTAAATGGCGTTGCAGCGCAGCTGGAGTTCTTGCATCCAGGGAAGATGCAGTTGCGGGTGGTGGGAGACATCATGAAGCTAGCTGATGTAAGCTACAATAACAGTACAGCAGGAGGAGCCATTCAGTGATCTGACGTAGATGGGGCGAAATGACGTAGATGGGGCATTTTTTGGCTCCGCCCATTAAAACCTGATCTGAAAACGGAAGAGAAACTGTTCTTCGGTCTAACTCCACATTTCAGTGCGACAAAGTTTTAGCGCTTTGCACATACTTTCAGGAACTCATTTCACACGTATATAATGTACTTAGAAGCAAAACATGGAATTTACTTTACAGGATCTTTAAAATGTCTTAAAAAGGTCTTAAATTTGACTTGCTGAAACCTGCAAGAACCTGTAGCTAGGGTAGAAAGCTGTACTTAGGCTATTTAAAGGGACAAAGTTTCCACATTCAATGCAGCCAATATTCCCGCCAGCAAAACCACCTTTTGTTTCATTGACTTCCTTTGCAGCTCACTTCCGTTGTGTTGTGGCTTTTGCACGGACACGTCTCGGCCACCGTTGAAACGTCATTTGGTGTGACAGAATTTTTTTGATTCTCACACCGTATGGGAAGACAAAAGTCATGTATTTATGTAGTGTGAAATCTGCTATTTGAGGAGTCAGTAACGTTTTAAATTCCTTCACAGAAAAGTCTTAAATAATATACAAATAGCATGACAGATTTATCTTCATTGTCACAGACTTGTTTTCATATAGTTGTGCAAAATTGTTATGCAAAATTATGAATAACACAATTCCCCCCCATAACTTGATTGACTTTTCCAATAAATACAAGTCAAACTTTTCTGTCATCCTTACAAAACTGTTTAAAAAGATGAGTTGAATTGTATCTCACATAATGCAACACTCAACAGTTTATTTTTTTGATATTCTGAGATAAAACACCTTTTGTGTCACACCATAGGACATCATGTCACACCAAAGGACAAATTCTAGTTATTGCATTAGAGGAAATGAGTTATGACATAACTATGTCTATAAATATGTAATTTGTATTAACAATACAAACAGTATCATGTACACAATGTTTTTAGAAAACAAAAAATTAACAACAAAATGAACTTTAATCATCAAATCATTCTTAATTTTATTAAATTGTGTTTTTGGGATCGGGCTGGGCAATATGGGTAAAAAATTATCAATATAGATGTTTATATTTCCATTCGATAACGATAATTAAGACGATAGACCACAGATCTGTAGTAGTAGCAAAATAAGTCTCTTTCCTCAACTTTTTCCCTACACTCGGCATAAATTTTAGGCAGCGCGGTGTGAGAGAAATGTTCGCGGCCAGGGAGCACGTACCTGGGGTCAAGTAAGCTTTTTAAAAACTTGCTTTTTATCAATACCTTGGCGCAAACTCACACTTTATGCATGTTCCAACGAGTGATTTTGCTTCAGGTGGTAAAAAAGGTTTGTCATATTACCGTCGTATTACCAACTGTTTGTTTACTACACAATTTGAACCGAATATTGCTCTGCTCTTTGTCGGATTACAAAAAGCCAAACCACTTCCAAATAACTGAAGAAGACAAACCCTTTTTATCAATAATCTTTTCATTGGAAGTTGCTCCCTCGCCATGGCTATCACTGCCACTGTTTTCGGCAATAAGACTCATTTTCCGTGGTTAACATTAACTACTCCACTTAAGGTGCTCAGTATATTTTAGTGAGCGTAGTCTACCATTTCTCCGCAACTTCCTGCTGCATCATAGAAATTAAATGGACTGCTGTTCCTAATTATTCTCTATCGACATTATCAATATTATTGAAAATGAATTAATGTTACGATATCTTTATTACGATATACGATATCAGGCTAGGCAGAGGTATACAACTGAGCTAGAGGCAATGGCTGAGAAACAGCAGTTCCTGAATTTTCAGTTAAAAGACGAAAAAGAAATCAGACATAGTTGAAAAGGCTACCACCAAAAATAAATATTAATTGGCAGGAAGTAAAATCAGTCACTGGTGTTGCTTTTCCACGGTAACGTTACCGCAGCCAGCTGTTTATAGCTTACCAGTAACAGGTTAAAACTATTAACCTATAGAATTACTCAATACTAATACCAACTGTTAGCTTGAAAGTAGTGAGAACTAATAATTGCCATGTTTATGTTCATTATGATAGTTCAGTCAAGACACTCGGTTGGACTTTGGCGGATTGGATGTACTGTATACATGGGGAAGGCTACCTGCCTTGATAATGAAGCAGGGAGCAACGAGTGAAATCCCTCGACGGGAGCACAGACAGACATGGGGGAGACCATTGTTGTGTGTGTTCTTACATGTGAATGCGACATGGGGTAATTTGTGGAAAAAAAGATTCTGCTCTCTCAAAAGCTCCCTCGCTCTCTCTCTCCCTGCAGTTCTTTAGTCAGGCAGTGCGTTCATGTGTTTTGTGGGAATGGCTTTGAAGGAAGGGGGTGAGATATTATGGTTTGAATTGTTTGGAATCGAAGCAAAAATAGCTAACTTTGCACAATTTACCGCCACAACCTTTAATGATCATGCTATTCCTCACTAACCTGTCACGAGCAACTAGCAAGACATATTTGCATGCATTTCCATAATTATGGAATTATTTACTTAATAATATATACTTTAGGGGTATCCAGTGTTTCCTCTAAGATTTTTTTTTGCAGTGGGGGCAGGTCTGTCCGACACCCCCCCCCCCCACGGCCGAAACAAAGTGCTGAGCCTATATTTCGGAGCAGGTTAATGTAATAGTCTAATAGCTAATGTAATATTGCACATATTTTTGTCCTATTTCCCCCAAAGAAATAAAGTTAGGCTACTTACAGTCATAAAGTATGTTCTAAATGCCAATGCTGCCAATTAATAATTGACGTTATTGTAAATGGTCAGTAGCCTATCGATTAAGGGGCCACTCGGAAGCATGTACGCTGTCTGCTTCATTTGATCTTGATAAGCTAAGCATTCTGTAGCTAATAATAACAATATACCCACTATTTATTAATTAAAACTACTTCAGCATAATAATGCAGCAATCGCTATCGAATCGACATGTGCAATTTCGCTAGCAGGGGAAGAATAGCCTACAAACAACGAAAATCACCAGTTAACTTAATTTAAATTAGCAAGAACTATAATACAATAACTGCCTTAAATTAACTGACAACATAAGTTAAACGACTTACAGTTCTCAAGGACGCACACACGCAATCTCAACTGCGCTGTGAAGCGCGTGTCCGTGCAATCCTCCGATACGCTTTCTAACAATCACTGCTGATAGACGGCCTAAAATTTTGTACAGTCCTATTTCTGATACCGTGGCGGCAGAAATTTTGCCGTGGCGGGCCGCCACGGAAAAATCAACATAGCGGAAACACTGGGTATCACACCAAAGGACAGCTAAACTTAACACTTTCAGTGTGACATAAAAAGTCACATGAATAATTCTGAGATAAAAACTTTTGATGTGAACATGTTAAGCTGTATAGGGGTCTTCAGTAACATGTCCTTGTTTCGGGTCCTTCAACTAAATAAAGTTGTCTGTGGAATTGCCCGTTGTTATATCAGGATATGGCGTCACACCGTAGGACATAGTTTTCAGTGACAAATTGTATCAAGTTCCAAAACTTAAAAAAATATGTGGATGACGGAAATGACCCTCCGGTTCTAAAATGACAAAACACAGACGATGCCCATTTTTTGAAGCACCATTAGCGACGATGCCAGTGTTAGCAGCATCGGTGCTGCGCCTCTTCCGGAACTTATGGGGGCAGTATACGCTTCAGAGTGTTCCAGTACTTACATTCAGAAGTAAGGCACGAAGAAGTGGAACTTCTTTGGTATCTTTTCAAGATACCAAAGACCGTGGTATCGAAATTGTGAATTGTTATTTTACTGGTATTGGCACCGACTACTGAAGTTCTAAATAATTCCTTTGTTAATAATTTGTTACACAGAACTTTATTATATTAAATAATATTAATCAAAAAAGAATCACACGCCCAACCCAAAATACACACATTTAACACCCCTATACAAAATTCACATCCCATTCAGTCCTATCTGCCAGAAACGGAAGAATAGAAATGAGTTCCCTTATCCTGAGACCTGCTTTCTTACCTGCCTGTTTCTACATCTGTTTGTCCACCCTCACCTGTTGCTTCAGCTGGCTCTCTCACAGCAGCATGTTGGATGCTGTCCTCCTCTCCTGCTCTTTCTTCAATGCCTAACAAATCTATCACTTTCTCTCCCTGACCCTGTCTTTCTGCTTGAGCAGCACTGGTTGAAGCCTGAAAATAATTCTGCGGAAATTGTGGGGCGTAGTAGTTACTGCACTCAGTGTTTCCCACAGATTAGAAAGCTATTTGTGGCGGGGGGGGGAGGGGGAGGGTCGAAATAATTCACAAAATCAACAACAACAAACAAATAATTTCTGCATATGCAGGTAGCGACGCTAGTGCTAAATAACTATTTAACTGGTCGGCTCCATGACGCCGGGTAAGTAGCTAGCTCCTGAGACTTCTCACCAAAAGAACGAAGGTGAACCTTCGATTATGTCCGTAGGTACCTAGCGAAAAGTAGCCTCAACTTTCCTTGACCTTAGCTACGGCACTAATGCTGAAGGCTCGCTGATATAGCTGTCGGTCTTACTAGAACGGCGTAGGTATGCATCGTTGCTAACGTGTGCTGACGTTGTGATTGTGCTTATGTGACGGAGGGAGAGCAGGGAAAGGAAATGCAGCTGAACGAATACGCTGCGTGTTTTTACCTAAATAGTGTAATTTTTGGGGGGGACAAAACACAATATGTGGCGGCCGGTGTTGATTCTGTGGCGCACCGCCACGAATTAGTCTATGTGTGGGAAACACTGGCACTACTACAGAAGTGTAGTAGTTAGCTAGCTCTACAATTTACCGGGGCTAGGTCTGATTCGAGGAGAAAAACGGAGCTGCCAGCTGTAGGTATGGTAGCAACGCTAGTGCTAAATAACTATTTAGCTGGTCGGTTCCATGACGCCAGTAAGTAGGGCACGTGAGATTGCTCACCAAAAGAACAAAGAGGAACCCACTCTTCTAGCAGATTAAGACATGTTACTTTTCGCTAGGTACCTATGAACATCTACTTTCCTAGACTTTTAGCTATGGTACTAAGGCTGAGGGCTCGCTGATATCGCTGTCTGTCTAGAACGGCGTATCTATGCGTCGTTGCTAACGTGTGCTGACGTTGTGACTGTCTGAATACAGAGACGCGTGAGTGACCGAGAGACGGAGGGAGAGAAGGGAAAGGAAATGCAGCTGAAGGAATACGCTGCGTGTTTTAAATAGCGTAAATAACATTTTAAAAATAATAACGAAACGCAATAAGTGGCAGCCGGTGTTGATTCTGTGGCGCACTGCCACAAATTAGTCTGTGTGGGAAACACTAATGTGTCTCGTGGAAAAACCAATATCGCACTCGCACGGTTGTAGTTCATTTTCTCATTGGCGGCCCAGATTCTCTGGGCGGGCAAAGCAGAGAAAGGGGAGGTAACCTTTCCTCGTATGACGACATAAGAGGCGGAGAAGAATATCCAGGGCTTGGTTTACACCGATCAACATTTCTAGCCACTGGGGGACCAAAGGCAGGCTAGGGGAACTAATATTAATATTAAATCACCTCCTAAAGTGACATTTTCATGTCATAGGACCTTTTTAAAACAAAAAAAAATGTTTGCACTACATGGACAATGTCTGTATCAAAATGTTCATCTTGGTCCCGAAAGCGTTGCTTGTATCGGATGGAAGGTTCTCATTGTTTCCCACAGAATTTGATTCCATTTGTGGTGATAGGCAGGGGCGGAGCCAGACGTTGTCAACATTAGGGACTTAAGCCAAATCCCAATACCCTGTCTTACCCCTACCCCTTACCCCTAGCCCTTAGTTTTGTGCGTTCCCGTGAGAGTAAGTTGTGTCCCAATACTCTTTTTGATCGAGGGGTAGGGCCAAGACAAAGGGGTATACACCCCTTAAAACCAAGTGTTTTCGGGAGCTTACTTGAAACCAAGGCGTATGTGAATACTGTAGGGGTGGAACGGTACACTAAAGTCACGGTTCGGTTCATACCGCGGTTCAGACATCACGGTTTGGTACAACGGAGGGAAAAGCAAAACAAACCAGGTTCCTCTACGAGTGAATACGGCGCATTGAAGATGACATGTAAATTCCGATTGCGTCAGTATATAATATATATGTATATGTAATATATAAATCACAAGAATAAACAGTAAAAATACAAATTTATTAAATAAAATGATTTAATAAAAATGTTTAAGTTTGAATTTTGGCAGGGTAGGCAGTGCCTATACCTTGCCTACCCAGACTGCACGTCACTGCTCACAACTGCTGAAAAACGTTGACACACAGTGCTCATCATATCCACCACTGTCTCGCCTGTACTACTGTAACTGAATGGGAAACCGAAGTTTTCCCAAACTTGCAATCTTAAAAAGGCCGGCGGGTCCTCTATCTCTCGTGGGTCGCCACCATTCGCCATACTCGTCCTTAGTGCTGCTAGCTAGCCTATCTCTGACTCACGGCGGGCCAATCAGAGCTTCAGAGCTACAGATTAGATGTCCCGAAAGAACACGAGTATCTAACAGTAGTTCCGCATTACATTAATTAATTTTTTATTTTTATACCGTGTATTCTCCGTGTAATTTCATGCACCGAACCGTGACGCCCGTACCGTACGGTTCGGTACGAATACATGTACTGTTCCACCCCTACTACAATCCCATTCTGAAAAATACACTGACTGACAGACAGACAGAGACTCCTGGCATTATTAGAGATATATTATCAATGATAGCCCCGCCTCAAAGACTTGTCTGCTGGACTAAAAGGAAGTCAAAGTTCCAAATATAAATTATTTAACAAAAAGAGAATTTTTACAGGGAAAAGTGCAATATTATTGTTTAGCTAATTTATGATTTTTATTTATTTATTCAGATACAATATATTTAATATCAATGTAGTATTGTTTAAACCCAAGTTATACTACCCAAGTTATGAGTTGCACCCAAACCTGGCTGTTCTCTTGTTTACAGTAAAAACTTTTTTTTTTAGGTGTGGAAATGTGAATTTTGCGAGAAGAACAAGCTGCAACAGATGTGGCAGAGGTAGGTACTTTCTTTACTAAGCTTTGAGATTCCATGAGTAGCTTTTTAGCTATGTGTATTCTGACATGTTAGTTTATGGCAACTCTGCACACCCTTACCTGTTTACCAAAAACAATTGTCTTCAGCTAGAATTGTGACCATTTGTTTGATTTTTTTTTATTTATTGACAAATTGCCGTATTAAAGGGGATAAATGATTCAGGATTGCTTTTTCTCATGTTATTAAATCGAGACACCACTTGGTTACGTATATCGATGTCTCCAAGCAAGTAGTGTTATGCACTGATATCAAACGGGCAGCATTTTGGTTGGCCCCACCAAATCTAACTCCAAGGTTTTTTGAAAAGTTGTCAGCCCTGCATTTATGGTACTCTGGATTATCTGGCTGCCATTGTTGCCGGTTGCGCAGTATTCACATACCCCTTGGTTTCAAGTAAGCTCCCGAAAACACTTGGTTTTAAGGGGTATGTACCCCTACCCCTTAGCCCTACCCCTCGATCAAAACGAGTATTAGGATAGCCCTTACTCTTACGTGAACGCGCTAAACTAAGGGGATTGGGAAGGGGTAAGGGGTAGGGGTAAGACAGATAATTGGGATTCGGCCTAAGCCTAACAACCTTATTTGCGCATAAGTGGTGTCATGACGGTGGTTATCAGCCTGTTAACTCAACTCAGGTTTTTCCAGTCTAGTTACAGATGTATGCTCCTCATTGGGTGTGCTTGCCTTTGACAAGGCACAACCTATATTCTCTCATATATATTGGGTGTGCTTGCCATCTGCACACGTTAGCATCGAACCATAGATACAACATACTAGTAAGACTGAGAGCGATATCAGCGAGCTCTCAGAATTATTACCATAGCTAAAAGTCTAGGAAAGTTGAGGCTACTTTTCGTTAGGTATCTAATATGTATTAATCTGCTAGACCAGTGGGCTCCCCTTCGTTCTTTTGGTTAGCAGTCTCACAAGCTCTACTTACCGGCGTCATGGAGCCGAGCAGCTAAATACTTATTGGGTGTGCTTTGCCTTCGGCAAGGGCACAACCTTTGTTCTCTCACATATATATTATTTATTATTGTTTATTTTCGCCCCCCTAAGGATCAGTCAATATTTGGACTACATACACAACGGCGGTGTCAAAAGGTTCGTCTTGTTAGCGATTGCGTTGGTTGTATTTTTATTTACGTTCCGTTGCATGGTTTAAGTAGAAATTGCGTTTTTGTGGTGAAAAGTGAAGCTAACGGTGGCTAATTTGCTAGCCACAGTCACTGACGTTACTAACGTCACTACGTCACTAACGTCACGAAAACACGCGTGACTACCTTTGGCAGAACATTCGTTTCGCATCTGTTAACTTGGGGGATAGCTAGGCTAACTATAGCTTTACTGCAAGGCAGCTGCAGAAACGCCACAAGCAAAGAGGCCAGGGTGATAACTATTTACTCATTTTACTTTGTGATGTGAAACACAATTGTGAAATGTAATGTACAATATTAGCTGATATTATTAAGGAAGTAGGCCCACATCTACTTTCGGAAACGGTAGTCTACTATTTCACTGAAGCATTAGCATGACATTAGCCTCTGTTGCCCGGGCAACACATACTACAGTGGTCTATGATGCATCTGTTTTCAATCGTTAAAATAAACATTCCTCACAAATACATAATTTACGTAGAATTTACCGGGGCAGCTTCTCCACACAGGGCTATATCGCATTTTGCGTTGTTACTGACAATGATCGCTACCAGTGAGCTTTTTATGAATGAGCGATTTTCCACTAAATAAATGTCAAGCTTATTTACGTTTTTGGGTGCATTTTTCAGTTAGCAGATGGTAATGTTTGAATTGCGATTCCATCTTCTACTGCCGGTAACGTCGTAGAATAATCTTCAAAGGGGGTTCTTTATTAATGAATGAATGCAATATGAGTAGGCTAAATGCCTGAAAATATCACGAGAAGGGAAAACTTAAAAGGACGTTTAAGTCATAGAGATTAGGTCAATTTTTACACCGGTCTGCCAAATTTATTTGTTGATTCAGCTATGAGGCTGCCTCTTGCAGGGGAAATGAGAAGACGTCATATTTCATTCTACACTTAACTCGTATTTTGAGTTGTAAATGAGCAGCAAAAAAAAGATGCTTTTAAATCTATGTAATCTTTATAAATAATAATTAGGCCCTATGCATTTTTATATAAAATATACAGAAATTAGTTGTAAAAATGTCATTAAAAAACGGACCCCTGTGCAACCGACGCAAGCAAGCACACCCTACAATTTCCCCAGAAATTGTACCCTCTCTAGTTTAGCTTTGTTATCTAGCTAGTATATCACTGTGTTTGCGCAGTTGCCCCGCAAGTATCATGCCGTCGTGTGGGACTGATCGACAAGCACATCATACATTTAACCAATTTAAGACTGGCATGTACAGTAAGTAATGTATTTAAACTCAAACTTGTGTCATGCGTTGCTCTTCCTCTGATCTGTAGCAGCATCGTTGCACGGTTTATGATTATATTACAGTAAGTAAAATAATACGTACATAAGTCTGGCTCAGTACATAAATGAAGTGAACACCATTTTGCTCCCTGCATACATCTACAGCTGACACAAAATACAGCCCAGGCTGGCGTTATCGCAGGAAACGTGGTAGAAATGCACCCTAACTCGTCCCTCAATTTTTGCACTACATTGACGTTCTGTGTCAAAATGTTTGTCTTGGTCACGATTGAGTTACCTGTATTGTGTGCAGGACACACTTATTAGTGGTATCTTGCTTCCAACTTTGGTTTTGACAACCCAGTCATTTGGAGCAGATAAACATCTAAAAACATGCAGGGCTACAGTAGGCCCAAGGACCAGGATCAATGCCTAGGATTGAGAGAGGCTGATGTAGAGAGTATTAGACAAGCTGACGAAGTTGAATGCGCTTTTACCTTCTTACAACACGGATAGCTGGTCAGATGAGCCCCGAGTCTTCAGAAAAGGATGTTACTGACAATGATCGCTTCCAGTAAACTTGTTATATTAGCCAGTTTTCCTTAAATCAATTTTGGGGGCATATTTTCAGTTTGCAGATGGTACTAGAATTGCGATTCCAGTGAAGATACTGCCAGTGATAACGTTGTTAGAATCATTTTGTTTCATGCAATAGAGAGAATGTAAACAAATATCACTAGAAGGAAAAAAACTTGAGGGAAGTCCTGCCTGACTGAGCCAAAATTCAGAAAATTCTATTTGGTGCTAGAATATATTAATATTTACAGGAAATTTCATATTAAATCATACACCTGAACTGTTTATACCATATTGAAGAGAAGAAATGGTCTTTCCCACAGATTAGAAAGCAATTTGTGGTGGGAGGGGGGGGGGGGGCAAAATAATTCCTTCGTTAATAATTAGTTACACAGAACTTTATTATATTCAATAATATTAATCCAAAATGAATCACACACCCAACCCAAAACACACACTTTTAACACCCTATACAAAATTCACACCCCATTCAAGTCCTATCTGCCAGAAATGGCAGAATAGAAATTAGTTCCCTTATCCTGAGACCTGCTTTCTTACCTGCCTGTTTCTACATCTGTTTGTCCACCTCACCTGTTGCTTCAGCTGGCTTTCTCACAGCAGCATGTTGGATGCTGTCCTCCTCTCCTGCTCTTTCTTCAATGCCTAACGAATCTATCACTTTCTCTCCCTGACCCTGTCTTTCTGCTTGAGCAGCACTGGTTGAAGCCTGAAAATATTTCTGGGGAAATTGCAGGGTGTAGTAGTTACTGCACTACTACAGAAGTGTAGTAGTTAGCTAGCTCTACAATTTATCGGGGCTAGGTCTGAATCTAGGAGAAAAACGGAGCTGCCAGCTGTAGGTATATGCAGGTAGCTGGTGCTAAATAACTATTTAGCTGGTCGGCTCCATGACGCTGGTAAGTAGGGCACGTGAGATTTCTCACCAAAAGAACAAAGAGGAACCCACTTGTCTAGCAGATTAAGACATGTTCAGAGGTACCTAGCGAAAAGTAACCTCAACTTTCCTAGACTTTTAGCTATGGTACTAATGCTGAGGGCTCGCTGATATTGCTGTCTGTCTAGAACGGCGTATCTATGCATCGTTGCTAACGTGTGCTGATGTTGTGACTGTGTGTCTGTAGGCCTATGTGAGAGAGACGCGTGAGTGACCGAAAGACGGAGGGAGAGCAGGGAAAGGAAATGCAGCTGAACGAATACGCTGCGTGTTTTAAATAGCGTAAACAACATTTTAAAAAAGATTAACGAAACGCAATACGTGGCGGCCGGTGTTGATTCTGTGGCACACTGCCACAAATTAGTGTGGGAAATGTGTGGGAAACACTGAAATAGGGCTTTCTAATGATATACAAATATGTATGGTTATTTAAGGCAAATCATCCTTTATCACAATTTAACGCAGCAATTCTTTACACAAATCTTCTCCGTCCGCCATACTTCATCAGACGACTTTATTTTCAACCTCTTTTATTACAAGATACAGGAAAACTTGGAACATATGAAACACTTATGTGGGCAATATAGAACAGCAGATATATAAAAAATAAATAAAATAAAAACAAGTTCCCCTCCCACAAAACTGGCTCACGCTAGCTGGCTATACTCCTCTCCATAACTAAAAAGGTTTGACCACAATCGACCAAATTGGCCAAACAAGGTATAGATATTTAGCTTAAAGGGTACATAGTGTAGCTAACTAATGTTTATTTAGCAAATTTCACAAAATCGAGGTAATACAGTACTACTGTCAGTAGCTGCCTGTCTTTTGATGCAACTGTTTCAACTATGTGAGGCTGCCAGAGAGCCTATCACCATTACCTCTTGCACTAAGGGAAATAAGAGAACCCTGTTTCATTCTACTCTTCACTCTTAGTATTTTCAAGTGTAAATGAGCAGAAACAAATGTATGCTTTTTAATCTATGCAATCTTCATAAATAGGCTAATAAGTATGCATTTGCATAATTATTTAAAATATGTAGAAGTATTTGTTGTAACATTTATTAATTATTAGTAATAAAACTGACCCATCTGCAACGGATGCAAGCACACAATTTCCTCAGAAATGTTACCCTCTAGTTTAATTTGAGGTTTCTGGCGTGCGGCAAGATGCAACATGATATGTTGCGTGATTGGTGTATTATAAATGTTTGCTATAGGGAGTAGTATAACACTAAGAATGTGAGACTAATCATGCATGTATTGGGTGTGTTTGCCTTTGATCCTTATTGTGTTGCTTGTATCTCCATGAATGTTCTGTGCGCGGTTTAGGAGGAATTTAAGTTTTTATGTCAAAGTGAAGCTAACGGTAGGTAACTAGCTAGCCACAGTCACTCTGAAAGAACTTCAGTGTCACCTTTTCAAAATAGACCATCACCATGCATGTACTCCAAATTGTTCAAGAACAGCTTTCAATTTACTTTGGGTATGCCTTGTTTAGGCATTTTAGGAGAATTTGACAGGATTGTTAAGAGGTTATTAATTAGGTTTAGATAATGGTAGAGAACCGTTTTACACTTCGGTGTTTTACACTTCATGAACAGCGCTCTACTCTAACTTTTACAGTACATGCGCTCCTAAATGAAGAAATCTAGGACCAGAGTGAAAAAAATAACATATTACATACACATTAATACTGTGTGTGCGCGTGTCCTAAGGGACATCTGTGGAATATGGAAAGCCACGTGTCAAAACCTGTAATATAGCGTTTTCATTCAGACGACACATTTTGTCATCTTAAGACTACAGAAATGGCCATCATAACATGGCCGTTTTGAACGTCTTAAGACGTTTAGACCACCTTCCAATTGGTTGGTGTCAACATACCCACCCCTTTTTGACATTGGTACCAACATACGCACCCCCTTTTTGACGGGTCTGCTTTGGGATGTACGTAGGCCTACGTTGTGATCATGTGGGCTCTTACGTAGATTACGTGCACATGCGATATAGGGATGGGCGTGATTAATCGGATATCCTAAAATAAGTTAGTATTAGAATACTGTTTTCTAATACTTATGAGCATAGTTGAATAAATAAAAAAGTTTTTACTTTAATGTAAAAACGTTAAATTAAATATGCTTTCCATGTGTCGTGAATTCTAATAGTTGTGTCGTTAGAAATTATGAAAACGGTAGGCTAGTATACGTGACCCTGCGTTCTGCTGCGAGTCTCCTGTCATTTCATTTGGCGCTCCAAAAAAATAAATGGAAAATGGCTAGTAAGCGGAGCGATGGGTGGAGGTATTTCAATGAAGTTGATGACCAAAAGACAATTCCCTCAGTGAAGTTTGGCTAGCAACAGCAGCTAGCTTGCTCGTAGCACAATTTACCGGGGTCAGCTTCTCAACGCAGGGCTCTAGACTGAAGCCAAATTGTCGCATTTTGTTACTGACAATGATCGCTTCCAGCAAACTTCTTTTGAATTAGCCATTTCCCCCTAAATAAATGTCAAGCTTATTTACGTTTTTGGGGGCATATTTTGAGTTAGCAGATGGTACTGTTTGAATCGTGATTCCATCTGAAATACTGCCGGTGACAACTGTTACAATAGCTTGTTTCAAAGGGGGTTCTTAGTGAATTAATGCAAGATGAGTAGGCTAAATGCTTGAAAATATCACTAGAGGGAAAAACTTTAGGGGACAGTTGGACCACTCTGCAACCGACGCAAGCAAGCACAACCTACAATTTCCCCAGAAATTGTACCCTCTCTAGTTCTATGTAGTTGTTGTAGTTGTCTAGGTGATGTTTTATGTAGCGCCATGGTCCTGGAAGAACGTTGTTTTGTTTCATTGTGTACTGTAAGTATATGATTGAATGACAATAAAAGCCAGTCATGCCTTGTCATGACAACAGACCCAGAAATCTAAAGCCCATCATGATCCTGGATGTCCATAGTGGATCTTGTGTATATGTTCATGTCCTAAAAGTACATCACACTAGGGCTGTCCCCGACTAAGATTTTCTTTGGTCGACCAAGACTCGACTAGCACTTCTGAAAATTGACGGATCAAAATGTGAAACTTTTTTTTCTATAAATGTCACAATGTTTTTCATCAAACCATTTTGTGTGATGTTTTACCTCACTGTTTTAAGAGATAATATGAAAGAAATACATATGTAAGAAGGGAGATTGACAACTAAACAAACATAAATGTACAAACATTTTCCCGATATGACTCGATGTGGCTGCTGGACATTCCAGATTCAGCCGCTATAAGCCATTACTAATAATAAGCCTCATGTCACCAGTCCTGTTGTTACCGAATGCCGATATAATACAAAAAATACAAAAAATATTGTTTTATACATACATATTTTTTTAACATGCAAATCAGCGCGCTATTCACTGCCTGAAAAAGTGCAGCATGCGAACTTACGTAGAAGCCGAGTGGGGAACGGTGCAACAGAGAAAGATTGTGTTGTCTTGGCCGGAGAAGATAATGTCATTCGATTTGGATGTGATTCTTATAATAGGCATATTCATTTTTCAACCCAGTGCATGTTAGCATGAGCGAAGTAGGCCAACTTATGGTTTTCAGGTGGTAGGCTACATCATATTCAACGTCGAACTATGAAAAATAAATCGTTGTTGGCAGAGTTTGCATTCAACGTTTTTTGAGTCACCCGGTACTTTTTAAATGTAAATGTACTGTAAATTAAATGCTGCCATACCACAGATTTATTTGCCATTTTGCCTAATAACACCGACAAAGTAGGCTATGGCAGAGTTTGTAGTTCGGCAGCCAATTTTGCTCGTGCCGTGTGCAAAAAAACAAACAAAACAAAGCACAGATTAAGGAAAGGGAAAACAATAGCACATTTTCTTTTAAATATCTATATTTTTTGAGTTGATTTATTTGTCTTAAATAATATAATCTACAATTTCTGTAGAACATTTCTTTAATTCTGCAATGGTGACACAAGCGGGAATCAGAAAAACCTTAGTCGACCAAGAGCATATCGACCAGAAAATCGACTAGTCGACTGAGTGGGGACAGCCCTACATCACACAACACTTTACTCCAAACCTGTGCTGTAGCTTTGGCCTTTAGCCTACCCTTGCACAGCATCAAGGATTTAAAAAATGTATCTCTTCATCGGTCAATTGACTTATCGCAAGCTATCCGTCAAGCTTTCGGTCGTTAAGGCGCAAAATGCCATATGGAACATACAATTACGATAGCAAGTACCGCCGGAGTTTAGAGAGGAGTCAATTTTCCCATTTCCACAGCCCAAAATCCAAGAGTAAAACAGTGGTATGCCTCATTCTCAGCTGAATATTTTAAAGATTATGAGTGTTTCAACGTACTGTGTTACTATTGTACTCTCTAAAGCCCTATGCTAGCTACCTATTAGATGTGAGATTACATTCGCAAAACTGGATAAAAAAATTATGGTTACTATTTACTAGTACGATTAGGCCTACTTCTAATATTATCTTAATAGTAGCTAGCTTTTAGAGTTACTTTTACTAACAAACTAAACTAACCGCTGTAAAGTTAAGCTAGATAGAGATACAGCGGCCAGGTAGGTACAGAAGCTAATGTAATGTTGTCAACTGACGCTGTATCTAGCCACTACTACTAGTATGATAATATTAGCAGTAGTTAATAATACTAGCAAGTAATCATTTTTAAAATCCAGTTTTGCGAATATTATCTAACATAGCGTGAGCTTTAGCTAGACCAGGACAACAGATTACTAGCCAGCTACACTCCAACAGTACGTATTTAGCTCTAGTAAGCGGGTCTGTGCTGGAAACTTCACATTGCTATGACAACAGACGTACAATTAGTTATTTTTCTGCTGCTCAACAACGAAAACGGAGATTGCCAAAGTAACGTAAAGTCGCTAGATTTGTCGCTCGTTGCTAGATACGATTTTTTGTCGCTAGGGAAGGTAAAATGCACTCGTCACGCACAAAGAGGTGGATGCAAAAAAGCTACAATTCCAGTCTGAGCAGAAAACGCTTAATAATGATTTTTGTTGTCAAGACAATTTAAGATTACTGTTCCTTGTTCAGATTATTCTTGCTCTGCTAATCAGCTCTGCCAACTGCAAAAGAGAATAAAATAATATGTCCGCAGCAGTCTCACATCCTCACGCCTTTCAGACCTGATCTTCATTTCAACATAAGGCCCAGAGCTTCAGCAGTATGATCCATCATCAACTGTGGAGGGGTGGCTGAAGTCAAGTGGCAAAAGAAAGCCATTTGCTATACAATGGTAGATTGAATCCATATGCAACATAAAGACTAATTCAGACACATTCAGTGTACATAGGCCCAAAATGTCTTTCACATTCCCACACTTTTTCTTTTTGTACAATTAATGTCAACCAACAGTAGTAAACAGTTTTTTTAAATAAAAAAAATCTAGCTTCAATACAATTCCTAATCGGGTAACAAAATGTCAGTGTAGTAGTCGTTTCTTGTGTGTGCGCATGTGTCATGCCATTACCCATCTGTAGTATCAATTTTGAAACTGCAATTCCTTCACTCGCTTATGACAACTGACAAATGCCGTTACCACTGTTCTTTCTGGACACTCACGAAACTGCAGCCTTGATCTTTCCGATCCAAGCGCTGTCTTTCTGGCTATTTTTTTCAGATATTGTTCAACAGACAGCGGATTTAAAAATTCGTGAAAAATGTTTTGTGTATTTTTATGGATTTGTTATTTTCTTATCTTATACTCCTCGTTGTTTCAAACAAACATTTAACAGAAAAGACAAACTTATACAATTTCCTCACTTTTTCTTTAACTTCACTTTCCTCACATAAAAGAGAAGTCAGGATTCAAATTCTACATAGAAAACACCACATCAGATTATGTATTTACTAGTGGTGGGCATAGATTTTTTTTTAATCTAGATTAATCTCACTATAATCTTGGTATTAATCTAGATTAAAATTACTCATTTGAATTCCGCCGAAGGCATTCAGAATGTGTGCTACCCAAATAATGACTAAAAGTCTTTGAGAACGGGTTTCTCAAGCCAGGTGGCCCATTTAGACCAGGGGCTCATCTCCTGTTTCCAAAATGCATCACAAACTGCTTGAGAAAGCTGTTCTACTATGATAATTGGTGATGAAAAAAAAAAAGACTAAATGTAAAATAAATTATGTTCAATAAGATTTAGCCTACTTGTGTTTATTAACTGTTAATTAGATTAGTTAGCTTGGCTGATAGAGCTGTGCTGACGGGCTTGCCTCGGTTGCACTCAAACATCGTAGTTTGACGACGACTCTTCCCCTGCGCTACATCAGTGCTTGGCCCGCATCTTCCGCATTAGCTAAGGGATGCTTTGCGTTTAGGTGGTATTTGAGACTGGAAGAACTCCTAAACTAATTCCGCATAGCACAAGGTGCAAACAACCTTAGTCTTGTCGAGGTTTCCATTGGGAAGCTTCTTAACCCTTGTGTTATCTTCGGGTCATTCTGACCCATCAGTCATTGTGACCCACCGTCGTATTGCGACAAATTTACCGCATACAAAGACAAAGTGAAGCATTTTCTTTTAACAGCTAGGCTGTCTCAGACCCCCCACATTGCAAAGGTTAAAAGAAAATTATTTTAATTTGTTTTTGTATTGGGTAAAATTGGGTAAACACAACGATGGTTCGTTATGAACCTTTGGGTCATGTGACCCGAAGGCAGCACGAGGGTTAAAAATAAATTTTCCCTGAAGCAAACCAGGCGGCTTCATAGCTGCATCCATGTTAGCACGTCACGTTTGATGTGATAATTTCATACACAAGGCATACACACAGGTTCGAAGACTCGTTCTCGCCCCCTACAGTGCAATTCGGCTAAGTATACATCCGTGCTAAAATATCAAGGTGAAAGTCATCATAGCTTGCGTAGTATAGACCCAGCTCCCAACCCAATTTTGAGAATAGATTAACGGCGATATTTTTTTTAACGCCCGATAAGAGTCTCACGTTAACGCAGCACGTTAACGCCGATAACGGCCCATCACTACTATTTACACATGCATCCAAATCCTGGTCGGCAATCTGCAACTCGCCCATTTGGTTAGGATTTATTAACAAATGTTTGCCATGCATTTGTCTACCACCAGACTTAGAATTAGTCATAACACACACATCTCAGTAGCAATAAACTCATGCAGAACTTGTAACCCCTAATGGGATTCAAGATCCTTTGTACGACTTCAACGCAACAGGCCTCGAACCCTTTAAAATATATTAGTATACTTTTTAGTAATTATAGGACTTCAATAGACCTACATGGCTCATACAATTCCCTAAAATATCGCAATAACATGTATTTGTGAGAAAGAAAGAAAATTCGGTAACTAGATATGACCATTTCAACCAATCCATTCACAGATCAGGATCCACTGTGAGTTTTGAGAACATTCCACATTACACTTAGTCATTTAGCAGACGCTCTTATCCAGAGCGACTTACAGTAAGTACAGGGACATTCCCCTGAGGCAAGTAGGGTGAAGTGCCCAAGGACACAACGTCATTTGGTTGGCATAGCCGGGAATCGAACTAGCAACCTTCTGATTACTAGCCCTATTCCCTAACCACTCAGCCATCTGACTCCCATATTACCCACACATTACCCATACACTCATCCACACACCCATGGATGGACAACCATATGCACTATGCATATAACAACTGGCCCAGCAAGGGCGACCAAAGTTTGGGAAAGACACAATTGTCCCCACCAATATTTTGTTAATTTTCAAAAAAAATATTTTGCACAATATATTTGCAAAACTCATTCGTATTATTATCTATAATATGTTCTTTTCCCTGAAAAGTGAAAAATACATTTCCAAGTTAACCAATGCGCCTGCGAGACAAGATGATGTTATTTCATTGGCTGAAGTGTCAGTCAGTCACTTTGTGAATCGTGACTTGCAGAAAGAGAGCTGGCAGTAGTCTGACACGCTAAGCTACTAAATACGCCAGGAAATAATAAAGCCTCATATTAGTATTTCGTTTGGTCTCAGCATTGATATTTTTTGACACTTTTGTGCTTTTGTAGATAAAATGTCAACCCAAAAAGAAGAGACCACCCAGAGAGTAAGTAGCTATCAAGAAGGTCGTTGTTAGTTAGCTAGTAGGAAAACTACCCACACAGTGCAAACCTGCTAGCCTTACATCGCCATGCATTCTACAATGGAAACATGTTTTGAAAGTTGTTAGTGTAGTAGAGCATGTCACTTTTGCTTGTATTAAATCTATCCCTAGCGTCTGCAATCTTTCGACAAGTGTGTTAGCAGTAGCTGGTCTTGTTGAAGTCAGAAGGATAAAGCTAACCTACCCACATAATGGGACCGTGCTAGTTTAGCATAGTACCAGCAGGCTAGCAACTCAAAAGTGATATTAACTGGTAATAAGTAGGCCTATATGATCCCTACCAAAGCTGAGACCAAACCTACGCCCTTGTGGCCCAGCAACAAATAATTTGGCCACAACTGCATCTTTGAACTACATCAGACTAAACACTGAGGATTTACAGTAGGAATGTAGCAATATCACATTTTGGACCCGAATTAAGTAAATGTAAAAGATAGAACTGCACGTCTATTTATCGGACAAAAATTGTACCATTCAAACAAAACTCTGTCAAATTCAACAATAGCTTAAACCTCACCACAACTTCGCTCAACGTTATCAATCTCAGGAACTCGCCACTTTTCCCCGTTCAAAATGTCGCATCGACCCACCTGACCCTGAGGAAGAAGCCTGTTCTTGCCACTCACGAGTCCAGGTCGGAGCTCAATGAACATCCGGATGCCCCCTCCAAAACTGTCGTGGAAAGTTTTGAATCAATCGTAAAGCTGTCAATCGTAAAGTCAGGTGAAGTACAGAGTTAATGTTTATTTGACGTATGACGTAAACTTAATAACGTTATCAACATAACATCATCGACACACAAAAGCATTCTAGAATGGAACCGGAAGAATCCAGCCCAACAGCACTACGCAGCTGATGGCCCTGAACCCCCAAGAACATTCTTCAACAGACCATTTTATAGATACGACAGTTCTCAAAAGTTATTGGTCCATCCTACAGACATGTAGCTATACCAAATCTCTTCTGTTATTGGTTAAGTCCTTAGAACAATACAGTTGAATCCACATTGTCTTCAGACCAACTGTCTCTTCCTCCCAGGTGACAAGAACTCTACCAGGTCACTCAGACTTCCCGTCTCTAGACTTGTAGGTCTCCTAGTTAGGTGTCATAAAACTACAGATGGCATCTCTGCCAAATGGAGTTGAATCAACATTCATTGTATCAAGCTTCTTAACCAACTGTAAACTTCTCTTAAAACACGTTCATTGTACATAGGCCCAAAATGTCTTGTACTTTTGATAGTACATAGGCCCAAAGACTCCTAACAGTTTTATCAAACTATGTTAGGAGAGATTGAATGGTGTGCAGGTTGATGCCATATAGTGTGGTATTGAACCTGGGGTCTCTTGATCTGCAGTCACATGCTCTACCACTATACTATTATATGAATGCAAATTCATCTTTTGCCCAAACAGAGAAAACGACTGAGGCAAAAATGATGAAAGCAGGAGGTACCGAGATTGGGAAGACCCTTGCAGAGAAGAGCCGTGGCCTCTTTAGTGCAAATGACTGGCAATGTAAAACGTAGGTGACGTGTTCGTATTTCTTACAATGAAACTGCTGTCAGTTTATCCAATTTTACTTAGTATTAGTATATTCTGATCTGATCGGCACTTGAACATCCTCCTTTGGACTTGAATCTTATGTTTTTGTTTTTAAAGATGCGGCAATGTGAACTGGGCCAGGAGGTCAGAGTGCAACATGTGCAACACTCCCAAATATGCCAAGCTTGAGGAGAGAACAGGTTAAACTCTATTTACAGAGTTTGGTATTTGTTTAATGTAATGTATTAATTAGCAGACGCTTCTATCAAACGCGACGTACAATACAGGGAGTATTTGAACCTGCAACCTCTGGATCTGCAATCAAGTGCATTAACCACTAAGCTATACCCTCCCCCCGATATATATTTTCTTGGTTAAATGTTATTCTTAGGGGTATCTTGTTTTCTTTTCTATAGGCTATGGTGGAGGGTTCAATGAGAGGGAGAATGTTGAATACATAGAACGTGAAGAATCGGATGGAGAATATGATGAGGTACAATTTTTTTTTAAATTCATTTGAAGCAGTGCTTGTTTCCATATCCCCAAAAGTGACCAACTACCCAGAATGCCAAGTAGAATGTTAAAGGTCCCATGACATGAAATGTTCACTTTAGGAGGTTATTTAACATTAATATGAGTTCCCCTAGCCTGCCTTTGGTCCCCCAGTGGATAGAAATTTCGATGGGTATAAACCAAATCCCTAGAAAAGGGTCTCTATTGTAACGTCACAATACTGCTTTGCCCGCACAGAGAATTTGGCCCACCAATGAGAAAATGAGCTAAGACCGTGTGAGCGCGATATTGGTTTTTCCTTGAGACATGGCTTGCAAATGACCGAAGCATGGCAGTTAGCCCCACCTCTTTCTTCTTCATTGCATTTCAAGCTACAGACACAGAAACGTCATGTCCTGTGAAAAGCTCATTGTGGCACTGCTCGTAGTGGCTGTAATTCTGCACCAAGGCTGAATTTCGGGAAAGAAACTTCAGATACACTATTAGGGGACCACTAAGGCCTATATAAAAGCATCCAAAAACAGCATGTCATGGGATCTTTAAATACTTTCATGTTTGTATGCTCTTGAGGAAATGTACACAGTTTATTCAGATACACTTACAAAGAAAAACTTTTACATTAGTTTGGAAGGAAAAAGAAAAAATATCGTGGAAAGACCAGCAGCAAGTCAAGCTCAAAAGAAGTTAAAGAAGAAAAAAAGGTTGAGTCTAATAAAGAAGACAATGAGGAAGAAGAAGAGGAAGATGATGATGGAGACCTTTCAAAATACAAATTGGATGTAAGAAAAAACGTTGCCTATTTGCCACTTTTAGGATTTTCAGACAATTTATTTACACAGGATGCCTTAAATACCAACTAATGCTAACCTAGGATGATGAGGATGAGGACGATGATGATGCCGACTTGTCCAAGTATGACCTGGATGCCAGTGATGAGGAGGGGGAGGCGAAACCAGTAGTAAAGAAGAGCAGCCGCTCTGGATCGTCCCGATCCTCGTCCCGCTCTTCCAGCTCCAGCTCTCGGTCCAGGTCCAGGTAAAAGGGTACAGGTCAAGGGTAACTCGAGGCAAAATGTCAGTATCAGCTCAATTTTTCTTCCAACCTATTTATCTACATGAACTCTTAGATGTTTGTTTTAATATTCTCTTGTTTATTGCTTGTGTGTACACAAAGTACAAATGCCGCTAATGTCTTTTTTTCCAGGCGTTTGTTTAACATATTGGTTTTCAGTGTTTATATATTTATCAGCATCTAAAAAGTTTTTAAAGAAACAAACTGCATGTTAGTTACTCTGAAGTTGTCTCCGGGAGATCAGATCTCCTGTTGAAGCAAATTGTGTATTCTCTACCATGTTGAATCTTACACCTGTGGAGTAAGGTAATCATCCACTTGAAAAGTATTGGAAAATAGTATTTTGTGTGTTTCAGATCCCAATCTAGAAGCTCATCCAGTTCCAGATCTAGATCTCGATCAAGCAGGTCCCACTCCAGGTGAATGGTGACATGCACTCCTCTAGGAGAGAGTGTATGTAGCTGGACAGGTGGTGCTAGAAACAGCATGTTCCCATGTCGATGGTTACAGGAAAAAGTTGGAAAGTAATGATCTTCAATGCATTTACAAGATGTGCACAAATTTGTACATTTACTAACATGATATATACTTTTGGAAGAAGAAATGTTGACAGTGTTAATGTAATCTTCTTGAAACCCAATGGAAACCTTTTTGACCATGGCAAAATTTGGTACCAGTCTGTGAAGATATCCAGGTTCAGCCACATTGCCTTACTGACTTTAATGTTTGGTTTATCCCCTCCCAACAAAAGATCCAGCTCTGGAAAGGGCTCTTCTCAAAAGCGGTCTCACTCATCCTCATCTTCACCAGAAGGAGGAAAGAAACGCAGTCGCTCAAGGTCCTCATCTGGGGGGAGGAAAAAAAGGCGCTCTAGATCAGGATCATCTGAAAGGTTTGGGTTTCTGTGGAACACCACAATGGTGTACTGACTTTTGGCCTGCCATCTACTCTCTTAAATGTGAGATTCTATCAAGATTTAGGAAACACACTGACTACTGCTATTGTGACTGCTTCATAATCCTGGTATTGCAGGTGTATGTTCTAATTCCATGTCTCAGTTAGAGCTTAGGTTTAACCTGTCAAGTGCACATATCTCTCACATTACAAGTCTTTTTTCTAATTTCAGACACCGTGGACAGTCACCTGGATCCTCCCATTCTGGCTCAAGTTCAAAAAAGAAATAAGTCAAAAGCAGGTCCATAAAACAAGGCACATGATTCTTGGTATAAATGCATGTTGTGGTTTAAGAAAAAAAACATAATTATGCTGTTCACTCTACCAGAGTTTTGCAGTGCATAACAAATCTCCCCCACAATGGCCCCCCGCTTATTAAACGTGTTATTGTTTGGAACTTCAGAGAAACTGTTATAAGGTTACTTCCTTAATTTTAATCTACATAATGTATACTATCAAGGAAGTGACACATTTTAATCTACTCATTAATTTGGGAAATACGAATTACACAAGAAACTTTAATTTTTATTTGTCAAGGATGATCTTAAGATGTTGGTCTTACAAACATGATTTAGGGGGGATTCAAGATGCACCATGTGTGAGTATTAATATTATAATATTCTTAACAAATGTTTGTATATCCACCATCTTAATATCTGTGGGGAATTTACCTATGAGCGGAATAGTGTTGAACCAATTTGTTTCTAGTGTTGAAGGTAAGTATTTATCTTTACTTTGTAATATTTTGTGTTTAATCAGGTGGAAGCAATGGTGGTTTTTAGGTGTGGGTGGAAGAATAAGTAAAAGAAAAAGATTCAAAAACACTTTTTGAAGTCAGTTATTGCAGTAGTAAATGTAATATCCATGAGTTACAATTTGTGGTCTAGTTCTACAGAAATATAACCAAATTAAGTCATTTTCGGATTAGGTTATGATTAAGAAAACATTTCTTATTAAAAGAATTGTTCTCTGTGAGAGAACTTCAGTCGTTATGCTTCTCCTTTTGTATACGCCAGTAGTTCAAAAATGTGAAGTAAGGATCAAACATCAGATAATGACAGCATCAATAAAATGTGATAGATGAATTTTTGTTAAGTTAAAAGAAATTAAATTGTAAACATGTAGTAAATAAAGCGTCAAGTTTTTTGTTGTATTTCTCATTATGTTAACATTTATAGATTTTATAGATCAGAGATTTGCTGGGTGAAGGGGGAGGAGACTGCCAGCTGTTGCTGATGTGTTGTTTTAAACACATCAGATAAAATGTTAAAAATATATAGCTGCAAGCAGAGAGCAATGAGGGGGCCAAGCAGATCAAATGGCGAAAAAACATTTGACTGTACCGGACAAATGGTTTTGAAAATCACAAAACCATGTGAGGCTTGGTCTAAAGATGATCTGTGCCACAATTGAAGATGGGATCAAATCTGTAGGAGTTTTTATTTTTTTCATGCATAGAAAATGGCGTCCTCAATTTGGCTGGTATGCAAGTTAACATGTCACCCATGGGGTCACCCATGGGATCTCCCAAGATATCACCAGGCAAAAGAATCACTTAATTAAGGCAAACAAATCAAGTTATTGGCTGAAACGCACTTTTGCTTATTTCAAGGCCCCCTAGAGTTAAAGTGACGTTAATTCTTGTGGACCTTTTTAGAACACTGGCTGTTTATCAATTCGAAGAACGCTATGAACATACTTGTGTCTTTGCGAGAACGGTCTTGCAAGAGCGCGAGGACTGAGATTGAATTGAGATGCGTGTGTATTTACAATGACTTCTGGGAAATCAGATGCGTTCCTGCTGATGATAGTTGATGATAGTCTATGTGGCAGTCTCACATAGTTGAAACAGTTGCATGAAAACAAAGGAATTGGGCAATCCTGTGTAAAAATTGTCCTAGCCTATGTGACTTAAACTTCCCCTGAGGTTTTTCCCTTCTAGTGATATTTTTAAGCATTACTCATATTGCATTCATTCATTAAGAACCCACTTTGAAACAAGCTGATTCTTACGGTGCGTTTACACTGCAGCGATGCGAGCGACAACATGTTTTCCATTCATTTTCAATGGAGCCAGGCGAATCGCTTGCGTGGTGCATTGTGGGTAGCGACACGATCGAGTTGAGATTTTCTCAACTTTATGCAAATGAGGAGCGATTTTCGCTAGCGATGGCCAATGGCAGTGTTTTCTTGTTTCTTGTAACGTAGCAACCATGGTAAACATTTCTAGCTTTCAGTTTTTAAGATGGAGGAGAAACTAATCGCCTGTGTGGCTGCATATCCAGTCCTGTACGATACGTCTCTGTATTTGTACAAAGACATTAATAAAAAGAATGAGGCCAGGCGCAGGTTTGCCGACGTTGTCGGTGCTCCTGGTGTTTTTTTGTACTTTGTACTCTCGAACAAAGTTACGTTCCAGGGAGTTCCAGCCGGGCTACTACTATAAGCCCGGCTGGAACTCCCTGGTCGTATCGACAGATTAGCAGAGACTGAGTACTATAATAAAACGTTTTTACACATGTCAACGTGTATGTCTATTAAACAGTTTTGTATTTTGTATACAAGTTGTATTTTGATCGATGTTGCGAGTACGTAAACCCAAGTCTGCACACTTGGCCATGACAACTACAACAGTGACTTTAGAGAACTACAATTCTACATTAATCTGTTTGATACGCCCCCGCGCGTGGTGAACTGTGGGAAAGCGAGCGATGGCAAGCGATTCGCGTCGCTGCAGTTTTAAACGCACTGTTACGCTGCGTTCACACTGCAGCGGAGCGCGGGGCGTCGGCTTCCAATTCATTTTCAATGAAACCAGGCGTTGACGCTCGCGTAGGGCATTGTGGGAAGGCGAGCGGTGCGGAGCGTTGCAAGTTGGATTTTCTCAACTTTATGTAAATGAGGAGCGTGAAAACGCTAGCGTTGGCCAATCGGATTGGTTTCTTGTAACGTAGCAACTGTTCGTCATGGTAAACATTTCTAGGTTTGACAATTTCAAGATGGAGGAGAAACTTTTCGTATGTGTCTGCACACCCAGTTCTGTTCAGAACAAAGTTACTAATGTGACGAGCCTGAATTTAAAGAATACATTAAACTAATAATTCATGGTGCATGGTTGCTGATGTCGTCATTGTTCCTAGTGTGTTTTTATAGCCTACTTTTAAATTTTGTCTCGTCACATTACGTGACTGTTCTGTGCCACTGCTAGCTCGCTAGCCCAGCCTACAAACGACTGGTTGAGTGACTGGTGGCGTAACATGTATTCTACTGTAATCTTGCACTAGTAAAATCTTGCACTTACATAAATGTTGTGTAAAAGTGGTATTTTGATCGATATTGTGAGTACATGAACCCAAATCTGCACGCTTGGCCATGACTACAACAGTGACCTTAGAGAACTACAACTCTGTATTAACTTGTCTAACACGCCCCCGAGCGTGGTGTACTGTGGGAAGGCGAGCGATGCAGAGCGTTAAAAAACGCTGCAGTGTGAACGCAGCGTTACAACGTTTTCACTGGCAATATCTCAGCTGGAATCCCCATTCCAACATTACCATCTGCAAACTGAAGATATGCCTCCAAAAACGTAAATAAGATTGACATTTATTTTTTAACTGGCTTATATAACAAGTTTACTGGAAGCGATACTTGACAGTAACAACATCCCTGGTCTGAAGACTCGACGCTCATGTGATCGGTTATCCACGTTGTAAGTCGGGAAAAGCGCATGCAACTTTGTCAACTTCTTATACTCCCTCTATATCAGCCGCTCTCAATCCTGGACAATGGGCCTCATTCACCAAATGTTCTTAACAAATTTGTTCTTAAACCCCACTTACGCAGTTTTCACGAAGATTCTGGCATTCGACCAATGTTTTCTTATTTGGGATTTGTTCTTAGGTAAGAACAGAATTTACGCACACCCAAGAGCACACTTACACACAATTGAGAGCTGACATGTTTGCGCAAAATAAGTAGGCTAGTTATACCGTTTTCATCTGTTCTAATTTTAAATTGAATATTTCTCTCCTTTATAATTTTGCAACCTATAATTGTCATTATTTTACACATAATTATGTTTGTTTTAATACACACTAGTCTTACACTTCTGCTCATTTGAAAAGCACTGTGTATGAATTGTGCTATGCCTATATAAATAAACTAGCCTGGCTTTGCCTTCAATTCATATGTCAATGCTCATATGTCAATTATGTTAACGGGGAACCTTGCCATCCAATAATAAGTGACTGATCAGGGTATTTATAGGCCCAAACTACCCCCCTCCCCCGCATTAGTCTGGGAACAATTTTGCTGTTTAGGAACACATCATGAATCACATGTTGACTTTTCTGAAGAACTTTCTTAAGAACTAATTTAAGAAATAACTTAAGATATTGGTGAATGAGGCCCAATGATCCTGGTCCCTGGGTCTACTGTAGCCCTGCAGGTTTTTAGATGTTTATCTGCTCCGAATGACTTGGTTGTGAAAACAAAAGTTGGAAGCAAGATAGATAGCCCTTGAAGGATTGAAATTCTTTGTGTCTATTCCAATATGTAATGATAGTATTCAATGACACAAATCTGTGTTCTAGAAAGAGTGGTCTGGAGTCGCAGAGGTCCGATAATATCAGCTTTAATGCAGCAGTTGGAAATCAACAAGTACAGAGCTCTGGGGTTGTCTAAGTTTCCCTACCCGCAACAGAGTTTGGGCTGGTTCACGAAGTCCAACTGGCTATCTTTCCCTGCCCCAGCATATCATATACAATGCAATTGAAACACAAGTATCAAAAAAGGGTTGAGCTTGTTCTCTCGTGCATCAGGGAGTTGTTCTTGCCTACGTGTCCCACCTGCTCGGGTGCCATCTCCACCCAGTTTCAAGGTTGTTTCTGAAAATGAAGTGATAGAGACACAAAGAACAGCCTGCTTCCCACACCCTGTGTGAGACACCATGTTTAAGCCTGAGCACACTTCTCAGATCATAAGACAGAACTTTAACCCTTGTGTTATCTTCGGGTCATTCTGACCCATAAGTCATTGTGACCCACCGTCGTATTGCGACAACTTTACCGCATACAAAAACAAAGTGAAGCATTTTCTTTTAACCGTTGGGCTGTCTCAGACCCCCCACATTGCGAAGGTTAAAAGAAAATTATTTTTATTTGTTTTTGTATTGGGTAAAATTGGGTAAACACAACGATGGTTCGTTATGAACCTTTGGGTCATGTGACCTGAAGGCAGCACGAGGGTTAATAAGCACAATGCATAACTTTACTAAGCACAATATATTCTTTAATCCCTCTTTTGATCTCTGAAAACACCAGAGATCAATCAACATAGCCCGGACTAACCACCGCCTCCTCGTCCTGGTCAGCCAACCCCAGCAACGGTATTTGGAACCCTGTCTTTGGGTTCTCCACAGCCGAGACAATGATTCGGTTGCACAGGGACCTGATACACGGGATACAGCAACAATCATGTTGATATTGATATAGCGCACACTTAAGTAAAATAGCGGAAACCTTCTTAGTCCAGTACAATTCTAGTGTGGTCAAGCAGTATCACTCTTGACCTAGTCGTAACCCTCTTTTCCGGACTCACATTCGTAGCAATAGCAAAAGGTTCACTGGCCCTTCTCCACCAACTCCTGCAACGTACGACTGGATTCTGGAGCAGCACAACACATGCTTCAGTGGTACCACGTACTTCCTTTCCCCAGCACCCTTAGGGCGTGCAAGGTTCTCTCGATGACCTTGAATGGTCCTGTCCATAAATGTACAACAGGCTTCCCCGAACATCTGATGATGTATTGGGGCAGGGTCTTTAAGGGGAAGGGGGGGGCAGACCACTCCTAGGTCTGATGAGGCATAGGGGCAGATGGGGCAGGGTCTCCAAGGGGAAGGGGTAGATCATCCAGTGAGAAAGGGGGGGGACATGGTCTCCAGGGGAATGGGGCCTTAGAACAGGGGTTAGGTAGTCAGACCCGCCGGTCTGACTCGTCCTGAAGCAGAAAAGAGTTACAGTCCCAGCATCACCTTATCTCCCATGATCAAGCAGTAACTGAGTCAAATGAGATGCGAACTGTCGAACACCAATGATTAAACACAGATATTGAAATCAAGAACCCATTTGAGGATTTAAAGTGGATATTTTTTAAGTTCAAATAAATCCTTTCACACCCTTATAGGGTGTGACAACAAACCCAAATAAAAAAAAAAATCCCATTACCGATTACACAATGTTGACATACAAATCAACAATAATGATGAGACTATGCAGCGTTATGGCCAAGTGGTGTGGACACACTGGACACAGTGGGAAAACCCTAATGATGTTATAGGGGAAAACCCACCGTCGCTCCACAGAGTGGACATTCGACATCCATGTATCCACGGCAGACCTGGACATGCTCACAGGCCCCCTTCACCACATACATACAACTTCAGCCAAGCTTTTAGAATTGTAATAAAATAAATTCGAAACAAATAGAATAACCAGAAATTATACAGGATATTTTAAAGTTCTCATAAGATCCCTCCTTTCATTGATAACTTTAATCAATACCCAATCTCCTTGTTTGACTCCTCCACTCTTTGGTTTACTGCTTCACCTGGAACAGAATTTAGCAGAAGACATCTCTTTTCTCGTGAGCATTAGGTTTAAGTTGTGGAATTATGATCTTCCATAATTCAATTCAAATGTTGTTAATGCATCTGGTACAGGACTGGGAAATATTTCAATCCACTGTAAACATATCTATAATTACCAGGCAGTATTGACCCTTCTTTCACTCCAAAAAACCTTTTCTGTCTTTTAAAACAGTTAAGTTTAAGACCAATATTGTTTTAGATTCTCTATTTTACCAAATCACACCTCTTTTTATCAAAGATATGATAAAAGCAATTTTCATTATGCCAAACCAGAATCCGTATGCTTCTTAAATGAAATAGAGACCAAATAATGTTCTTAATGTAGCTATTAACCAAACATTTTTCCCAACTATATTTTCTATAAAGGTCAGATAGGTAGAACTTCATAACTCGTTTTGCTGCAGTTCAAAACGAGCCAATTAGCTCAAACCATCATAACCACAATTTATCAGACTTGATGAGTCTTCCCAAATTATTTTCAGAACTGAATGTTATAATAACCCTCTTCATGCACTAATACCATTTATTAATACAACATTATCACAGCCTAACTGTTTATCCCAAACAGTATGCCAGGCTCTGATAAAACTCTCAAATAAAACTTAAAACCAAATTACAATTAAACTCCAACTAAAAATACATTTAGTTTTTTCTCTTGCTCATTTTTAACCAAATTACATCTAATACCTCTGGGATCACCTTTGTAAGATCTCAAGTAATGGGACTCTTTTAGCCCCCACCTTTCTCCAACTCTCCTCGGGATTTCTGTAACTTCTTGGTCAAAGAAAAAAACCACACCACACTCCTCTCTATTTTTATTCAACACAAAACAAGTTCAGGGACTCTAACCCTTTTAGGACTTTAGAGGACACTTAACCTCAGGGACTCTAACCCTTTTTAGGACTTTAGAGGACACTTAACCTCAGGGACTCTAACCCTTTACACAAAACAAGTTCAGGGACTCTAACCCTTGGAGTGGATTTAACCCTCTCCTTTTTTATAAACACAAAACACGTAGGCCTACAGGGACTCTCACCCTTTTGAAGAGGACTCTAACCTCTCCTTGACAAAGACAAAACACGTATAGGGACTCTCACCCATTTGAAGAGGACTCTAACCTCTCCTTGACAAAGACAAAACACGTGTAGGGACTTCCACCCTTTTGGAGAGGACTCTAACCTCTCCTTGACAAAGACAAACGTGTAGGGACTCTCACCCTTTTGAAGAGGACTCTAACCTCTCCTTGACAAAGACAAAACACGTGTAGGGACTCTCACCCTTTTGAAGAGGACTCTAACCTCCCCTTGACAAAGATAAAACACAAAAACGGTTGATTTCCCACCACTGTTGGTTTGACTAGATACGATGAAACATAGTAATCGTCTAAATTTGGTTCTCAGTTCCGAATAGCAGTACTTTGAATTAACAGGTGTCTGCTTACCTTTTTTTATGTTGAGGCCTCTGACGATTACGTCTGCCTCC
The DNA here is from genome assembly GCF_963692335.1 of Osmerus eperlanus. Lineage (NCBI taxonomy): Eukaryota > Metazoa > Chordata > Actinopteri > Osmeriformes > Osmeridae > Osmerus > Osmerus eperlanus. The sequence goes on from NC_085041.1 coordinate 10,197,726, forward strand.
TCGTACCGGTGTATGGGTCTCTCCCCCGATCCGTCGCTCGGGCCGGAACCCTCTGGACTCCCTCTTTTCAGCGTTGGGATCACCATTTGAAGGATTGACATTCTTTGTGTCTATTCCAATATGTAATGATAGTATTCAATGACACAAATCTGTGTTCTAGAAAGAGTGGTCTGGAGTCGCAGAGGTCCGATAATATCAGCTTTAATGCAGCAGTTGGAAATCAACAAGTACTCTGGGGTTGTCTAAGTTTCCCTACCCGCAACAGAGTTTGGGCTGGTTCACGAAGTCCAACTGGCTATCTTTCCCTGCCCCAGCATATCATATACAATGCAATTGAAACACAAGTATCAAAAAAGGGTTGAGCTTGTTCTCTCGTGCATCAGGGAGTTGTTCTTGCCTACGCGTCCCACCTGCTCGGGTGCCATCTCCACCCAGTTTCAAGGTTGTTTCTGAAAATGAAGAGATAGAGACACAAAGAACAGCCTGCTTCCCACACCCTGTGTGAGACACCATGTTTAAGCCTGAGCACACTTCTCAGATCATAAGACAGAACTTTAATAAGCACAATGCATAACTGTACTAAGCACAATATATTCTTTACCCTACAACTAATAAGTTATAAAACTAATGAGGTTTTTATGTATATTTGAGTCCACACATTCGTAGATATAGGCCTACGTTTCAACTATATGGATCAAATGATGAGGTCGATCGGATTAAATGAGTGAAAACGAGGCACAATTTTACCTCATCTGTCCATATTTTTTGTGTTCTGCAGACGGGAGAGAAATGCCCATGCTAGCTAACTAGCTAGATTGTAACCCTCAGAATGTACTAGCTACTCTAAAACGGGCACTCGGCGGACATAAATCCCAACTGGAAAATGTTAGCCATTTTAACAGCCCTGGAGAGGAGACCTTCGTGAACAGATTGACATAAAGTTTAGGCTGTGGCATTGAAGTTCAGGTTAGTAGCTAGTCATAGTTTCACCAATTGAAAAACGACTTTCCTAACAGACAAAATAACATAGATGTAATGTATTGAATTATTATTTATTTTTTAATTAAAAAAACAACTCAAACATTCAAATCGAATATAGAATGTAATCACAGTTATTTAAATAAATACAATGTAGCAGTAGAAACAAAATAGTGTATAGACAAGTTTACGCGCCAAATCCCAGGGGGCCGCCATAACTGTACACAAATGCATTTCATTTCCGCCGGAAGTGGTTTGCAAAGCGTCTGCCGGTGTAAACACAGCGATGTTGATGCTAGCTTGGGATCACGGTTCTACTACTTTGACATACTTGTCGTTTGACATTTACTACTGGATAAGTTGCCAACGTCGTCGCCATACTTTTAAGTACATTTTAGAGTAGGTTTATAGTTATAAAGCTTTTGCCAGTCCATCATTTTGTAGCTTTTAACATGGAGCAAAGGCAATGTCAGAAGATGACTTTAGTCGGTGATTCATTAGAACATTTGTTGTCTAGCTCTTCAATCTCTCAGCAAAATGTAGGCTAATTATTTGGCTAAAGGATGCCACACGTATCAGACAGAAGTTGTTCTATAAATTCGTAGCCCGACATTAAAAACATTTATAGTCGGTTGACTGATCGTGTTGTTGTACCCAGTCAAAGGAATAAACATACAGGAACATCATGAACATTCATGTAGCATAATGTTCTTTATTTATTGCCACGACACGGTCCAAGTAGCCTAGGTATACATAACATTGAAAGCTAATTCGTTTGGAATTTCTAGGCTATTGATGTTACATGTTGATGTTCAGCCTATTCAATTTAACAACTTCAGAAGGACAAGACAGGCAGTACACTGTTATCCTTATTTAAGTGGCTTGTCACTGCCTGAAGTGCCTACTTATCTATCTATTCTTCCTATGAACCCGGTTATGACTGCTTTAAACAAGCACCGGTTGGCTACACACCTCATGCCTATGGCGTGAAATTAGTGCCAGGAGAGCGAGCTCTGTAAAAACGATTTGTAACTTGCAAAAAAGATTTGTCTCTGTAGAGAATGATTCGTGTACTTGCAAAAAAAAGTTTTGTGTCTCCGTAGAAGAAGGCGGGAACACTGCTCCCAAAACCATCTAAGCCAATCAAATATAGCCATTTCTGTGTCTAGTATCATTAGACATTTTCGTCTGTCTATCACACAAAGAACGTCAGCGAATAAGAACAAAACTAGAATGCTGATGATTTCAATGGCGAGTCATTTGGTAAGTAGTTCAAAATATCCATGGGCATGTATCTTTAATGCAACATTAAAAGATTATTCGGTTAGCACACTCTTAACAGTATAAATTAATGGATAAGAGTCGTAGTAAGTTGAATAGTTTTTTTATGTGTTTTTTAAAATATTTTTGTAGTGGTGTAAAAGATTAATAATAGCACACATTGCATCTGGAGTACACAATAAGGACCAGAATTGTTGTTATTAAAAGCGGAAAGTATTTTCTCTCACCTTTACTTTTAAGTCCTCAAGGCCTAAATACTGTGATGCATACATCACAAACATATATAGTTTACTCCAGTCCAGTTGTTAATTATCCAGTTGCCTTTTAACAGACACATCTGTGCTCTCTTCTACCTCCAACCCAATAGCCACAGAGGACTGAATCGCTTTCAGAATTGGTTCTTCAACCACTCTGGCCACTTTTTCCAGCATCTCATCAATAATGAAGTGAGTCCGGTAGTTGTTCTTTTTTCCAATCTAAAGGTAAATTAGATTATACATGGATGACATATTTGGAGTTTTTAAGATAGCTTATTTGTAGATATTAAATGTAAATATGAACAATACAACAGTAGTGTGATAATTATTCACCTTTAGCTTTTCAAAATAGTTACACCACAGCAACTCCGCAAGATCCAGCAGAGCTGGATAGTTTGTGTGGTGTGCTTGTTCTCTCTTAGTTAGGTGATATAGGCATTTGAATCCCCCAATGATTGCTTGATGTTCAAGTATTATGATGGGGTCTAAGGCAACTAGAACTGAAGAACCTATGCATAGCAGGTAAAATATATTTAAGTTATAAATATATTTATAACATATATATATATATACATATATATACTTATATATAATTTATAATATATAAGTTATATATAAGTTATCATTGATGGATGTTGCAACAACAACAAAAACAGACTATATTGGACATATTTTTATTGATGAAATTCACTAAAATTACCTTGCGCAAATAAGGCATGTGATTTTACATTGCTTGTGGTGCTCCGTTGCCATATGTCTAAGTAGTCAACTCTGTAGAGTTCACTACCTACTTCTATAAATGGCCCTTTGGAAACACCTTTCTTGGGGGTCTGCTTATGCTGCCGACATATGCGGCAAAACATTCCTGTAAGAAAAGAAAAAAGTGTCTTTGTTTTGGTATTACTTTTAAAACACTACACTGGAAATCACAGAAATGATATGGTGTACTGCTGAGTACTTGCCATGATCTGTGTGGTAGAGCCATGGGTGGAACCTTGGTTTGAATGGTACCCATTCAGGATCCCAGCCTGAGAGCCTGTGCTTAGATTTATTTTTATTGCCGCAATCTTCTTCTCTTCCACTCTCCTCTCTTTCTGCCCTCGCTCTTACATTGTGCTCTTCTGCTTCACTCTGCACTTGACTCTGGTCTTGTGCTTCACTCTGGTCTCCTCTATCCACCACCTGCACTATACTCCTGCCTGTCTGCTTCTGTCACCTGTCTAATATTTCATCAGGCAACCAGTAATAACATTGTAAAATGTTGTAGAAGCCACCACTAGTGTGTCCTCCCGATTTTTTATTTTTTTTAAGCATTGTGGGCATCTGAGTGGGAAAAAAACTCATGCAAATTATCTAGGTAATAAATGTGAAGTTCTCAAGGACGTAAACACACCCTCTGGACAGCGGCAGTCTTTTTTCTTTGCTTCTTTCCTCGCGGTGTGAAGCGCGTGTCCGTGCTATTCTCCGACATGCACTAAAAATCACTGCTGATAGATGGCTTTTTGTACAGCCCTATTTCTGATACCGTGGAAGCAGAAATTTATCAAGTACAGTGTTTCCTCAAGGATTTTTTTGTAGCAGTGGGGGCCGGTCTGTCCGAACCCCGCCCACCCCACCCCCAGACAAAACAATGTTCTAACCCTATATTTCTGAGCAGGTTAATGTAATAGTCTGATAGTAATGTAATATTGCACATATTTTCGTCCTATTTCCCCTAAAGCAATAAACTTAGGCTACTTAAAGACACCTTACACTCATAAAGTATGTTCTAAATGGCATAAATGCTGCCAATTAATAATTGACGTAACGACTTATTGTAAATCGTCAGTAGCCAGCCTATCGATTAAGGTAGGCCACTCGGAAGCATGTACACTGTCTGCTTCATTTGATCTTGATAGGCTAAGCATTCTGTAGCAAATAATAACAATGAACCCACTATTTATTAATTAAAACTACTTCAGCATAATAATGCACCAAAATACAAACGTGAGCAAGGGCAGCAATCGCTATCGAATCAACAGACATGTGCAATTTAGCTAGCAGGGGAAGAATACAAACATCGAAAATCAGCAGTTAAATAATTTAAATTGGCAAGAACTATAGACTAATACAATAACAGGCTTAAATGAACTGACAACATAAATTATACGACTTACAGTTCTCAAGGACGCACAAACGCAATCTGAACCGCAAGCGCGTGTCCATGCTATTCTCCGACATGCACTCGAACAATCACTGCTGATAGACGGCCTAAAATGTTGTACAGCCCTATTTCTGATACCGTGGTGGCAGAAATGTACATGGTCGCGGGCCGCGACCATTCATTTGAATCAGGTGTGCAGGGAAACATCTAAAACATGTAGAACAGGGGGTACTTGAGGATCAGGGTTGAGAACCACTGTGCTATCCAATAGAAGAAAACAGCGCTAAAATGTCTGCGTGCAAACGGAGCAGAACAAGTCGCGTCACAAAAAATACTGTCATCTGTAATGCGTGCAAACCGGAACTTGCTTTCCATGGGAGCACAACGTGCATGCTGGAACATTTAAAAAGGAAACATTTCGGCACGAGAGGAGATGGAAACGGTGAGAAGTGAGTGTGCTCCAGCTGGAACTAAGAAAGATGGTCAGTTAGCGACACCAGTTGATAAAAACGCATTACGCAGTATTTCACGCATACCAGGGCTGTACACTAACCTTTTCCACTAGTGGCACTTGCGCTACTAACTTTTTCAGTTAAAGATGTGCACTTTAAAAGGTCCCATGGCATGAAAATTTCACTTTTATGAGGTTATTTAACATTAACATGAATTCCCCTAGCCCAGGGGTCGGCAACCCAAAATGTTGAAAGAGCCATATTGGACCAAAAAAAACAAATCTGTCTGGAGCCGCAAAAAATTAAAAGCCTTATATATGCCTTATAATGAAGGCAACACATGCTGTAAGTGTCTATAGACCAATTATTTGTTTGTAAACATTCGGGATGCGCGCGCAATGTGGCTGCAGAAAACCGGGAAAGGATAGCCTTTATAATGGCTAGAGAAGTACACGGATTATACAAATAGTACGATTTAAAAAGACCAAAAAGGTCGAGAAGGACAGCTTTTAAGAGAAGTCGATTCCCCATTGATCTGTCACATCAGAATTTTGATTTGGGTTACGAAAGTCTTGAAATTTGAGTGAGAATGTCGCCCGGTAGACCGCATCTTATGCGGCAGCTACAGTTAGGTCCATAAATATTTGGACATTGACACAATTTTCATCATTTTGGCTCTGTATACCACCACAATGGATTTGAAATGAAACAATCAAGAAGTGCTTTAAGTGCAGACTTTCAGCTTTAATTTCAGGGTATTTACATCCAAATCAGGTGAACGGTGTAGGAATTACAACACATTTGATATGTGCCCCCCCCCCCCCTTTTTAAGGGACAAAAAGTAATTGGACAATTGGCTGCTCAGCTGTTCCATGGCCAGGTGTATGTTATTCCCTCATGGGAGTTCGTTATTTCATTGACAAGGAGAAGATAACAGGTCTAGAGTTCATTTCAAGTATGGTATTTGTGTTTGGAATCTGTTGCTGTCAACTCTCAATATGAAGTCCAAAGAGCTGTCACCATCAGTGAAGCAAGCCATCGTTAGGCTGAAAAATCAAAACAAACCTATCAGAGAGATAGCAAAAACATTAGGTGTGGCCAAATCAACTGTTTGGTACATTCTTAAAAAGAAAGAACGCACTGGTGAGCTCAGCAACACCAAAAGACCCGGAAGACCACGGAAAACAACTGTGGTGGATGACAGAAGAATTCTTTCCCTGGTGAAGAAAAACCCCTTCACAACAGTTGGCCAGATCAAGAACACTCTCCAGGAGGTAGGCGTATCTGTGTCAAAGTCAAAAATTAAGAGAAGACTTCACCAGAGTAAATACAGAGGGTTCACCACAAGATGTAAACCATTGGTGAGTCTCAAAAACAGGAAGACCAGATTAGAGTTTGCCAAAAAACATCTAAAAGACCCTGTACAGTTCTGGAACAACATCCTATGGACAGATGAGACCAAGATCAACTTGTACCAGAATGATGGGAAGAGAAGAGTATGGAGAAGGGAAGGAACTGCTCATGATCCAAAGCATACCACCTCATCAGTGAAGCATGGTGGAGGTAGTGTTATGGCGTGGGCATGTATGGCTGCCAATGGAACTGGTTCCCTTGTATTTATCGATGATGTGACTGCTGACAAAAGCAGTAGGATGAATTCTGAAGTGTTTCTGGCAATATTATCTGCTCAGATTCAGCCAAATGCTTCAGAACTCATAGGACGGCGCTTCACAGTGCAGTTGGACAATGACCCGAAGCATACTGCGAAAGCAACCAAAGAGTTTTTTAAGGCAAAGAAGTGGAATGTTCTGCAATGGCCAAGTCAATCACCTGACGTAAATCCAATTGAGCATGCATTTCACTTGCTAAAGACAAAACTGAAGGGAAAATGCCCCAAGAACAAGCAGGAACTGAAGACAGTTGCAGTAGAGGCCTGGCAGAGCATCACCAGGGACGAAACCCAGCGTCTGGTGATGTCTATGGGTTCCAGACTTTAGGCTGTCATTGACTGCAAAGGATTTGCAACCAAGTATTAAAAGTGACAATTAGATTTATGATTATGTTAGTTTGTCCAATTATTTTTGGTCCCTTAAAAAGGGGGGGGGCACATATAAAATGTGTTGTAATTCCTACACCGTTCACCTGATTTGGATGTAAATACCCTGAAATTAAAGCTGAAAGTCTGCACTTAACCCTTGTGTTATCTTCGGGTCATTCTGACCCATCAGTCATTGTGACCCACCTTCGTATTGCGACAGATTTACCGCATACAAAGACAAAGTGAAGCATTTTCTTTTAACAGCTAGGCTGTCTCAGACCCCCCACATTGCAAAGGTTAAAAGAAAATTATTTTAATTTGTTTTTGTATTGGGTAAAATTGGGTAAACACAACGATGGTTCGTTATGAACCTTTGGGTCATGTGACCCGAAGGCAGCACGAGGGTTAAAGCACATCTTGATTGTTTCATTTAAAATCCATTGTGGTGGTATACAGAGCCAAAATGATGAAAATTGTGTCAATGTCCAAATATTTATGGACCTAACTGTATGTCTTCACGTCACAAAGTTAATAATTTTACAGTTTTACAGTCAATTATACACCTTAAAAGTCAAGCAGGGCAGCTTTAAAGAGATATGGGAATTCTGCTTTTAGCCAGCTGGTCCGATTATTTTTGTGATTTGTGTAAAACTGGCAATCTGAGTGAGACTGCGTCCCCGTTACACTGTTTTGACGTTGTTAGCCTCAGTCAGACTCGGGTCGCTCACTGGCAGTGTGCACAATGTTGTATTTCACTCCATTCTCCACTATAAAAGTCAGGGAGGACTGCCTTTTGTAGATACAAGCCTGCTGAAGATAGCCAGCATCTCGGATTTCTTTAACCAAGCCTGTTTCATTCATCATTTGCCTGAGAAAGCGACCTTTGTTAGCCAGGCTAGTTTTGCCCGAGCCAGCCTAGTTTTGCCCGTTCACTCCATTTCACAGTAAAAACGTCAGGGAGGACTACCTTTTGTAGATACGAGCCTGCTGAAGATAGCCAACATCTCGGATTTCTTTAACCGAGCCTGTTTCATTCGTCATTTGCCTGAGAAAGTGACCTCCGTTAGCCAGGCTAGTTTTGCCCTATCACTCGGTCAGGATATTTAAGGTATCGGGGGTCAAGTGACTTTTGTGCATGGACAAATGAAACGTAAATGTATTTGTTCAAAGGACAAGTGCCTCAAAAAGTTAATGTCAAGCTCTGAAATCCAGTGGCCAGAGATATATGATGACCTGATCCAAGTGTATACCTGGGAGAAGTCCGTCCTTTCCAGCCGACATGCGCAGTTGAGCATGCTTGACAGTGGTGTGACGTAGGGTGATAATTGGTCTATATTAGCTATATTACTATCAAAATGATAAGTAGGCTACAAATACATAATGAGCATTCATGCAATCGCACTTTTTCTCTCACTCCCAACTGGGTACTCGGCTGCGAATGTAGCATGCCTTCCCTGGAAATGTCTTTCCACGTTACTCTTTTTGTTATTTGACAACTTCTCATTACAAAGCAAACATGCAGGCAATCCTTCCGCATTGGCAATGAAAGCAAATGATTCGGTCCAAAAACTGTTGAATCCTCTGTTCTCCTCAGCTATCTTTCTCTTTTTCCCTTTGGGATCCATGGCCCATGACACACCCGCCGGTTTGTTTGCAACAGCCACCTGTCTGGCATTACGCCGAGCTGTGTCGCAGGCTATGACGTAAATCTTCGTTGACAGAAATGTTGAAATAAAATATTTATTATACACATACACATTTTGCTGTAAAAATGTGTATAATTATTTTTTCAACATTTCTGTTTTAATAATTAAAACAAAAAATATGTTCACACCATCTTTTTCCATTTTCATATTTTTGAAAAAGCTCCAGGGAGCCACTAGGGCGGCGCTAAAGAGCCGCATGCGGCTCTAGAGCCGTGGGTTGCCGACCCCTGTCCTAGCCTGCCTTTGGACCCCCAGTGGCAGAAATTTTGATATGTGTAAACCAAGGCCTGGGTATTTTTCTCCACCTTTGAGAAAATTAAAGCTCAAATACTCCGATCTAAAAATCTTCCCCTTATGTCGTCATAAGGGGAAAGGTTACCTGCCTTTCTCTGCTTTGCCCACACAGAGAATCTCGCCCACCAATGAGAAAATGAGCTACGACTGTGCGACCGACTATTTTACGATAGACAAAAACTATATGACAAAAGCTATAGTATGGCTTCAAAATGTACAATTAGGAGGCTAACAAGTAACACTAGCAGGTAGTAGCATTGCTACGAGTACTATGCTAGGTTGCTAGGTAACGGAAGCTAACTAAAGCTAGCTAGCTTTCGTTTTGGAAAAATAACTCACTCTGGTGGAAGCGTCGGAAATATTTAGAACTCACGCATCTAAAGGTTAAAGCTACAGACAAAGAAATGGCACGTCCTAAGGAAAGCTCATTGTGGGACTGCTCGTAGTGCCTGTAATTCTGCACCAAGGCTAAATTTCTGGAAAGATACAGTATTAGGGGACGACTAAGGCATCCAAAAACAGCATACCATGGGACTTTTAATTACTTGCCATCTTTTAAACCACATGCCTTCTTGTTTTCTTTAACCCTTGTGCTACCTTTGAGTCGTTTTGACCCACAGCTATGTTGTGATAACTTTTCATGGTAAAAAAAATAAGTGAAACATTTTCTTTATCCTTCGCGCGGTATCAGGGTCGTTTTGACCCAGCTATGTTGTGATAACCACATGAGCCAACACAGGAAGAAGCAGAGAACCAATGCCACAGTGGTCCTGACAGCTCTGCGCTTTTGTCTCTGCTCCTGCAGAGGACCGCTGCGGGTCAGCCTGGACACGATGACACAGTAACACACCAGCAAAACTAGGCCCGGTACCACCAATGAGCGCCCTTCCCCCCTGCAAATAAGTTGGATGAATTGAGCGCCCTTCCCCCCTGCAAATAGGTTGGACGAATTGAGCGCCCTTCCCCCCATCGTCTCTGTTGGAGGAAATGAGCGCCCTTCCCCCCTCGCCTAGGTTGCAGTAAATGAGCGCCCTTCCCCCCTCGTCTCGGTCGGCAGAAGGAGCTTGGTTGCGATCCTAGTCTATCACACCACTCTCGTGCTGTTTCCAAGTCGTTGTGAGTCACAGTGATGTTGTGAAAACTTTTCACAATAAAAAGATAGTGAAATATTTGTATTCCTTGCGTTGTCTACCTAGTCTGTTACGTGACTCTCTTGCTGTTTTCAAGTTGTTGAGACTCGCCGATCCTTGTATATTACACCACTCTCGTGCCGCTTCGAGGTCGTTGTGACTCACCGATCCTAGTCTGTTTCACAACTCTTGCTGTATCCAAGTTGTTGTGAGTCAAAGTCATGTTGTGAAAACTTTTCACGATAAAAAGATAGAGTAAAATATTTGTATTCCTTGTGTTGTCTACTACCTAGTCTGTTACGTGACTCTCATGCTGTTTTCAAGTTGTTGAGACTCGGATGAATTAGCGCCCTTCTCCCCTACAACTAGGTTGGACAAATGAGCGCCATTCCCCCCATCGTCTCTGTCAGAGGAAATGAGCGCCCTTCACCCCTCGCTTAGGTTGCAGTAAATGAGCGCCCTTCCCCCCTCGTCTCGGTCGGCAGAAGGAGCTTGGTTGCGATCCTAGTCTATCACACCACTCTCGTGCTGTTTCCAAGTCGTTGTGAGTCACAGTGATGTTGTGAAAACTTTTCATATCAGTAAAATGAGAATTCCAGAAAAACTTTCCACAAGGTGTTATTTTCTTTAAATTTAGGAAGCAATTTCTAATTTGCTTATTAGTACATTTGTCGCTCTTAATATCGATACCATTTATATAAAAAGTAAAATTAAATCCAGAAACCTCATTGTTTTTTATAACCTTTCATTAATTCTAATATACCAGTAGGTATAGATTTGAAAACCGAGCTATATTCTTTAAACGTTATCGGGAATGCCCTCTCTCTGAGAAAAGATTAATATTCAAGTAATTGTCCATTACAGTCAAAAATGTATTTTAAGAAGATAATATCTCTATCAATCCAATTCTGCAGATAGAGTGACTTGTCCCTCCTAGTGATGCATTCATTACTCCATAAAATACATTTGTGTGGAAAAAAGTTGTGAGAATGACACAGCTTCCAGGCCAAAAGAGCTTGTTGATAAAATTGTGATAGTTTCAACGGCAATCTTGTAAAACTTTAGTTACATTTCAATGCAAATTTAAGACCTCTTATACTGTGAAAAATGTTATTGGGGATAAAGTACCATATAGACTCTGGTGCTCTCAGACATTCCTTCAACCATTTCACCTTAAAGGTGTAATTCAAGTCCCAAAAGTTCAGAAGTTCAAATCCACCTTCATCCTTAGAACCAGAGAGCACCGCTATTTTTAAATGATGGTGTCTGTTTTTCCATACGAAGTTAGTAAACATAGTATTTATGTCTTTGCATGTTGAATCATGAACATTGAGAGAAAGTGCAGGATAGACAAATCTTGAAATCCCTTCTGCTTTAGTCAAAAGAATCCTTCCCAAAATAGAAATGTCTCTTTGAAGCCATAAATTCAGTATTGTCTTAGTCTTCTTCAATTGAGATGAAAAATTAAGCTGTTGACGTTCCATGTGGTCCTTGCAGATATGAATACCTAAATATTTAACACATTTCATAACAGGTATATTAAACATTTTTTCCTCTTCAGTCTGATACAAACATAAAATTTCACATTTAGATTTGTTAAGTGTTAAACCCGAAGCAGCTGAAAATTGGTCAATTAGGGTTATAGCATATTCAATCTGATGTTTGTCACTCAAAAAGAGAGCTGTATCGTCCGCTAGTTGAGTTATTCTAATTTCCTTACCAAAAATAGATAAACCTTTAATGATAGGATTATGTCGAATATGTAATGACAATAATTCAACCACCAGCAAGAACAAGAACGGTGAAATAGGACATCCCTGGCGAACTGATCTCAGTACAGGAAATCTTTTTGTGGTGTTTGGATATAATGTCACAGAGCTGTCAATATTTTTATAAAGCATTTCTACTGCAGATATAAAATGTTGTCCGAAATCAAAAATCTGAAGTGTTTTGAGTAAAAAGTAGTGTTCTACCGTATCAAATGCTTTATAAAAATCAAGAAATACTACCAGTGCATCAGTATTGATATTTTCAGAATAGTCCAACAGGTCAAGAACAAGTCTTATATTAGAGCTAATGTGACGGTTAGACATAAAACCTGTTTGTGTTTCATGTATTATCTCATGAAGACCTCTTTTTAACCTTTCAGCAAAAATCAATGATAACATTTTGTAGTCAATATTAAGTGATCTTTATCAGGTTTAGGGAGAAGACATATTAAACCTTGCTTCATAGTTGTGGACATTTCCTTATTTAAAATGCATTCCTTGAATACATCAAATAGAGGGTTTTCAATGGTTTCCCAAAAGTGCAAATAAAATTCGACTGAAAGCCCATCAATACCCGGAGATTTCCCTTTTTTCATTGAACTAACAGCCTCTGAGATTTCCGCATTAGTAATGGAACGTTCGCATTTCATCTTGTGTTCAGATATAGTTGGTGTAAATTCTTTAACCCTTGTGCTGCCTTCGGGTCACATGACCCAAAGGTTCATAACGAACCATCGTTGTGTTTACCCAATTTTACCCAATACAAAAACAAATAAAAATAATTTTATTTTAACCTTTGCAATGTGGGGGGTCTGAGACAGCCCAAAGGTTAAAAGAAAATGCTTTACTTTGTTTTTGTATGCGGTAAAGCTGTCGCAGTACGACAGTGGGTCACAACGACTGATGGGTCAGAATGACCCGAAGATAACACAAGGGTTAACTGACTCAATAAATCTATCACAATCACTAAATTGAATATTTGACTTGTATATATTGCTATAAAATGCACCAAAATATCTTGAAATGTCCAGAGAATTAGAGGTGATGTAGTTAAATTATTTCTTTTGTGATTTCGCTTCTCTAAAGCAAAGAAATAACTTGAATTTCTTTCCCCCTGTTCCAGCCATTTTGCACAGGACCTTACAAATGCCCCTTTAGCCATTTCAATATACAAATGATCTATTTCCTCTTAATTTTTCATTGTCGTTTCTTCTTCCTCTGAAAGATTGCCCTTATTCATTAACACATTTAAATTATCCATAATTTTGACTTCTTTGGCTATGTTATTTTTTTTAATTACTTTACTTCGTTTAATTGCCATTTCTCTGATTTTAAACGTAAAATATTCCCATTTTTGTATGTGATTCATTTCGTTATTACACAAATATGCTTTTTGCTGTTGTGGTGGAAATTTGGAATACAGTTATAATGTGTGTGTTTTATATATGAGGAATGTGTTTTAATGGAAGTCTAAAGTTGGTTGAGAAGCTTGATACAATGAATGTTGAATCAACTCCATTTGGTAGAGATGCCATTTGCAGTTTATGACACCTGGGGAGGATGAATTGTATTGTTATTGTGATCTGAGGGAGCAGTTTAAGATAGATGAACTGATCAAGCTGCTCTGACCCTTCCTGTTGCATGGGTGGTGTTAATTAAATACTTGTTTGAAGATGTCCACACAAAGGACAGTTGACCATTTGACTGGTGAACTCCTGTGGCTTTAGTATCTACTGGTTTGGGGAGAGATGCCACATCAAAGAACTGTGGGACACTTGGTATGGAGTCAAACTGTCACTGAGCAGTGCTGACCAATCACAGAGACCGCCATATTGATGGATTGACCATCAGAAGAACCATTTGTTCTAAGTTTATATAAGGCAGGGTTTTAGGGTTGTTCTTCATCACTCTTGCGAACGATCTGTGGCTAGCACCTCCTTCGTTATGACTGATCACAAAGTACTTTGTTAATTCTTAATTTGTACAAGCTAAATAAATTTATTGAAACCGCCATCTCTTGACTATTCAAATATACACAGTGCCACTAGAATTTTTCCACAACAGCTGTTTCTTTGACTAAATCACAAAACTCATCGTCTTTTAATAAGTTATTATTTAGTTTCCAATAACCACATTACCCTTCTGTTGTTTTGTTCCTGCTAAATGGATTGAAATTCATTTGTGATCAGAAAGTGGGGAATAACTATGTGATGATTCTGTCACAAACTGCAAACAAGAGGGAGATATAAGCCATAGATCGATCCTAGACTGTAAGGATCCACTGACGTTGCTCCAGGTGAATTCGTTGATGTCAGGGTTTAAAAATCGCCAAACATCTATAATTGACAGTTGTTCACAAATATATGCAGTACTTTTGAATCTTGAACATGGGATTGATCTTACAGGCATTCTATCTACAAGATCATCTGGAGCATCATTATAATCGTCTCCAATAATCAAGTGTGCATCCTTATATTTGTTTTAAAGGTGTCAAGTTTAACGCAAAGTTGTAAAAACATTATATTGGCCAGAGCTGCATTGTTATAATTATATATATAAAGAAGGAATTGTCTAATTTGAAAACCAGGATCATCCATCTACCCTCATTTGAGATCACTGATTCAACTATATCTCCTTTAAACTTGTTAAGGAGAATGGCGACACCTGCTGATTGTTGAGAGGCATGACAAAAATAACATTGATCGCCCCATTGTGCTTTCCAAAACTTCACATCACTTTCCACCGAATGAGTCTCTTGTAAAAATATCAAATCAGCATTTTGTCGTCTACTGAACAAAAACATTGATTTCCTTTTGGTGCTGTCGCGGATACCTCTGACATTAAAATATATTAATTTTAAGGAACTAAAATGGAAGTCTGTCATAATGAAAGAAAATAATAAGTTTTAACTGGATGTCTGTAGGGTTATAGGAACTAGTTAAAGAAAAAAAAAACACTGAGATAGAGAATAACAGAGATTAGCTTACCGCCAAGTAGAAAGCTCTGAACACGAGTACCTAAATTAACTCCTGAAACTCTTATTTTAACTATTGGAGTGAACATATTGCTCTTTTAGATTTATACAGTGAGAGCAAATTAACCCATTAAGTTTGGGTATATTTAACTTGAAAAGTTTACCTCACATTAAGAGAATTTTAACAAGTCATGCAGTGTGTCTCACACCGTTAATGATGACAACAGGGCCCTGCCATTTAGTTTTCTTCCCATCAGTGCGTGCTTGCTGCACAAGAGGCCACAGTTTATTTCTGCACTGTCTCTCCTGTTGGGTTCAATCCTCAGCCATCCGGAGGTTCTTCTTCTTAATGACGTCAGCGTTGAGAGAAGCTCTCAATATTTTGAATCTAAAGGTGCTTTTATCCTCTCTTGGGCGTCCGACCCTGTGCACAGTGTCCACCATGAATCAAAGCTTGCTCTTTTCCTCTGGGATGATTTCAGCGATAATCTCCAGCACCTCCTTCCTTACATCCTCGTTGCTGCTGTAGCGGGGTTTGCTCGTTTATTTATAATTAAGTATGTAGTTCTTAGGGGCACCACCTGTTATTTGTAAAAGGGACAGAGGAAACCTTATTGAATAATATGAATAATAGCCTTTGTAATAATCAGTCTAATCTTAAATAGTGAATTCTATGAAAGTAGAGCAGATCAGATAACGTGAGTGATACGCGAATATTATACACAATGATTTATTTAGGAAAATGTAATTATAATGAACAAATACCAGATAAGTTATGGGTTAGTCAGAGTAGTACAGTGGCTGTATGCAAATGAGGGCGAGCAACACAATGGCTGTGTAGAGCGCGTGTGAAGGGGGGAGGGAGAGAGTGGGAGAGGGGTAGAGAGGGACAGGTAGGCCTTTCTGGTAACAATGGACGAGCAAGGGCAACTGACTTAACAAGGGTTAAGTTAACTCATTTGTAAAATACAATCAAACATCAACAATTTAATCACAACATGCCAATATGTCACAAGTAAGAAATATTGCAAATCGCAGTTACTTTTGTCGGTTTGAAGAAGGAGTCAAAGGTTCGTTATGTCCAACGAATAGAAAGCGGGATCTCTCGTCAAAGTTCCGGGCGCTCAGTGAATGTGCCAATTGAGAGGAATAGGTTAGAGAGTGACGCGTTCAACTCAGTTTAATCCTATGAACAAGCGGGAGTGATTGTACGTTTGGGGGTTTTATACTCCAAAGAACAAGGGGGGGTCCCCGTGAAGGTGACCTCTTTCATTGGTCAGTTTCCCCCCACCTGGGCGTCGTCCTGAGATCTGCCTAGGTGTGAAGTGGCTGTACCTTTTGAGTTCCGTTATTTCAACTGTCCATGGAATGCTTAAACTTCAGAATATAACAATACAACATTCATAAATGGTTTTGTTAGTATGATACAATCATTTTGATATCAAGATTGGCTGACTTAACTATACTTGAAGGGAAGTTATAATCAAGCCTCAATTAAACAACGTTCTAAGTAAATGAGAAAAACACACATTATAACACATCAACTACTGTCATTGAAATAGTGTCCATGAGCCATGTAGTCCTTGAGAATATGTTTCTAAATCCACATAAGAAAGTTTTTCCTTATAAATCCTTTGTCTGATACTGTGGGCCGTGTGGCCTGTTTCTGACCCCATGCTGGGCCAGAAGCTTTGAAGCTTCTCCTCTGGGAGAAGGACAAAGGGGGAAGACCCTTTCCTTGTCGGGGGTAGGAGAAGGTGTGATGGTACCGTGCTTTGTCTGTGGACTGTGCTACACTGCATTCTGGAAGATTCAGAAGACGAAGATTCCATCTCCTACTGTACCGCTCCGACTCTTCTTGTTTCTCCCACAGGATTGTCATCTGGTCACTCATCTTATTCACTGTGTCATCAGTCCCTTTCCACTGGATTTCCAGCCCTTTCATATTTTCCTGCACTCTAGCAATCTCGGCTGTATTTTTCATGACGATTTCTTCAAACTTCAAAAAACGGTCATTCAAGCCATTAATGGCTTTTAGGATGTCAGCATTTGATACTGTTAAATCGTCATCCGTGCAGATCTTCTTGGGATTTGGGCTTTTCAAGGGCGTATGAGGTAGAGGTGTACATAAACCTGGAAACAAATTTTCATCAGCTATATCCATCATCAGTGGTGTAGTGGTAAAAATAGAGGTGGGTAAATTATGAATTTCATTATTTATTTATTTACAGGGTCGTCAACCCCCCCCCCCCCCCCAGATGAGCTTTCACGTCTGTTTCAACCCCCCCCCCCCCCCCCCCCACGCATTGACTGTGAGACACGCATTTCATCCCCTTCACAGAGGCTTGAGAACCCTGTTTCATTTTTACGTTTCATTAGGCCTATTTGGATGGAACCGGTAAGGTTGGCTTGTATCTGCATCATCGTATTTATAAGAACGTTAATAATAGTAGGCTAGCAGTTTGTCCCTGTCTTAATGCGATGTTGTGCAAACCAAAACAACGTGTGCAAACCAAAACAACGTTTACAAACGTGAATTGATCTTACTCTGTACTTGAGGCCTTTTGCGGGCATCTGTGGGAGTGGGAGCACTCGATGGTCTCTTCAAAAATCGCCTTATATCCATGGCTAATTAATCCATTCCGAACAGGTAGACTAATCCACAACGTGTATGTGTGTACTTCGTGGATCCTGATTGGTGTCGCCGCCGCAGCCGCAACGCATTGATTGGAGGGTCACAGACCATACAGCGCAGTTGAAATGATTCAGACTACAGCGTTTATATATTAAACAATATGAAATTTAGTCTTTGGTGTTTTAAAATTACACCAAATTTATTTTGGATTATTCCAACGGCAGAAAACGAGGCGCAGGGAACTTAGATGTGCGTAAACACGCATAAACGCTATTTAGAGGTGGATAAACACAATTTCTGCAATTTAGAGGTGGATAAACGCTATTTCCGAATTTCGGAGGTGCGTAAACGGCGTTCACGTGCGTTTACCCCCCACTACATCCCTGTCCATCATCAAGCCTCCCTTTCTCACATTCTTGGCATCTCTCCTTGACATCTTAGCGCACGTGTCTTGGTATTAGAAAAACTTCGGAGAGGCAGTTAGAACCGAAACTGTACTGTACTGTAGCTAGTGGTACGTGCCAGTGGAGCGAGTGGTACGTGACAGTGGCTAGTGGTACGTGACAGTAGCTAGTGGTACATGCCAGTGCCTCCACTGGCACGTGACAGTGGCTAGTGGTACATGCCAGTGCCTCCACTGGCACGTGACAGTGGCTAGTGGTACGTGCCAGTGCCTCCACTGGTACGTGACAGTAGCTAGTGGTACGTGCCAGTGCCTCTACTGGCACCTAGTGGTACGTGACAGTATCTAGTGGTACATGCCAGTGCCTCCGCTGGTACATGACAGTAGCTAGTGGTACGTGACAGCGCCTCCACTGGTACATGACAGTTACTGTTCTGTTGATAGTGGTATGCAAGTGTCTCGTGGCAGTTGCATTGGGTGTCTTGCAGCTTTTGTTTACTGTCGTGTAGCCTAACTGCCCCGCGGCCATTTTAGAATAGAATTGTTTAAGTATGTGTGGCGGCCTGCGGAAACGCGTGGATGTCGCGGCCGCTCATTGTTGGCTATAAGCCAAAAAAGATCGAAAATCGTTTTCTGTCAAAATTGAGATGTTTTGTATCGTTAACACCCTAAACTTCATTGTAATGTACAAAAAGTATATGATTACTAGTATATGAAAAACTATTAATTTCAACGGTTTTTGGACATGTCAGCTAGCAAGATTTTCAAGCCATGTCAAATCAAATGCTTAGTTTGCCTGCTCTTTTGAGTGCTGCAGCAGCCCATAACAACTGATCAATGAAATAACTTGCTGAGAAGTTATTAATGTAGCCTATACTTAAACTGACATTTACATTCACAACGTCATTACGAACAAAAGGATTTTCTCCCAGATGTAACTTCAGTTGTGATAAAGATATCTGAGTGATTTAAACAGATTTGTATCCAGGAGAGTTTGTAGTTTCCAATATGTATAATACCCAGAAAGTACATTTGCAATCATAGGGTGTCATTAATTGACAAGGTTCTTCATATGAAAATAATGAACTATTATTAACAACTATATTTACTCAGAGTATCGAAATGCAAATGTAGGCTACCTATATTGACTTCAGTTATTACAATTAATGATATACGCCACTAGGAGGCGCTGATAACAACACAACGATGTGCATTAGAGACGAGAGTCTACAATGGTGGCTCATGTGCACGCTTAAATTCAGTTACTCTGAGTAAAATAATTTGTTACTAATTCATTACGTGTGTACAAGTCTGCTTTACATTACAGTCACACCATTACACTATATGCAATATAATGTTTAAATCGACTACTTTGTATGGTGACCTTGTAGTGAGACATCAAAAGTATGGTTTGGAGTCTGTTAGCACGAACAGTTTAACTTATTTTTTTAAATAAAAGTTTATAGCCTGTTCTCCTATTCTAAAATGGCCGCGGGGCAGTTACACGACAGTAAACAAAAGCTGCCAGACACCCAATGCAACTGCCACGACACACTTGCATACCACTATCAACAGAACAGTAACTGTCATGTACCAGCGGAGGCACTGGCATGTACCACTAGCTACTGTCACGTACCACTAGCTCCACTGGCACGTACCACTAGGTGCCAGTAGAGGCACTGGCATGTACCACTAGCTACTGTCACGTACCAGTGGAGGCACTGGCACGTACCACAAGCCACTGTCACGTGCCGGTGGAGGCACTGGCATGTACCACTAGCCACTGTCACGTACCACTCGCTCCACTGTCACGTACCACTCGCTCCACTGTCACGTACCACTCGCTACAGTACAGTACAGTTTCGGTTCTAACCGCTACTGAAACTTCGGCTAACAGCGAACAGTTCGTAAGGAAGTTGCTAATTCACTCAATATGACCAACTAAAGTCCCTTTATTCGGACGAATGAATTTACTGGATGCAAGAGCAACGGTCCACTCCTTCATTTATCAACAATATAATCTTAATTATTCAATTTAAATAACTGGTACTCGGTCAGAATCTCGGAGCTCAGAGCAAAACGTCTGCACAGGTCGCCATCTTGGACCAACCCTCCGAATTAGTTATGTGTCGTTCGTGAACAATTCGTTCATTTTGACCGAATACTTACAAGGACTCGGGAGTAACGAGTCCTCTCAAAGAGTGATTCGTTCATTTTCTCGTGGCCGTGCATCGGGACTGTTGCATAGGCTCGTCCAAGTAAACATAAATGATTAGTTCATTTCCCGACTCGGTCTTCAGGTACGAGTATTTGGATCATTTTTCACGTGACCTGCATAGGCTCTGTAGTGGTAGCTAGAGGAAACGCTAGAGGGAACGATTCGTTCATTTCCCGACTCGGTCTTTCTACGAGTCTTTGGATCATTTTTCACGTGACCTGCATAGGCTCTGTAGTGGTAGCTAGAGGAAACAAACGATTCGTTCATTTCCCGACTCGGTCTTTCTACGAGTCTTTGGATCATTTTTCACGTGACCTGCATAGGTTCTGTATGCCTACTGGAGGAAACGAACGATTCGTTCATTTCCCGACTCGGTCTTTCTACGAGTCTTTGGATCCTTTTTTCACGTTACCCGCATTGTATTTTTTTGTAGAGGAAACAGTTTCCTCATTCCCTTTCGCGTGGCCGCTGTTTTAGTAAGACGTGAATGATATTCGCTCCAGTCATCATACTGACTGGTTTTGTTATTTTCACTTTACATTTACACTTACAGTTTAGTGCAGTGTAATTGTTTGCCGTGATAATTAAATGATCCGAATTGATGTTGTTGATATGTTGCCTTGGAGATGTAGTGACGTCACCAATGCAAGTGCAGCTGATTACTCTGACAACATGGCGTCTGCTCCAGATTCGACCTGTTTGGTTTGTGATCTTCCCACGTATTGTTGTAGTATATAAGAAACCAAATGTTTACTCCTCGACAGGTCAGCAAACGCTTTGTCGCCTCGATTTGTTAAAACGATTTGTTTGTAAACCTCGACCTATTGATAGATAGATAGATAGATAGATACTTTATTAATCCCGTGGGGAAATTCAGGTATCTCTCACAGCTCTCATATTTACAATTGCATACAATATGTACAGACAATACAATACAAACAGACAATACAATAAGTTATGTACAGTGTAGATAGGATGTATATGTATATTGTAGGTGTATAGTGCAAAACAGTGTAAAGTCAATCATATATTAGAGTTTTATGACAGCTGGGACAAAGGACCTCCTAAGACGCTCAGTCCGAGAACGTAGGGTGTTGAGCCGCCCGCTACGAAGGCTGCTGGACTGTCCTGCCAGGACATGGTGGAGGGGATGATTAACATTGCCCATGATGGCCAAGAGCTTGCCCCGCATCCGTTTCTCCACCACAGTCCCCAGTGAGTCCAGGCTCTGCCCCACCACTGAGCCCGGCCTTCCTGACCAGCTTGTCCAGCCGCCCAGTGTCCCTCTTGGACATATTGCCTCCCCAGCAGACTGCAGCATAGAAGAGCACGCTCGCCATTACTGACTGATAGAACATGAGCAGCATCTCCTTGCAGACCTCAAAGGACCTGAGTTTCCTCAGGAAGAACAACCTGCTCTGTCCTTTCTTGTACAGTGCACCTGCGTTAGCCGACCAGTTCAGCTTGTCGTCCAGATGCACCCCAAAGAACTTATAGGTCTGAACCACAGCGATGTCCTTGCCCTGGATATTAATAGGCTGCAAATGTGGCTTAGTCCTACGGTAGTCAATGACCAACTCCTTGGTCTTGCTGGTGTTAAGGAGAAGGCCGTTCCTCTCGCTCCAGTCGCCGAAGGCTCTCGTCAGGTCCCTGTACTCCCCCTCCTGCTCCTCCCTCACACAGGCCACTATAGCCGTGTCATCTGAATATTTCTGGACGTGACAGGAACCAGAGTTGTAGGTGAAGTCCGACGTGTAGAGGGTGAACAGGAACGGAGCCAGCACAGTCCCCTGCGGAGCCCCAGTGCTGCTCACAACAATGTCAGAGGCACAGCTCCCCAGTCTGACAAACTGCGGCCATTCTGTCAGGTAGTCTGTAATCCAGGATGTGAAGAAGGGATCCACCCCCATTCTTTCGAGCTTCTCTCTGAGTAAGAGAGGCTGGATGGTGTTGAAGGTGCTCGAAAAGTCGAAGAACATAATCCTCACTTGACTTCCCGGCTCGTCCAGGTAGGAGTAGGCCCTGTGGAGCAGGTAGAGGACAGCGTCATCCACCCCTACACTCTCCCGGTACCCGAACTGCAGGGGGTCCAGTGCATGTTCGGTCAGAGGTCTCAGGTGGCGCAGAAACAGCCGCTCCAGAGTCTTCATGATGTGTGATGTGAGGGCCACCGGTCTGTAGTCGTTGAGCACGGCCGGGCGCCCAGTCTTGGGTACCTGCACGAGACATGATGTTTTCCACAGAGCCGGGACCCTCCCTGACTGTAGGCTCAGGTTGAAGAGCTCTTGAAGGGGCTCAGCCAGTTGGTCAGCACAGACCTTCAGCAGCCTCGGGCACACGTCATCCGGGCCGGCCGCCTTTCCCGCGTTCAGTTTTTTCAGCTCCACCTTTACCTCATCAGCTATGAGGCACTGGGAGGCTTGGTGGGGGAGGGGACTCAGCCGTGAAGTTAGGACTGTAGCTGTGAGGAGTAGCTGGTGTGGAAGAAATTGCGATTTCCGGTGTGCTTACATTATTCACTAATCAATATAACTCAAATATAAGTCATTGGATACTAGTTAGTATGTTCTCATGTAAGCTTGCTATTAATAAGAGTAGATGGTGTCTATGTGTTAGGGTTAATAGATGTTCGTGATCAGGAGAAAGTACTGGGTAAACGTCCTTGGTCATGACTACAAGGAGAGCGCCAACTATGATCTCTCTAGTCTGAGTGGTCATGTGTTGGGAGCTGTGAATCTCTTCCTCTGAGACTGTTGTAACGTCATTACTGCCTGACTGTCACTATCTATGTTTACATTCCTGTGCCCTATAAAAGATGGTCCTCCGGCTTTCAGAGCTGAGAGAGACATGATTGAGACCTAAGCCTGGTGTTGTGTGGTCATTTATTGTCAGAGGTCTGGTTTTCTCTCCCAATCTGCAGATTGATAATACTTATTAAAATCCAGAACTCAACTGAACTTAGTCACTCCGTTTATGAAGAGACGGACAAAACACTTTCTTCATCAATTGGCGTTGTCGAGCAGCAGGATTGCAGAACCAGATCCAGGAGAGACCCACGGCAGCACCAGTATAAAGCAGAACCTGTGGTGCACAAAACTAAATGGTAAGGGGATCCTTTTCAAAAAAACCATTCACGGATTGCTTTATGCTTGGTGCGCCTGCTGTCCCTCTGCGATGCTGGTAACGTAAACAATTTAAGAACCTTTTATTGTGACGTTCAGTTGGGAGCCTGGTCTTAGCAGACCAGAGTCTGCTAGGCCTCAACAGGAGGAAGATAATATTAGAGTTTTGGTTTAGTAAATTTGGGTCATTAATTGACTTGCTATTTTTACTTTGTCTTGGTCAGAGTTGGCAAACTCTGATAGCGTACAAGAACTCTGGTCGTGTGAAGTATTGAAAAAGTATGTAAAACAATCTGTGTTCTTGATCTGAGGCAAAGGATCTGTTAAGAGAATACGTCCCATACTCTTGATCTGGGGAAAAGGATCTGATAACAGAGAGTATGGTTTTACAGATGCAGACCAGGGGTGAACCAAACAAGGAAAGGTATGTGTTTCTTTTAAAATGCACGTTTACAGCTGAAAAACTTTAGTTGAACAGACATCTTATGTTGGTTTGAATTGTATTAAGTTGAATTGTAACTGTATTAAGTTTTGTGTTGGGCTTTTCTCTTTTGAACAGAGATCTTAGTGGGACTTTTATTTTGGTTTGAATTGTAACTGTATTAAGTTTTGTTTTGGGCTTTTCTTAAGACCAAGCACAGTAGGTGGGCGGTCATAATGTATCAGGGTCACAGGCTTTATGCGAGAGACCAACTTTTAAGGGTAAAGTGGTTTTAAACTAGTTAGGGATACTTTGACAATGTAAAGGGGCAGTTAGGCTTTTAACTGACAAGCTTGGCATTTAATTATCAGCGAGGGACACAATCAAATACTAAGGGAAAGATATAGACTGGCAGTTTATGAATTAACTCGTCCCTTTTAAGCACGAATTGTGGTTATTTTGTTACTTATGGAGTTGAGGAAATTATTGTATGCGCGTTCCCAAAGAGTTGGGTCTTTGTAGGCGCGTCCCATGATCGAGCGCCGGAGGGCGAGGATAGTTTGGCTTGAAAAAGGCCATATTTGTAGTTCACTACCACATGATATTGTAGTTCTTTTATTCTTCAATATTGTGACCGTTTTACAGTGCTATGAGATTGTGCGACTGTTTTATAGTGCCATGTGATTTTGTGACTATATTCTAAAGTGCTGTGTGATTCTTGCTGCAGTAAATCATAAGAGCCTACCGTTATGAGATTTGTTACAGATACTTTGTAATTCAGTATGGGTAATCTAGCTTCCAGTACAGGAGCGATAGAGACGTTGTTAGTCCAGCCCGATATATGATTTGATTTACATGGAATTCAAGCAGTGTCAAGCATTGAGAGATGGCATGCGTGGATTAATCATGACCCGAGACATTGTTTTCCGCTGGAGTGAACGTTTGATGTAAAACAAAATATATATATAGGAGAGTTTAAAAGCGGTTTTGAAAGACAAGGAAACAAGTCGGACGTGTAAACAATTTGTCAGCTGGCCAATGTTTATGATATGGTTAACTGAAGCTACGAGACGACGTGGCATTGTCTATCTTGAGAAAATACAATCAGATCAAGCTAAAACGGATTCTGATAGAGAAGCAAGAAATGACCCGGAGCGTCTTGAGACAGAGAAAAGATGATCAGACTGAACAAAGTCATAAAGTGAGGGAACTCAAGACATTGCTCGAACATGTTAACATGAAGTTGCTTGAACAGACTAACAGTGCCAAAACTAATTGTGAGAAGTCAGTAGTTGTGAAACAGGCTGAAGGTAGCGCTAATTCTCAAGGGAAACAAGAGAGTCTACCAAAGATTTGTAGCCTATTTACCTACAATGAAGATGATGTTGTTGCTATAGCTGTGGCTATGCAGAGGAGAGCCAGAGACAGGGAAAATGCATTATTAGGGGAAGCAGCGGGTCAGGTGCAGCCAGAACAGAACCTACAAGAGAAGGTTTATATCACAGCAAAACATGATGGGTGAGGTTAACCAGGAAGGCCTGTCAGTTGAACCCCCAGGTATCAATGAACCCTATGTGTGCATATCCAGGTCCTGATGTATGACAGCCTATGTACCTTTATCGCCCATGGTCAGTGACTGAGCTGAGGGAGCTAGGAAAGGGATTTCCTGACATGAGAGGACTCAGCAACATTTCTAAGAGATTTGCAAATATAGCTATCAATGCCAACATACCTACTTTTATTGATTTGAATCAAGGCTTAGAGGGTGAACTCCAGACCGGTATGTTGAGAAAACTTAAAGCATAGGTTTCTGATGGTGTTTAATGGCAGTAATACTGGAGGGGTGTTGCTTGACTGGAGCAAAGTGTATGATCGCAAACAGAAAAGATGAGGATCCTACAGATGATCTAGAAAGACTTACTAGGATTTTTATTTGTTGAAAAAAAAAAAAAAAAAACATTCTGGTTTTACAGCAGCTGCATCCCCATGCCACTTTATCATGTGTTCATATGTGGATTGCTTCCTGAACTCCAGGTAGAAGTTAAGAAACAGGTTCTAAATTGGGAGAACAAAAGCTGTTGATATGATTATAGATTATGTCAAACATAATTGTACATTGATGCAGGAGAATGCAGGAAAGAAAGTTGAGAAATTAATGACATTGCAAATGAATGTCTTACGGAGAATAATATATGTACATTTAAAAAAAAATATAAAAAAAATAGGTTCAAATCATTGAGGTTAGAGTCCTCTAAAAAATAGGGTTAGAGTCCCTGAGGTTAGAGTCCTCTAAAGTAAAGAAAAAAATAGGTTCAAATCCTTGAGGTTAGAGTCCTCTAAAAATAATAATAATAATAATCAAGAATACGGGAGGCAGAGAGCTTCTCTTTTTCAAGTAAGACCCAGAGCTACTAGGTTAGCCAGTTCAACAGTATACAGTACCCAAATCAATGAGATGATAGTGGTAGTTTCTGGGGTTCCTGTGGACACAACTGTCAGTTAGCTCTTATGGGTGGATAGATGGATCTTTGAAAGATGAACATGTATTTCTTTCAACTATGTAAATGTAAGTAACAAGTAAATCTGTTGGAAAGGAATTTGTTGTGAAAACTGAACCAAAATGAAATGCACTACTGACTTTTTCTTATCTATTCCTTAGGATAAAGAACACTTGGCCTAGCAATCCCATACACATCCCCCAGCAGTGGAATGCAGAGATTTTAGCGACCGCAGATGTGGCCTTGCTAGAAGCTGGGCCTGAGCTACTGTGGTCCACACACGCTTATCATATTGGGCGCATTAAGAATGCTACCCCAGTTGTTATCATTGTTTGTAGTGCGACTCTTGAGAACCGTACCTCAGTATGCTAGTAATAGAGAAGTAGGGAAAGGTATTGTCCCAGTTATTAATGCTTTGTTGAAACAAGGAGTCATAGGTAGACTTTAGGTCAATTTGATCCTTTAATGCTAATAAAATACTTGGAAGTTTATTATGGGTTTATAAGCAGGTAATGCATGTGTTATACATCCTGTTGTGCCTAACCCTGTTACGATACTTAGCAAGTAACCCTGTTACTTTCTAGCTCTGTGAATGACTATTGTTTGCTTTCTTTTCTGTTACCATTGCAGAAGAGAGCCAGTATCTGTTTGCATTCACGTTTCGCCAGGTCCACTATACATTTCAGTTCTACCACAGGGGTACACCGAATCACCTACGTTGTTTAGTCAAGCATTACGAGAGGACCTCCAGGATGTCACCTTAGCAGCCGGCTCTACTCTGGTGCAGTATATTAATGACCTTTTTGATATGTTCTAAGAATCTTGCCTCCTGCCAACAGGACACTATTGCTGTGCTACAGGCACTGGCTGAGAAGGGCCACAAGGCCTCAAAGGCAAAACTGCAGTTATGGTATTAGGAGGTCAAGTATCTGGGCCATACACTCAAAGGTACAGAGCATCTATTGACGCCTGATAGAGTGGAGGCCATCCGATGGATACCGAAGCCTAGAACACCATAACAACTCAAGTCTTGTTCTAGGTTCAGCCGGGTATTGTCGTTAGTAGATCCTTGATTATGCTGTGTTGGCTAGACCTATCCTTGATTTAAGGAAGGAAACTGATACTCATTTGTTGTGGAAAACTGAAGCTGATAAATCATTT
The DNA here is from genome assembly GCF_963692335.1 of Osmerus eperlanus. Classification (NCBI taxonomy): domain Eukaryota; kingdom Metazoa; phylum Chordata; class Actinopteri; order Osmeriformes; family Osmeridae; genus Osmerus; species Osmerus eperlanus. The sequence continues at coordinate 10,225,206 of NC_085041.1, forward strand.
GTATCTCTCAAGCAGGCCTGGGCCCAGGCGCCAGCTCTCGGTCTGCCAGACTACACCAGGGTGTACTGACCCAGCAGTATGGTAATCTTAAGAGGCCTATTGCCTATGTGAGTTCTTCTTTAGATACTGTGGCAGCAGGTTTCCCCCCGTGCTTACGAGCAGTCTGTGCTGCGGCAACATGTGTGGAAGCAACTTCAGATATAGTGCTGGGGTCGCCCTTGGCAGTGATGGTTCCTCATGCAGTAAGTGCTTTTCTGTTACGCACCAAAACTCAACACCTGTCAGCCACTAGAGCTACAAAGTATGAACTGTAATTGTTGACTAAAAGTAACATTACAATCCATAGATGCTCCCCATTGAATCCAGCTTCATTGTTGCCCAACCCTGATGATGGTGAACCACATGACTGTGAGATGGTTGTCGATAAAGTGCTAACACCCAGACCTGATATGTTTGACAAAACTATGGATACTGCTGAACTTGTGTTGTACGTAGATGGATCTTTGTCCCGAGAATGGGATGGCTCTCTAAACTCCGGATATGCGGTCTGCACGGACAGGGAGACATTCAAATCTGGTAAACTGTCTCCACAATGCACTGCACAGCAGGCAGAGTTTTGCTTTGACAAGGGCATGTTGTTTGTCAGAAGGCAAGGTCGTAAATATTCACACTGACTCAAGGTATGGATTTGGAGTTACTTACGATTTTGGTGCCATATGGCGAGAAAGAGGTTTCATTAACTCCTCAGGTGGAGCAATCAAGAATGGAAAGATGATTGATAATTTGTTGTCTGCAATACTACTACAGAGAAAGCTAGCTATTGTTACTAAGTGTGAGGCTCATACTAACAATACAGATGATGTTTCAAGAGGAAATGCTAGAGCTGATTTAGCAGCAAAGGCTGCGGCCAACTCCTCTGATGTGTCCCAGGTCTCTATTTGTTTGTGTCTCAGCAACCGGAAACACGCACTCCCTCTCTTCATGTTGTGGCGGACCTTTGAGCCGCTGCTGATAACACTGAGAGGGATGATTGGTTATCTGTTGGCTGTGCGAAAGATTCCATGTGCATTGTTCCCTTGGTTGGCTCGCATGGCGCACGGATGTGCCCATACGAGCAAGGGGGGTATGGTCTCAATAGTAAATACAGATTGGTTTGCACCTGTTTTTTTCCACAAAGGCTTAGCAACATTGTGCTCAGTGTCATATTTACCAGCAGCATAATCCCGAAAAGGGACCAAAGAGAAGAGCCCACCCACCACCAAGTGGTCCTTTTATTAATTTACAAAATGTTGTACAACAACAAGTGTTGTAATTTTGAGTATGTACTTGTAATTGTTGACATGATCTCGAAATGGGTAGAAGCCTACCCATGTCGGAAAGTTGATTCTACCACGATAGCCAAGATTCTTATTATTAGAGATGTGATCTGTAGATATGGGATCCTCACAAGACTGTCCAGTGATAGAGGTTCACATTTTACGGGTCAAATTGTTCAGGAACTTTGTAAAGCGCTCCAGATCAACCAGCATTTTCACTGTCCCTACCACCCACAGTCTGCAGGGGCAGTGGAGAGGCAAAATGGAACTTTGAAAAACAAACTAGCCAAGATATGTGAAGAGACTGGCCTAAAATGGCCTGATGCACTCCCACTAGCTCATATGGCCATGTGCCCAGAGGAGGAATGGACTTTCCCCACACAAGATAGTTTTAGGGAGACCAATGAAATTGCCTGTCTCTCCCCCACTATCATTGAAACAGATGGATATCCACCAGATGGATGATACAATGTTAAACTTTTGTTTTGCCCTAACTAGAGCAACCAGGGTTGTGCATTCACAGGTGAAAGCTGCCCGCTGGGGAGCCATGTCATCCCTATCAACCGGGAGACTATGTGAAAGTGCACAAACGGAGGACTGCCCTCTCACCAAGATGGACCGGTCCATACCTGGTTTTCTCTTGGTGACTCACACAGCTGTAAAAGTGGAAGGTCGTCCGACATGGATTCATGCAACGGAGTGCAAAATGGCCCCTCCACCGAACAACACGGTGGAGGGTCCCAACGGAGAGCCAGGGGCCGGTGGAGGAGCAGGTGCACCTCCAAATGGTGCCTGCTCCAACTTGTCATTTGTCTCATCCCCACTGGGTTACTCCTCCAGGAGTACACCAAGGGGGGTGGAGACCCGTTTGCAGCGGCTGATCCGGGAGCAGGCTCCAGTCCAGCTGACCGATTTGAGCCAAAACCAGGATCCCGCCATCCAGCACTCCAATCCAGGGGCGCTGAGAAGGAGGTCCCAAAGAGCACCCACCCGGAGGTGTTGAAGACGTCGAAAGGTGAGTCACATGAGGAGAAAGCCAGAGAGGGGCTGCTGTTGCTACCATGCCTCTCTCCCCCATGTGTGATTCATGAAGCAGATGACAGCACCCAGACGGGAAACCAGAGAGAGGAGCCTGGAGAGGGGAAGACACTTTCAGTCTTCCTCCGGCCTCTACATGAAGCAGATGACAGCACCCAGAATGGGGACGAGAGGATACTGTGGTGGAGGCCCTCGGCTGTTTCAAGGAAACCGAGGCCGCTGCCGGAGCTACGATGAGAGATGAGATCCAGACATACTGACGCACACACCTGACAGACATTTACTGATACTGGACGCACGAGTCCACAGACATAGCATACATGAGCCACACCGAGAGTCACTATTGCACGCTCCCAATTATACTGATGTGAACATTGAGATTCATCATAAAGCACACATGAAGAACAATCTGTGCAACAACACCTTTCCGTGGACGGGAAAAAATGACTGGACGCAGCATTAGAGGGGACAGACCTTGCAGGGTTTGTGGTTAGAGTCCCAAGCATTCTGGAGGTTATCCAGGGATATCTGTCCCTCTGTCAATGGCTGATATGTGTAAGGTCAAGAAGTGGCCTTGTGTAGGGTTGGATGTAACAAATGTGACTGTTCTGTCGAACAAGTCAGTCATCTCTTGAATATGCCCCACCTGCATTGTTTTGTGTATGGCATAGTGGTACAGTGAGAGTGAAAAAATACATGCAAGGATACGGTTTCTATGTATGCTCACACTCTACTGGATGATTTGTAAGTTCAATTGTATCTGAGTTCAATGTTACTTGTCCTGTATACCATTTGGGCGGGTGACATAAATTCCTGATGTTGCTGACTATGCTATTCCTACACTTTTAGCATACTACATAAGATGTAGTATATGGTTGATTAAATGTTTAAATAATTATGGGAAGGTATTTGGTAAAAATACATGTAACCACACTGTGGTATGTATGCTAACAGCCTGTTGCATGATTTGCCTGTTGCAGATGGACCTGTAAGTATAAGGGCATCACCATTTTGGTCTCGTCGTGCAGCTAACAATGGCACCATGTGGGTATGTGTTAAGAGTGCTTATTATTTCCTGCCGGCCGTCTGGTCAGGAACGTGTTACCTTGGGTTTATTGTAGGAGCCCTCAGACCTGTAGATGGGTTGCCCCTGCACCCCTTTCCCAAACATTGGTGGCACCGCCACAAGAGAAGTATTATTAATGCAGATGCTAAGAAGCTGGGATCCCATCACGTGGATTCAATAGTACTCAGTCACTTTTCACGTTTTCAGTTGCCATTCTCCCTGTGTATGGTGTTATCACTGCCTTTAGAGATATTAGGAGCTTAGCAGTAGGGTTGGAGTCCATTGGTAAGCCGACGCCTTAACTGCAGTTGCGTCTGAGATGAAGGCCATGAGGCAGGTAGTGCTACAGAACCGTATGGCACTGGATTATCTGTTGTCAGCTCAGGGAGGTAGCTGTGCTGTGATAAGTCATGACTGTTGTACTTTTATCCACGATGAATCTGCTAATATCACAAGTATGGCTGCTTACATTAAAACATAATGTCAGCTTTGGGGGAACCTGAAGCTAGGAATTGTGCTGACTGACCTCCTCTGTTCGGGGTTTCTTTTTCGACTATCATTCAAATAGGAATCACTGGATTGGGCATGTTAATCGTTGTTGTGCTGATTGTGGTTTGCGCTTGGAAGATGTGTACTGCCTGCTGTGTACAGTGCTGTGCAGTAGGTTTTCGTAAGGCTGCCAGTAAGATTATGGTAGCCCAAATCAAGCCACAGACAAAAGCAAGCAAGACTGATGATAACTTTATTGCCCTGGGAATGACTGAAATGTCTGATATGTAATCTCAAGTACCAAGTGACTATTTTGCCAATGTAATAAAGATGGCCATTTGCCTCCTTCTATTTTCCAACTGATATACAATGCTGTATGCAATGTGAATAGATCTGTCCTTGACCACAGATCAGTTAACAATAATTAAAGATGGTTACTTTATTACTTTTTATACTGTTTAAAATACTCTGAATTTAATGAACAGTGTTTGACCTATACCCTGATGTGTTGAGCTCACGAGAGCATGACCAGTGGGTATGTCCAGCAGAGCAATATGCCTATGTTTCTAGAACTATTGATAAACTAAGCAAAAAGCTATTCACTTCAATGACTTTGTACCTTTTCACCTGTGATTGGGTACTACCTAATATTTCTTCAAATCCTATAATCATGTATGCTGTGCTGAGTAGTTACAGATACTGTATTGTTTGATTGTTAAGGTTTTTAAATGGTATGAAACTTGTGAAATGTAAGGCACTACAGCAGGCCCCAGATAAACAGTTGATGAATGGTTGTTGTGTTGACGTTAAACGTCAAAAGGGGGGGACTGTGGAAGAAATTGCGATTTCCGGTGTGCTTACATTATTCACTAATCAATATAACTAGTCATTGGATACTAGTTAGTATGTTCTCATGTAAGCTTGCTATTAATAAGAGTAGATGGTGTCTATGTGTCAGGGTTAATAGATGTTCGTGATCAGGAGAAAGTACTGGGTAAACGTCCTTGGTCATGACTACAAGGAGAGCGCCAACTATGATCTCTCTAGTCTGAGTGGTCATGTGTTGGGAGCTGTGAATCTCTTCCTCTGAGACTGTTGTAACGTCATTACTGCCTGACTGTCACTATCTATGTTTACATTCCTGTGCCCTATAAAAGATGGTCCTCCGGCTTTCAGAGCTGAGAGAGACATGATTGAGACCTAAGCCTGGTGTTGTGTGGTCATTTATTGTCAGAGGTCTGGTTTTCTCTCCCAATCTGCAGATTGATAATACTTATTAAAATCCAGAACTCAACTGAACTTAGTCACTCCGTTTATGAAGAGACGGACAAAACACTTTCTTCATCACTGGTGAAGGGGGACATGCTGCTGCTGAAGGAGAGGTGGTGGGAGGGGGGAGGACTGATGATGATGAGGCCGCTGAGTCAAACCTGTTATAGAAGTAATTGAACTCATTGGCCTTGGCCACATCAGGGGCTGTAGCCAGACTGCCCTTCTGCTGCACATTGTCTCGGTTAACAAACGTTTTAACAAATCTCGGTTTACAAAGGCGTTTGCAGACCTGTCGAGGAGTAAACATTTGCTGTATATTTTATATAAAAATGCATACTTATTATTTATAAAGATTACATAGATTTATAGAATCTTTTTTTGCTGCTCATTTACAACTCAAAATACGAGTGAAGTGTAGAATGAAATAGATGTCTTATTTCCCCTGCAAGAGGCAGCCTCATAGCTGAATCAAAACGAATAAATTTGGCAGACCGGTGTAAAAATTGACCTAATCTCTATGACTTAAATGTCCTTTTAAGTTGTTCCCGTTCTCGTGATATTTTCAGGCATTTAGCCTACTCATATTGCATTCATTCATTAATAAAGAACCCCCATTGAAGATTATTCTACGACGTTACCGGCAGTAGAAGATGGAATCGCGATTCAAACAGTACCATCTGCTAACTGAAAATATGCCCCCCAAAACGTAAATAAGCTTGACATTTATTTAGTGGAAAATCGCTCATTCATAAAAAGCTCACTGGTAGCGATCATTGTCAGTAACAACACAAAATGCGATATAGCCCTGTGTGGAGAAGCTGCCCCGGTAAATTGTACTACTACAGTACGGTACAGTACTAGACTACTGCTGTGTGTTTGTCTTGGTAGCGATTGCGTTGGTTGAATTCGATGTAACGTTCCGTTGTACGGTTTAGGCTGAAATTAATTATTTTCATGAACAGATTGACAAAGTTTAGGCTGTTGCAATAAAGTTCAGGTTAGTAGTCAGATAGTTTCACCTATTGAAAGACTTTTGAGTAAGGGGAGTGCCGAACATGTTCTGTCGCCGTTTGACTTCCTAAACAGCTGCGGAGATGGTTTTGTACCGAGGTGAAATCAGTTTCACATTCGAGATTCAACAGACATTCATATTCGTACCTCCGTTCAGGCTCCGCGTCATATTTAGGGACCGGGGTAAAAGAGTAGACAGTCGGAATGTTTCTTCAATATCTTTGTCAAAATCAACCGTACAAACTTCAAACTTGTTGCACATTCTTCTACTACTGACTGACCAATTTGTACAACCTTTGGTTTGGTGATAAGTTGATTATTGATTAACACATAGCCGATAAATCAACAAAAACACCAATATTTTAGTATTTCCTCAATAACTGTCAAAAATGAACATAGAAACTTCAGACCAGTTTCACGTTCTTCTACTCCTAGCTGACCAAGTTGTCCAAGATTTGGTTTGGTGATAGAGTTGATTATTGATTAATCCATAGCCAAGAAATCAATAAAAACACCAATATTTCAGTATTTCCTCAATATCTTTGTCAAAAATGAACATAGAAACTTCAGACCTGTTTCACATTCTTCTACTCCTAGCTGACCAAGTTGTCCAAGCTTTGGTTTGGTGATAAATCGCATTACGATCCAGAGAAGGACATTGTGCTGTCATGTGACGCGTCACCATACGGGGTAGGTGCCGTTCTGTCACACCACATGCCAGATGGAACTGAAAGACCCATTGGTTTTACCTCACGAACACTAAACACAGCAGAGAGGAACTACTCACAACTGGATAAGGAAGGTCTGTCAGTGATGTTTGGAATACAACGCTTCCACAAGTACATTTATGGACGGAAATTCACTATAGTGACAGATCACAAGCCGCTGTTGTCACTTTTCAGTGAGATGAAAGCAGTGCCACAAATGGCCTCGCCCAGGATCCAAAGGTGGGCTGTAACACTGAGAGCCTACGAATACACAATAGTGTATAAAGAAGGAAAACATCACAGCAATGCTGACGCTCTCAGCCGCCTTCCTTTGCCAGATACACCTAACGTGGAGACGTCGGAAGAGAGGGTTCTCGTGCTGGAGAGCTCTGACATCACGCTGGTGACAGCTGATCAAGTGAAAGCATGGACAGACAAAGATCCAGTACTGTCGAGGGTGCGAGAAATGGTTCACAACGGCTGGTCAGCAAAAGACAGAGGGGAGGAGTTTGCCCCTTATGAGGTGAGGAAACTTGAACTTAGTATTCAAAATGGCTGTGTGATGTGGGGGTCGAGAGTGGTTGTGCCAAAACCAGGCCAAGGAAGTGTCATGAGACAACTTCATCAATGCCACCCGGGAGTGTCCAGGATGAAAGCATTGGCTAGGAGTTACGTATGGTGGCCGAAGCTGGACAAAGAGGTGGAGGATACGGTAAAGGCCTGTACAACATGTCAGGAGCATCGCAACGTCCCGGCACCAGCTCCGTTACACCCCTGGGATTGGCCTGACAAGCCCTGGAGTCGTATTCACGTGGATTATGCCGGACCGTTCATGGGGAAACATTTTTTTGTGCTCATAGATGCACATTCAAAATGGATGGACGTGTATCCAGTGAACTCTGCCACTTCAGCCACCACAATTGAGTGTCTGCGAACCAGTTTCAGTAACCATGGACTGCCTGAGTTGTTGGTGTCTGATAATGGCACTTGTTTCATCAGCACAGAGTTCAACGTGTTTCTAAGTAAAAATGGAATCCGTCATGTGACCTCTGCACCCTACCATGCCTCCAGTAACGGGTTAGCAGAGAGAGGGGTCCAAACATTTAACCCTCGTGCTGCCTTCGGGTCACATGACCCAAAGGTTCATAACGAACCATCATTGTGTTTACCCAATTTTACCCAATACAAAACCAAATAAAAATACTTTTCTTTTAACCTTTGCAATGTGGGGGGTCTGAGACAGCCCGACGGTTAAAAGAAAATGCTTCACTTTGTTTTTGTATGCGGTAAAGTTGTCGCAATACGACGGTGGGTCACAATGACTGATGGGTCAGAACGACCCGAGGAGAACACAAGGGTTAAGAGAATGATGAAAAAATGTCCAGAAGGCACGCTGACAGCTAAAGTAGCCAGAGTGTTATTCAGCTACAGAGTGACACCTCACACTACAACAGGCCTTTCTCCAGCAGAGCTGCTTCTCGGCAGGAAACTACGTTGCACTTTGGATTCCATACACCCAGACCTAAACAATAGAGTGCAGAAGAAACAGGAAAGACAAATAAAAGATCACGACAAAAAGGCAAAAGAACGCTGGTTTAAAACAGGAGATTCAGTGCTGACCCAGAACTTCAGTTTTGGACCCAAGTGGATGCCAGGAATCATTGAGTCAGTGACGGGACCAGTGTCATACAAGGTGATGTTGGGTGATGAGAGAATAGTGAGGAGACATGTGGATCAGATCCATGCTCACCACCAGAGACCAGGAAGAGGAAATGAAAAACAACAAACTGTGTCAACTCAGCCCAACACAAAAGATGAAGCATGGCTGGATGCTGAGGAGGTTGCGCTCAGTGGTGACCAGTTGGAAGAGCCAGCAGCAACAGAAGTTGTAGGAAGTTCAGACCAAAGTGCTGTGGCAAACCAAACTCCAGTGAGGAGACTGGCAAAAAGGGAAACTAAGTTGCCCAGTTATCTTAAAGACTTCAAATTGAACTAAGAGAAAGAGACTCGTTGATAAGTGGCCCTTAATATGGACACCTACTCAAACAGGAAATTAAACTGATGTTTGTGTTGTTAGAATGTTCCTAAAAACAAATGTTTGTATAACCTGCTTAAGGAGGGAGGGATGTGATAACTGGGCAGAGTAATTAAAACATGTTAATCCGCTGGTCCACTAGGTGGCAGCAACCCTCTGTTGTTACGGTTGAGTTAACCTATACTAAGTACAGAACAAGTTCAGTTGGAAATGTGCCTCGGTTGGCCATGTTGAGTGTGCTGCATACTGTGTTTGCCAACAAAGAAATAAAGCTCCTTAAATGTGTAACAAGAAGCCTCCGGGAGTTACTACAGTCTCAATAAAAGGGCAAGAGGTGTCCTTTCATCTAGGAGATGTATTCTCCAAAATCAACAGGCAGGGATTCGCCAGATGCATTCTCTGCATCAAAGATATAAATTATGCGAACAAAGGCAGCCATGCTCTGCAGGCTCACTGCCAGACGGAAGTTCACAAGAAGGTGCAGATGATAGCTTCCACTCATAGTCTTGCCAGCACCTTCCTTCCAGCATCAGCTAGCCAGAGTCCAGCAAGCCAGAGTCAAGCAAGCCAGGGGTCAGAAACAATCAGGCAGCAGTGCCAGGGAAAGATCCATGTACCAGTTATAAACCACATAGCAAATGCAGAGGTAGGTGGTGTAGGCTGGTTAGTCAGCACAGGCAGCATAGACAGAGTACACTAGCACTTTGAGATTGTTTATTCAATGTAAAGTGCACTACAAATAAAATGCATTATTATAATTATTCACAATCAGCTCCGGTCACTGGCAGCATCATCACCTAAACATGGAATACACAAGCTTTACATTAATTACATAATTTGTGTTCTAGGCAATGGTCCTAGGAACCTTGGCGGAGCATTCCATCCCGTTTTCTAAGGCTCCTGTAATTGTTGAGCTTGCCCAGATCCTTTCCTTGGATAAACCAGCTTTGCAGGGAATGAAGCTGTCACGGACAGCAGCTTCATACAAGATGATCCATGGTCTAGGTATTTACATTTTCTTTCTTACCTACTATTTCAGTGTTTTAATTTCCATTTTAGTGAACTGCACACATAAAAAATGTTCCTTAAACTACCATGTTGCTATATATACTGCTATGTTGCCAGCATTTCCTGTTGTATGATTTATATTGTACCAATTAGATTATGCATGTGATGTAACAAATATGTCCGACTTTGTGTAGGGCGGACATACTCTGAGAGGACCTTTTCCAACATGAAGAGATTTCCCTTTTCGTTAAATTTAGACGAGAGTACCTCCAACAACAACAAAAAGGTTGGTGTCATATTAAACTAGTCCTTCTGCTTTTGCTTCTGTGTATGCCCTGTAAAATGTGCATGGCTAATAAACCCTTTTATGTTGGGACGGTCGAGGATTTTTTTGTTGTTGACATTGGTCACGTTAGTCTATCTTCTCTTAAAGGTGACATGACATGCTGTTTTTGGATGCTCTTATATAGGCCTTAGTGGTCCCCTAATACTGTATCAGGAGTCTCTTTCCCGAAATTCAGCCTTGGTGCAGAATTACAGCCACTACTAGCAGTCCCATAAGGAGCTTTCCTCAGAACGCGCTGTTTTGGTGTCTGTAGCTTTAAATGCTAATGAGGAGCGGAGGGGCGGCACCATGCGCTAATGTTTACAATGGATGTATCGCAATGGCTGTAGCCCCGTTGCTGTAAGATGTCTCGAATTTGCCCATTCTCATCTGATAACCCTGGTTTGCAGAGGTACACACTCAGTCATTTCAATGAGGGGAAAGGCGGATATTGCGCGCGCCATAACACCAACAGCAGAACGGTTATCCAAATAACAAAGAAGTGTACAACACTCACGTCACAGCATGTCTATTCACACACATACTTGATGCTATCTACCTTTCCATTAGCGACAGTAACTCAGCTGTTAGCTGCAGAGCTAATGTTACAGCCACATTCTAAGGGTAGCAAGCTAGGTAACCATATACAGTAAAGCTACAAAATGATATAGCGTTAGTTAACTTACTTGTCCGAGGTTAGTAGTTGGACGAAGGACAGTTAGTACTGATCCAGAATTTAATTTCAGCAAGGCCAGTTTTGTATTAGCTTCAATTGAAGAAACAGTCGTGGCTGAAGTGTTTGGCGCAGGCATACAAAACAAATGCGCCTACAACAGAAGTTGTGTAGGCGCATTTCCAGAGAAAATAAAATTAAGACACTGGGTCTTCAGAGGCTCGGATGAAGTAACTGTAAAAAGATTTTTGTTTTCCTTTGTACATCCAAACTGAGCAAATGTAATGCTTTGTTCGTTTGCAAGCCATGATGTCTCTCGAGGATAAAAACACTTGCACGGTCGTAGCTGTGGAGGGCCGTAGCAGTCGAGTCAGGTGGCTGAGCGGTGAGGGAATCGGGCTAGTAATCCGAACGTTGCCAGTTCGATTCCCGGTCATGCCAACTGACGTTGTGTCCTTGGGCACCCTTGGGCACCCTACTTGCCTCGGGGGAATGTCCCTGTACTTACTGTAAATCGCTCTGGATAAGAGCATCTGCTAAATGTAATGTAATGTAGCTCGGTTTCTTATGGGCGGGCCAGATTCTCTGGGCGGGCAAAGCAGAGAGAGGGGAGGTAACCTTCCTCCTTGTGACGTCACAAAGAGGAGATTTTCAAACAGAGCAATTGAGCCTTCATTTTCTCAAAGGCGGAGAAGAACACCCAGGGCTTGGTTTACACCTATCGAAATTTCTAGCCACTGGGGGACCAAAGGCAGGCTAGGGGAACTCATATTAATGTTAAATAACCTCCTAAAGTGAAGTTTTCATGTCATGTCACCTTTAAAGTAGGCTACACACGTTCCGCATTCTGACACCTCTGCATGGGTTGTACCATGTGAGGGAGTTCTCCCCTCCCAAATAGAGTTGGTTGGGTCCATAGCCCGTCTTTTCCAAAAAGTTTCCCAGATCGGCTACCGATAGCTAGGACGGGCAGCCCTACCGTAACGATACGCGTCAGGGAGGATGGATGGGAGCAGGGCCGGATTGATGGCATCGCTAGACAAGGTTTTACCAATTGAAAAACGTCTGTTTATTTTACATAAAGCTCCAAAAACTATTTTGCGGTCAAATAATGGAGAGAAAAAAAATCATTAACTGTAGAAGTCCCTATCTTGCATCACATCAAACCCATACGTCCTAGGTTAGGGCAAAGCTCCTAATGTTTACAACGTCTGGCTCCGTGCCTGATTAACACTCGGATCGTTAAGCAGTCTCGAAAATTGTATCAGTATAAAAAATAATACGATCCCTTTCTGTAATCATGATACCCCCCAGAAAAGTTCACTGCACCCCCAGTCAAAGCAGGCTGCATCCGGCCCTGTTTGGTATACAAAAAAAAGGGCCGGTCTTGGGCCTGAAACTCCCGGGCTGAAAAGTGGCCCCACTCCGGCCCTGGGACCAGGCTAGGTGTGGGGTGTGCTTGCGTCGGTTGCAGATGGGTCCGTTTTTTAACTGACATGTTTACAACTGATATACAGCGACGCACCACACAAACTTGAGTTTAAATACATTATTTAATGTGACATTTCGTACTGTACATGCAAGTCTTAGCTAAATGACTTAAATGTATGATGCGGGCATGCAGCGCTTTTCGAACAGTCCTCCTACACCACGACACGATACTTGCTGAGTATAACAGCGCAACAGCGCAAACACAGGCAAGGATACAGTAGCTAACAACGCTAATGCTAAATAAGTATTTACCTGCTAGGCTCCATGAGAAGGGCTTGTGAGACTGCTCAACAAAAGAACGAAGGGAAACCCACTGGTTTGACAGATTAAGACATGTTCGTAGGAACCTAGCGAAAAATATCCTACATTTTCCTAGACTTTTAGCTAGGTTTATAGGTACCTAGCGAAAAATAGCCTCAACTTTCCAAGACTTTTAGCCACGGTACTAATGCTGAGGGCTCGCTAATATCGCTGTCTTACTAGGATGTCTTATCTATGCGTCGTTGCTAACGTGTGCTGACGTTGTGCACACCCAATACATTCCAAATGTGTAGGGCCCCGTTCGTCGTAAGGGTTGAAGCTAAGTTAATCAATTGTCCCTTTAGCCCGTTAACATTAGCGAGATGAGTGAGAACAGCAAATATCGGTTCGTCAACGGCTGATCCTCATCCAAATCATGTGGTTAATTTCAATCAGGCTAAACTTATCAGGGAAATTGCACGTGCACGCCCTACTTCAAAAGGCAGGAAAGGTCGATCACCAAAACCGTGATTTTCTAACGGTATGATGGCGGAAAAGACGAAAGAGAGAGCGGTGATAGGCTATTCTCGCCATCCGAGCAAACTATTATAATGAGTCTCTAAGAAGACAATAAGCATATTATCATGGCCAAGTCAAACACCGCCACCGCCCACAGTGAAACATATAAAAAGCACAGGCACAACAGATAAGACAAGACATTTCCTAAAACATAGCGTTACATATTCACATACATCAGCATAAGCTCATAATAAAGCATAAAGCTTGCTTCGGCGTGTGATATTTGCAATGTATGGCCCGAGAAGGTCTTGCAAATAAATGAGTCCTTGTCGGCTGAATCGATATCGCTCAAACAAGAACTCATCCGTGTGAAATAAAGGATCTTGGCAATCGCGAAGAACTCTATTGGTATGGAAAGCTAATCGAACTAAAATATAGCTCCTTGGTCAACTGGGTCTCTAAAAAAGGGAGCTGCCATGTTATTTTCCGGGGGTGTGGCAAGCTTATCCAGCTACACTTACGTTAGCCTGCTCTGGAGCAGGTTAGTCCTAATTGATATGTTACTATGGTGATTTATCGAAAGTTGCTTCCGCGAACCAAAAAGAGGGGCGTTTTTTATCTTAGCCTGAAAATTAGCTCGCTAAACTACGGTGGCCGAGAGGGGCAAACCAACATTACAACATCTGAAACACTTTTACAAAGCTTGAGACAAATTTACATTTTGGAAAACATTTTTACATATCATAAAACAAAATTACATTACCAAAACACATTACCAAGTCCCGAAACAAATTTACATTTCAGAAAACAAATTAACTAGACGCGAAACACTTTTACAAGTCCCAAAACAAATTTACAAGTGGCGAAACAAATTTACAAACGACATTAGCCGGAAAGGGAATGTACCAATTCCAAAGTTGACGCGGAAGTGATAACGGAAGCGCTCAGTTTGAGTTGATGGCGGTTGATGGAGTTCATGGTGACCCAAAATGGACAGCGATACACTGGTGTTTTGCCCGTTTTGTGGCAAACATATGAGCCAATTAACTAGATTTTGTTTTTCGTGTGGTCGGTCTTTGGAGTTTTTAAATGGCGCAGACCAGAGTGAAGGACCAGATGTGTTGCAGCAGTGCATACCATATTTTAATGAGGGACACTCGTACGCTGCAATCGTGGACATGATGTCATGTTTACACGGTGTGCACATCAGCTTGAGGTCTCTGAAAAGCAAACTGAATGATGCTGGGTTATATCGCAGAAAGGATTTCTCCTCTACAAACGTCATAATTAGGGCAATACGACTGGAACTTCGTGGACCTGGACAGCTGTTTGGCTACCGCATGATGTGGCAGGTGCTCAAACAAAAGTACAATCTGCGAGTGAAGAGGGATCATGTAATGAATTTGCTCCGGGAGCTCAATCCTCGAGGGTGCGAGAGGAGAGCACGCAGAAGGTTTATAAGGAGAACCTACCACTCCATGGGACCGAACTATATTTGGCACGCGGATGGTTATGATAAACTCAAGCCATTCGGTTTGGCTCTTTCAGGGTGTATCGATGGATTTTCGCGTAAAGTACTGTGGCTTGTATGTGGATCAACAAATAATGATCCAACTGTGATCGCTCACTATTTCCTGTCATGTGTGCGAAACCTCGGTGTCATCCCCATGAGACTGAGGACTGATTGCGGCACGGAAAACGGGACCATGGCCGCAATTCAGTGCACCCTACGCCACCACCACAATGACTACTACTCTGGAGCGTCCAGCCACATGTATGGCTCATCCACAAGCAACCAGAGGATTGAGTCATGGTGGTCCATATTCAGAAAGGGAAGGTAAGTGGCCTTCATAAAGTCATTTAATTATGTGTAACCTTCATTCATTCAAACGTCTATGCTTAAAACTTTAACTTTTTTAATTATTTATCGATTTCTATAGGGCTCAGTTCTGGATGGAGCTATTTGCAGACCTTACAGATGCCGGATACTTCAACGGGAGTCACGAGCATCAGTGTCTACTGAGATATTGCTTTGGTGATGTTCTTCAGAAGGACTTGGATGAGTGTGTGAGACTGTGGAACAGTCACAGGATTCGCCCCTCCAGAACAGCATCATGTCCAGGAGGATTGCCCAATGAGCTCTACTACTTACCACACAGGTAATACTTTGGTGATAGATGGTATTTGTTTTGCTTTTATCTTAAATTTAAATACTTTTAATTATATCTTCTGTTTAACATAGGTTTGGCTCCAGAGACTGTGGATTTCAAATTGAGCAGACTGAACTGGATGCCTTTCCTGAGGCTCACCTGACAAGAGCTCCATGTGGGGACCCAAACATTCAGGAGTACTTGGACTTAGCCATGGAGCACAATCATTTACAGAAGCCAGAGTACTGGCAGTCTTCAACTGAACTGTATCTGAGATTAAAAGAAATTGCTCAGCTATGAATTGATTGATTGGGAGATTTATTGTAACGGTGGTGGAACATGTACACAAAGTGTCTTAATGTGTCATCCACAGCTTCAATATTTCAAAGTGGGAATAAAAATAATGGGTCATGGATCACAATCTAAAACAATTGTCAAAATGCTAACTGAGAATGCTCACATACCCTTACATTATAAAAGCCTCCTTAACAAATGCAACTATAACAGCAACAAAGAAACAACATTTTTAGAGTCAGAGCTCTAGGGGTTTCCAGTCATAGGGCTTATAGACAGCCAAATCCTGGACTATTTTGAATTCCAAAGTCCATTTGTGATTTAAACACACTATATGTGTCCAGGAGTGGTAATTTCAACAAGTTTGAACATGTATTTGCCATTGGGAATGGGGAGTCATCCAGGAACTCTATTTGTGGCAATGGTTGCAAGCCAGATGGGGGAAGTGATGTCAGCCCAGTTGCAAACATCAAAACGTCCTCCACAGACACAGCAGCCGCGCCTTCTGCAAAGAAATAAATGTTCAGATATACCATGGTAATGTGGTTTTCCAATTAGTTACAAAAAACCTTACAAACCTTCACAGTCAAGGAGATAGTCTGCCCAGTAGGCCACAGTTTGACTTTCTTTTAGTCTCCTATTACTCCCTGAAGGGCTGAGGTCAGGTTTGAAGAGTTTTTCGAGCTCAAAGCCAGTGAGTCGCTTTTCAAAGTGGCACAGGACAGGGGTCAGCAAAGTAGGGTGTTGCTGTAGTGTAGTCAGAAACTGAAGGGCTGAAAGACCATCTTTGAATCTACAAAGTGAACACAAACACTGTTTCACTGCTGTGTAGTGCCAACTGCATTTAAATTATATAAAGAAAACTTTTTGAGGTTCTCTTCACGACAATTACTATCCACCTAAAAAAAACATTTGGGGAAAATGGTTGTGTGATAACATTCTTTTGATTTGCACATGGAAAGGTGTTACAAACTGCAAAAAAAAATCACACGGAGGAATGACACAGAGGGCAGGTTGGCAAGGAATGGAGAGACAGACATCACATAGTGTATTACAACTGAAAGCCTAAGGCAAAACATTTGTCACAGTGGCTAACTAATAACAGATACACATGCCATGAAGCATTTTAAACAAAAATGTCATACATAAACATAAAAAAGAAAATCACCATCATAATTCAAAATATTATCTTACCTGTCAATTACAGATGAGTTGCGGTCAATAATATACCACTGGAGGTAGTCTGCCACAATTTCTTTCTTTTCTTCCACAGCAGCCACATGTCTCAGACAGCCTGCTGTCTGTAACATTGTGCTGTGTCTCATGATACATTCTTGCAGAGCATCCAATGAAGCAGCATTCTCAATCTTAAAGACAAAGAGGCATAAACACCCCAGTAAATAACTATGTACTATCCTTGCCCATTTTTATTCTGTGACATACATAGCATGCAGTAACCCTACCCTATCAAAAACTAATACATTCTGCAAATTCTGTGTATGCAATATAGGAAGTAAACATTGTCTTAAAACAGTGCAGGAACTATGTCAAACTCTGTCCTACAACATTGTAGATTTATGCTATTCTCACCTCTCGCAAAGCTTTCCCTATTTCTTCATCAGTTATTAAATTAACTGTTGATTTGAATGAAGGCTGGCCGGCAAGATAATGTACAAGATCTTCTGACAGGAAATGGGGTCCTGGACCTCCATGTACAACTGACACTGCGATCATCTTTCCTGCCATGAAGTATTCATCCTCCCTAACAGCTATGAATGAATTCATATTGCAAAATGAAAACATACAATACATTATATACTTTAAGATATTGAGGAAAAAAGCATATGCTGTGTCATCTATTTGTTTAATGATCATTAACCAACCATTAGTATAGCACACTTCTAACCCCATACATACCATTTGCATTGTAGACCAAGAACCGATGTCCTTCTGGTCCATCAAAAATGGGCCGGTCTTTCAGGTGTTTCATTAGCAGAGATAAAAATTCTCGTCTTGGACCACCAGTGTCAATTCCCTCCTCAAAAATACCAGCATCATCAGTAAATCTGACCAGCATGTCACAGGTTTCAGAATATGTTGTACGCTTGAAACCTCTGACGGCTCCATCCCAAACATTAGCCCTTGAGATGTTGAACCTGCTGACTCTTGTGATCAATAGGAAGTGCCAGGTTTGCTACAATGTCAGGTAGTGTAATGTCCATCTCCTCCCTGTAATGACAAAAAGTGATTTAATTAATGGATATCCCAGACAGTGCACACTTTCACAACAGTTATTTAAATACCGGAATGCCACACTCAAAAGCTAATTTTACACTGCCGTGTGTTGGAAATTCTCCACATTGACTGCAACCAGCTCCTCATCCTCTTCCTCAACACCTGGTGCATACAGGTCCGTGTATTTACTGTTGGGAAATTACAATTTCCATGTTAAAACATCTTACAAACACAAATTTCTTCCCCATGAATTAAATTGAAAGTATGTGAGTCACTATCCTTTTTTTAATTTATTTTTTACCTGTAGCAAGTCTTGTCTGGATTTGTTTCAGATGGATCCATATCCTCAGCATCAGATATTACTATCTGAAAAACAAATTAAAATGTCTGAAGCATTTACATTACATTTAGCAGACGCTTTTGTCCAAAGCGACGTACAAGGGAGAAACAACAACTCTAAGAAACGTCAGGCTGCCACAGTCTGCCCTATTACCTGTCCAGGCCGAATTGTTGCTGAATGTCCCGGTGCATCTCTAAAACATGATACAAATAATACAATTACTACATTAATTATTACTGTTCTTCAGGCCTACAATAGTCATGTAAGAATGTAAACGAATACAGGCAAGATTCCTATTGTTTGATTACCACTAGAAAGGATAAAAAATGTTGACTGTGACAAAGGCTAGATGTCAAAATGTACCTACCTTTCATCTTTAGGTTTGAGTTTGGGAGTACTTCGGTTTTGTGGTTCAAAAACCTGAGAGGAAACGCATTAATTTATCAACAATTTGTAATAGCTTCGATAACTGTTCCCTTACCCCATACAGTATATATATAAAATGGTGAAAGGTTGTCAGTATTGTCATAGATAAATCAATACATGCATTCATAAATAAATAAGTATTAAAATAAATAAATAATTGGTGTACCACTGTGTCAGCTCGATTGAATTCAGCTGTGCTCCTTGATGCGATGACAATTTCAGAATCAGAGTCTGAAGTATTATCCGTTGCTGTAAAAACAAACAAACAGATCATGTAGATAATGCAGATGCATCCTTCAGTAGAGTATCTAAAATATGTAAAAATGTTGAATCCTGAGATCCACTAACCTCCTCCTTTAAAATGTGTTTCTAGGCAAATGAAAAATGTGATCCTGCAATATGGCCTTCCTAGTTCCTTTTTATATTCTGCCAATTTGAATGGCCTTTCTGATCCAGGCACATGGACCACCTCTGAGCAGTCTGGATACAAAAGGATGTACGGTCCTTCTGGCATGTCCTTGTTAAATGTTTTCATTTTCTGGACAGCTTGTTTCAGTACATCAGGTGCTGCTACCTCTGGGTCTACAAATAACGGGAGCGTTTTCCCTCTTAGAGGTTTTAAATCAGTTCCATTTGGCACCATCAATCCAATGTTTATCTAATAAAATGACAAAGATGTATTAAACATAGGTAAAATAAAAGAATATACATACATCTGTGTTTCCCATTAATTATGGGAGAATGTGTTGTCCCTCCATGGTCTAATTGGTGCCACCACAGATTCATAGTGAGCCGAACATGTCAATAAGCTGCACTCTCCAATTCGATACAGTGTTTGCCCAATTGCTTTAGCAAAGCATCTCGCCCTGCACGAGAGCTTCTGTTATTCTGCCTAAATCTACGCAAAGATACCCTCTTCAAAGATGTTAGTTTTTCTTTTTAACTTAATTCAATCTGTACAATAAATCTACTATGATACAGATCCATTTAAGAGTCACCTCGAGTCAGACAGTCGAGTTATAAGCTAACAGTCAGTACAATTTACCTGGACGTGTTTTCGTTCTTTAGCCCGATGTCTTCCTCTCGGCCCGTAGTTAAAAGACTGACGCTCTTTGGACTTTGCACTTCTGTACTCCATGAACTGTTTGTATGATGTGCAAGGTTTTTCTGCTGAAATTAGCAAAGCTCAGTTTCAAAATAGAAAGTTAACGGCCGCTAACCAAAAGCGCTATTCACTTTCATTCAGGTAGCGAGCGTTATGCTGCACTTACTTTGTTTAGCATTATCCGGCTGTTGAGATGTCCCCTGTGTGTTTGGTCCTTCTGTCTGGTCTGCGCCATTTAAAAACTCCAAAGACCGACCACACGAAAAACAAAATCTAGTTAATTGGCTCATATGTTTGCCACAAAACGGGCAAAACACCACTCTATCGCTGTCCATTTTGGGTCACCATGAACTCCATCAACCGCCATCAACTCAAATTGAGCGCTTCCGTTATCACTTCCGCGTCAACTTTGGAATTGGTACATTCCCTTTCCGGCTAATGTCGTTTGTAAATTTGTTTCGCCACTTGTAAATTTGTTTCGGGACTTGTAAAAGTGTTTCGCGTCTAGTTAATTTGTTTTCTGAAATGTAAATTTGTTTCGGGACTTGGTAATGTGTTTTGGTAATGTAATTTTGTTTTATGATATGTAAAAATGTTTTCCAAAATGTAAATTTGTCTCAAGCTTTGTAAAAGTGTTTCAGATTTTGTAATGTTGGTTTGCCCCTCTCGGCCACCGTACTAAACCGCTTACAGTGCGTTCACACTGCAGCGACGCGAATCGCTTGCCATCGCTCGCCTTCCCACAGTTCACCACGCTCGGGGGCGTTTCAAACTGATTAATGTAGAATAGACATAGACATTCCTCCGCGTACCACTAGAAGATGGCACGCACACCATAGTTTGAGAACCACTGCTCTAGTACATTCATGCAAATGATTATGTAGCCAACAATTGTTTGCTGATTCCTACATTATCAATTGTCATGTTGATCAAAATGTGTTGTATTGGTTCTCTGTTAAATAGTCTTACCCCCACAAACATCTAGACATTTAGTTCATTACATATGTCATTACATGCACAAGGGTTTATCCAGTCATGTCATAACTGTAATAACCTGCCTAATAATCATACAGCGCTGACAGTTCTTCCCAAGGAGCGTTTGCTATGTTTACATTAAAATTCGATTTTTTACTTCAATTCTAATGTAATCTGCAAACCAGGTGTAATCCCCCCAAAGAGCAGTGCCTTAACGTCCTAATGCTCTTGTGACTGAATGGGCACTAAATCCTACACACACTCCAAAATGTTGTGGACAACCTTCCAAAAAGACTGACATTTATTGCCTGTACCTCATATAGGTGTGATGGTCAGGTGTCCTAATAATTTTGTCTGTATAATGTACTTATTGCCCCCTTACACTTTAACAGCCCCCTCAGTCACTATATCCTGTGCCTGGAAACTGTGAGAAAAAAGTAATGATCCCATTTACATTTCCGTAATTGTTGTTTGTTTTTTTAAGGTGTAAAAATAAATAGTTACACTCCTTGTTACCCCAAAAAGTAGTGGAATTAGAGTAATGTGTTAATTTATAACTGTTTGCTCCCTTATAGGTGCTGATGTTGAGAATGATCTCCACACGTTCTCATCACTGCAAACCAGTAGGGGTTACCTTGGCCCCCAGCCGAGATGTCCAGGTGGACTGTAAATTCTTTCTCACTGCCATCCGCCTAGCCTCCCTCAACCAGATACTGGACCCTGGGTCTACCTGCTACTGAGAGAGATGCTGCTACAAAGGTTCTGCCAGGTGGCTAATGCTGTGTCCAACTGCTCCATTGAGGGGCCCAAAGTGACACAGACTGCTTTAGATGACCTCAACAAACCAACTAACAGCCTACATGATAACAGCCTACTGAAACAACCATCAGTGGAATGACTTGACAATTTCAATTTTATCTTCACCTTTCCAGTGAAGATATGCCATTTTGGTTTCAAGGTACCCATCAAATACAAAAACAACTTCCCCCTACTGGTTTATTTTACATTCTGTGACATTTTATTAACTTGTTATTATTTTGTAGGAGGAGGTACATTTCACTTCAAGACTTGGAATATATTCCACAATACAAGGGAACTTACGAACTTTTTCACGTCAGAATCAGGTATATGTTGTTGTCTATACTACACACACACACACACCAAACCCATTTGCACACATACATTTACACACACTCTAACCCACCAACAGGGCTATGTTTGGAAGTACACTGGAGTATCACTTTAAATGCACACATAACTACACATGCATATGTCCCCCACACTCACTCTCTTACCGTACTTCCGTGGATGTACGCACACACACTCCCTCCTTCATACAGGCAACCCACTAGTGTGCGCACACACTGTCACACGCACAAAATTAATTTAGTTACATCCAGTATATACACTATGCACATGCCTTTGCACATGTACTTCTTAATTATAACACATTTGTTTGTCTTTTTTCCACAGAAGCAACTTGTATAAAGGAGTTAGCTGCCCTCTGCCAGACATCTCCACTCTGAAAGTTCAGGAGGCGTACCATAGACTTAGTGCAGCCGAAGCTCCCATGATCACAGCAATGGCTCTCTCCAGTGATGTACCTCTGGTTGAGTCCATGTTTGGTCCGGTGCAGGAGGGAAGTGTGCCGTCCTGCCAGCTACCAGTAAGGACAGTCCCCAGTACCCGTCTACACACAGATGCCCCTTCTCCCCCACAGCTGCCACTCTCGTATTACAGACTGGGACCGTCTACCTGTGCATTTGTTTTTTCTGAACATCAGCACCATCATCTGGCATCCCTTGCGACATCTTTGGAGACAGCACACAAAATTGAAAACAGCACACGAGAGCAGAGTTCCTGCATTGAGTGGCATCAACTAAGGAGGTGCCGCATCACCTCTACCAAATTCGAAGAGGTTTGCCACACCAGGGGGGAAAGCTATGCTGAAAACCTTGAAAAAAGGAAAAAAAAGAGAAAAAATAATTTGGCCAGCAAAACATTGAGCATGGACAGGGAGTCAGGTGGCTGAGCGGTTAGAGAATAGGGCTAGTAATCAGAAGGTCACTGGTTCGATTCCCGGCCGTGCGAAAATGACGTTGTGTCCTTGGGCAAGGCACTTCACCCTGCCTGCCTCAGGGGAAATGTCCCTGTACTTACTGTAAGTCGCTCTGGATAAGGCTGTCTGCTAAATGACTAAATGTAAATGTCAGGAGTTTTGGTACAGAATACAAATACTGCAATCAAACACACTCACTAGTTACGTTACTTAGTTACTTGCTGTAGAGAGTAAGGCGTTAAGTTAATTTTGCGTTACATTAAGAAAAGTATTTTATTTCTAAGACAATTCACCTTGGTCACTCTTATGCACAGAAGGCACATTTAATGGGTTGACCTCAGCAATAGCACATATTGTACTGAATATTCAGTCACTTGCATATAACACGATCAATCCTCATTATACAGCAAGACCGATCAACAGTGGCGTAAATCTGCAATCAACTTTGGGGGGGACAATTATATGACATTTTCTCAAGAGCAATTCCTGAGGGGGGCACCAAAATTACTGTTGTAACACAGCACATTAAGCAAGCGCCATTGTGTCCATAATCAGCAAAGCGCTTTCATTGCGTATTATTAATATTATTGAAATTACATAGTTATGTTTACACTGATTTATTGGGGGGGGACAAATCATTTTTTTTCCAGGATGGGGGGGGGGGGGGGGGGTATGGAGGACCAAACCTGCCCAAATTAAAAATAAATAAATAAATAAATGTATAAATAAATGTATTTATACATAAAAAAATGTAAATATATAAAAATAAATGTATGAAAACATCTTAATTACGTATTTATTTATTTACATGGCCATTTATTTCTGTATTTATTTATTTTTGTATTTATTTATTTTTGTATTTATTTATTTCTGTGTACATTTATTTCTGTATTTATTTATTTCTGTGTACATTTATTTCTGTATTTCCTTGTCCTTATCCTAATGAGGTAAGCTGTCAATCAATGTATGTCACGGTGTCACCTTAACCCCATTGGTTGATCGGTATCAGAGTGCGAAGATGGACTTTCCATGCCTGGGGTTGCTATGACTACCTTAGTAAACAAAAGACTGCACACACGCAATAGATAGCGAGATATGAGAGTTTTGGCTAGCTAACCTTGCTAAAAAAAGTGCTAGTCAAGATGTTTAACTTTTTCGCGTTGAGGCTCTGGATACCAATTTGTACCATTTAGCTGCCTGCAGAGTCATAAAGAGAAAGAGTTGCGTCAATTGCCTTTACGTTCATGGTACTGTACTGTAGGCTAGTTAGAACTAGAGCGAGCTAGCATCAGTTTCAAACACAGCAGCATCGTCGTTGAGGAACAGTTGTACTGTACTGTATGATGGAGTTGTGCCAAGGTAAGAATGTGGAAGTTCTTGGCTCATTTTCTGGCATCTAGTACATTTAACATTTCAGTATCTTAAAGTGCCAAGATTTTTTGATGCTAGCTAGACATGTAGAAGCCAGAACGTAGCAAAAACAATGTTCTACGAAGTGAGTGATGACCTGTTTATGTAATGATCAGTGTAGCTAGCTAATTTAGTGCACTATTTATATTTATTGAGAAACTAATGCCTACAAACAAGTTTGTGTGAGAGGAAAGCTGTATTTAAGTATTAATCCGTAACTGTGGTCGCTTATTTGCACCATAGTCTGGGGGTTGGTACAGTAAGAAATTGGTTGATATTATACAGTGTCAAGGAACCATCAAAGAACATAGTACAACATGGTTAATCTATTCATAAAGTGAATGTTTACTAAGCAAACTATGAGTTAGAGACCATTGTAACATTCAGTCCATCATGTGATTATCATTACAGCTTACTGTCTGTTTATGTGTGTGTGTCTATGGCCCTTGCAGTCTGGCATTGCTACTGATGTTGATGTGAGCTGAAAAGGAGGCCCAGTGCCTTGGAGGTGGATGTCAGACCACTGGACGAAGGAGCGCTGGATGGGAGACCACTAGTTGAAGGAGCGCTGGATGGGAGACCATTGGATGAGAGATTTCTGGATGAGGGAAAATGTGATGGAGTGGGCTGTTTTATATTTAAACCACAGTATTTTTGTCATTACTATGCTTTTAATTGTGGTCGTTATTGAGTTATATTGAGTTTGCTCCTGTTGACTTTAGCAAACCACCTCTTTCTCCTCTCACTATCAGCTGGGAAGCCGTAGCCTACATCACGACTCCCTATTTGGAGCATGCAATACATCCCCATGCATCACACCCAACCATTATGAAATCCAAGATGCTAGGTGCAAGACCAAGACAGCGCGGTGTAGACAAAAGCGTTACCTTTATTGTGTCACCCTTTACACTCTTTTCATAGCAGAGACTAAAATAACATGTGTACATATTTGAATAGTCATGTTGACTATCATGTAGTTGTACTGTAGCCTTTAAAAACCAAGTCCTTGAGGTTTAATCATTGTGCACTACACATGCATAAAATGATACTATATAGTAGGGAAAGATTAAATAAAGATGCAGAACAAACTACTTGTTTCCAAGTTACATTTAATGACAACACATGAAGGGTATGAAGAGATTCTTGAAGACATTCTTAAATTGGAATACAGCTCCTATTGCATCGGTTGATTTTCCAAATCCTGTTGATAATGACATGTGCAGCACGCTCCCTTACAAATGCACTGCTTGAACTATGAGTATCGGTGTACCTCAGTAAATTAGAATATTGTGGAAAAGTTTGTTTATTTTGATTAGTAAATTCAAAAGTTGAATATATTATACAGATGCATTACACACACAGTGAAATACTTCAAGCGTTCATTTTAATTTTGATGATTCTGACTTTCATCTAATGAAATCCCAAAATTCAGTATCTCAGAAAATTAGAATATTACACAAGACCAATAAACCTAAGGATTTTTAATACAGAAATGTCAGCCGACTGGAAAGTATGTTCATATAGGCATTCAATACTTGGTCTGGGTTCCTTTTGCATGAATAATTGCATCAATATGGCATGGAGGCGATCAGCCTGTGGCACTGCTGATGTGTTATGGAAGCCCAGGTTGCTTTGATAGCGGCCTTCAGCTCGTCTGCACTGTTGGTCTGGTGTCTCTCATCTTCCTCTTGACAATACTCATAGAGTCTATGGGTTCAGGTCAGGCAAGTTTGCTGACAGATCAAGTGATACTATGGTCATTAAACCAGGTTCTGTTACTTCTGGCAGTGTGGGCAGGTGCCAAGTCGTGCTGGAAAATGAAATCAGCATCTCCATAAAGCTTGTCAATGGAAGGAAGCATGAAGTGCTCTAAAATGTCCTGGTAGACGGCTGCATTGACTTTGGACTTGATAAAACTGTGGACCTACCAGCAGATTACATGGCTCTGCAAATCATCACTTGGAAACTTCAAACTGGACTTCAAGCAACTTGGATTCTGTGCCTCTCCACTGTTCCTCCAAACTCTGGGACTTTTATTTCCAAGTGAAATGCAACATTTACTTTAATCTGAAAAGAGGATCTTGGACCACTGAGCAAGTCCTTTTCCTTTTCTCCTTCGCCTGGTTAAGACGCTTCTGACGTTGTCTCTGGTTCAGGAGTGGCTTGACACGAGGAATGCGACAGTTGTAGCCCATGTCCTGGATACATCTGTGCGTGGTGGCTTTTGATGCACTGACTCCAGCCTCAGTCCACTCCTTGTGAATTTCCCCCAAATTCTTGAATGACCGTTGCTTCACAATCCTCTCAAGGCTGCAGTTATCCCTGTTGCTTGTGCACCTTTTTCTACCACAATTTTCCCTTCCACTCAACTTTCTATTAATATGCTTGGATACAGCACTTTGGGAACAGCCAGCGTCTTTAGCAATGACCTTTAGTGGCTTACCCTCCTTGTGGAGGGTGTCAATGATTGTCTTCAGGACAGCAGTCTTCCCCATGACTGTGTAGCCTACTGAACCAGACTTAGAGACCATTTAAAGGCTTAGGAAACCGTTACAGGAGATAATCAGCTGATTAGAGTAGGACATCATGAGTCTACAATATTTAACTTTTTCAGTCAAATGTTCTAGGATACTGAAATTTGGGTTTTCATTAGCTGTAAGCCATAATCATCCAAATTAAAAGAAATAAACACTTCAAATGTTTCACTCTGTGTGTAATGCCTCTGTATAATATATGAGTTTCACCTTTTTCCATGATATTCTAATTTACTGAAAATAACCTGTGTCGGTCTAACTGCAGAGTATAGTAGTATAACCATGCTTATAAACTAGACCGCACCATTTCAATGATATGCAATCTACATAATGTATTTGTGACCTGCTAGGGAAGTTACCCGGCTACTTATGTAATGTTACAACACTGGATTAAAATCAAAATGATTAGAGCTACGTCTAAATTCATTTACACAAGTTTCTTAGTTTGACCCGTCTGACACACTCGTCGACACGAGTGTGGATTGCTATGGCATAATGCTTGTCTGAACGTCCTGCCCCGATCCCGCCCTGATCCCGCCCCAATCCCGCCCCCTAATTAGCTTAAGGATGAAGAAATACAGAAATAAATGTACACAGAAATAAATAAATACAGAAATAAATACAGACAGAAATAAATCTATCAATAAATATATTGCATACATAGAAATAATTTTACAATTAATTTACTATAGTCTTTTATTTTCTACGTAATTTATTTCTGTCTGTATTTATTTCTGTATTTATTTATTTCTGTGTACATTTATTTCTGTATTTCTTCATCCTTAAGCTAATTAGGGGGCGGGATTGGGGCGGGATCAGGGCGGGATCGGGGCAGGACGTTCAGACAAGCATTATGCCATAGCAATCCAGCCCAGATACATTAGAGAAGTAAAGTCACAGTAAACATGTCTAGACGGGTAAAAGGAGCTACTAAAGGCAGTTGATCAGACTATTGATATCTGGTCAGATGATGTTTTGAAGTGTAGCCTATATTTTGAAGTGTAGCCTACTTATCTCTGCAGGCAGCTAAATGGTACAAATTGGTATCCAGAGCCTCAACGCGAAAAAGTTAAACATCTTGACTAGCACTTTTTTTAGCAAGGTTAGCTAGCCAAAACTCTCATATCTCGCTATCTATTGCTGTGTGCAGTCTTTTGTTTACTAAGGTAGTCATAGCAACCCCAGGCATGGAAAGTCCATCTTCGCACTCTGATACCAATCAACCAATGGGGTTAAGGTGACACCGTGACATACATTGATTGACAGCTTACCTCATTAGCTTAAGGACAAGGAAATACAGAAATAAATGTACACAGAAATAAATAAATACAAAAATAAATAAATACAGAAATAAATGGCCATGTAAATAAATAAATACGTAATTAAGATGTTTTCATACATTTATTTTTATATATTTACATTTTTTATGTATAAATACATTTATTTATTTTTAATTTTGGCAGGTTTGGTCCTCCATAGGGGGGGGGGGGGGTCGTGTCCCCCCTGGGATTTCTGCCTATGCGGATCAAGGTAATAATCCACCATAATGAAAAGCAATATTTGCATGAAGTTCTTGAATCAAGAAACTCCGTAATTTTGTAAAATGCCAGGCAGAAGTCTAGTAGTTAGCTAGCTCTACAATTTACCGGGGCTAGGTCTAGGAGCAAAACGAAGCTAAGCTGCCAGGTATATGGTAGCAAAATGGTGTTCACTTCACTCATGTACTGAACCAGACTATTTTACTTACTGTAATATAATCCTAAACCTCTGCAACGATACAGCGACGGACCACACAGGCTTAAATACATTATTTAATGTGACACTACGTAGGCCTACTGTACATGCAAGTCTTAAATAACTATTTAGCTGTTCGGCTCCATGACGCCGGGTAAATTGGGCTCGTGAGACTGCTCATCAAAAGAACGAAGGGGAACCCACTTGTCTAGCAGATTCTGACTAGGTACCTAGCGAAAAGTAGCCTCAACTTTCCTTGACTTTTAGCTACATGCTGAGGGCTCGCGACCAAAAGACTAACTTGAGTAACGCCTTACTTTTTTGAACAAGGAACTAATAACAGATTCATTCAATTAAATAAGTAACACATTAAGTTACTCGTTACCTAACAAAAGTAGTCTGACTACTGTAGCGCGTTACACACCCAACACTGCTTGTTGTAAGGTTTACATTTCACATATATAACATTTTAAGGTAAAAAGTATCTTAAAAAGTGTTTAACATTTGTGCATGTAGTTTGAACCTAGGCACCAATTCACAGCTGTAACCTGCTAAACATCTAGTTGAGACATAGATTATGAGAAATACTGTCTTAAAAGATGATAAGAATCGCAAAGTAGCCCTCCGTCATGAGTCTGACAGGCCGGAATGTCCCCCTCCTTGTCTGATTGAATTGCAACTTGACCACACAACCGCCAGGTGGCACATTGGAGCATATTATGGAACAGGGATCACCGTAATAGAGTTGAACAACAGCTCAACCATCACCAGAATTCACCTCCTTAATGTAAAATAGACGGTGTAAACAGGATGCTGATAAACGTATCTATTTAGTTGGCTAGCTGCACATATCTTCAAACTTTGCCAATGCACATACAGACCATTGAGCTCATGACCAGCAGCTTTTTGTAGAGCACTGAAATGATGTGCTGCGTCACATCGTTGCCTGTGTGAATGTACCATTGCACTGACTATTTTCATGGCATGGACTCTACATGTTACAACCAGGGTTCTAAATTAACTTTTTTGATCACCAGCCAATTTCTGATTCTGATTTATGATTGGCTGGTAACTTTAGAAAGTTACCAGCCAATCAGAATTTCCACTAGCCAAATTCTTTCCGGTGAAAATAAGAACAATTATGAGTTTCCCTGAATGCATTTGATCATTTTATTAACATTGTTGGCATGAAAAACACAGAAAATGAAGAAAAATGAAGCACAGAAGTATGATGCAAGGGTATGTGAAATCACCAATACGTAAGGACACGATTTATTGTAGATGGCTAAAACGTCCATTCGCGTCATGAGATGCCCATGCATTTACAGAAATGTCTTGTCCTAAGCAGGCATTAATTAAACTGACCTAATATACTCTTTATTAAGAACAGTGTATTTACATTACACTAGACTGTGTCAGTAAGCAACATAATTTTTCTTATGCGTAGACTACATGCGGCAATCCTTACAAAACATGACAACATTTTCATTGTCAAACACAAGCCATTCCCGACCCGTCGGCCATTTGGCATTACATTTTCTTTTCTTCGTTTCTCTAGTGCTATCAATTCCTCATCCCCTGCCTCGTTCCTCTTCTCGCCCCCAGAAGTTTGTCCTAACCACCGCCGCATTAAGTTAACTTTTTACTTTACTTTACTACTCTAGCTCTTATTACCTCCTATGATCCGCTATGCTTCGTTTTACTTCTTCCTTGTGTTTTCTGGTGGACGCTCCGTTCGTTTCTACGGTTTCTCGCGCCGGTTTCACTTCAACTGCGCGCAGCCAATGGGCGTATAAAACGTTATCACGTAGCATTACGGCACAGTGTTCATGGGAAACTTAGGAAGTACTGCCAGGGGGATAAATGACCGAGAACCATGCCGAGAACAGAGCCTTATGTATCATTCATCTAATGCCTCATGTATCACCCGCCAAAATGAATTTTAACCCGCATTTGGCGGGTTGGCGGGTGTTAATTTAGAACCCTGGTTACAACCCCTCTTTATTGCAATAAATAATGACCATCACCTCCTGGATTTAAATACTCAGCATTATTTGGAACTAATTTCTGTGTTAATGCTCAATCAGGAATCACAATCAAAATGTAACCATTTATTAAAAAATATATTCTGTCTTCTTGTAACTCTGTGTAATTTAAGTCTTTCTGAGGGGTGGATTTATTTGAACAATAAAAATACAAACAGGCCACTTCTATAAGTAACAAGAAACAATCAGCAGTATAGGTGGACTCTGGGATGATTGACTATTAGTTATCAAGTGTTGCAAATATATACAAATACAAGCAGAATTCGATGTAACTAAATATTTCTGACGAGGATACAGTGAGGGGGAGAGAATT
Source organism: Osmerus eperlanus (assembly GCF_963692335.1). Lineage (NCBI taxonomy): Eukaryota > Metazoa > Chordata > Actinopteri > Osmeriformes > Osmeridae > Osmerus > Osmerus eperlanus. Next base: position 10,256,016 of record NC_085041.1, read on the forward strand.
AACAGATTTAGTGTCATCTCCCAGTCTAGGAGAGGAGTCAAAGTATAGACCACCTTAATCCCTTCATCTCTCTTCCTCCTCATCCCTCTTTACCTCTGTCTACCTTTAGTCTTTTTGTCTGTCTTTTGTCTCTGGCTGTCTGTGTTTATGTCTATTCAGATTAAAATGAGCTAATGCCTATGTTTATTTGGTGTTCCAGTCGTGTCTAAATTGGTACATTTTTGCACAGATTAAGATGTTAAGCCTTTCAACAACAAAATGTTTTCTCTTGGTGAGTTGGTACTAGGCTTCACATTAAAAGTAAATTATGGGAAAAGTCTAATCAAATGTAATGAGCACACGAAAGACATGTAAAACAGAAAGAAATACACAACAAATCAAAACCATGAGTGTTTGGATAAATCCCCTACACAATTAAATCTGTGGTGGTATGGCAGGTTGTCATGACCTCGGTTTTACAAAGGTTGATAGGCATTAACTTGGTAAGGAACTCCATAACATGAAGTGACCATATACAGTTTTGGATAACAGCTGTTTTACTAACAGGTTATTTCTACATTAAAGACAGTTCAGACAAGGCACTCTTGCAGTCTTTATTAAACAGACATTAATTGCAATGGCGATAGGTTGGACTTTTGTCCTTTCTATTCATGGCGAGAATTCGAACAAAGAACATACCTTGCCAGAACTTTATGGAAAGTTCTTCAAGACTTCACCTTTACAGCAAGAGTAGAAGGTGGAGAATTATGAGAGGAATATTTGTGTAATGTTTGCTACTTTGTTTTAATGTTGTGTTTACTGTAATCTTGATTCTAGTAACTACCAGAGGTGTCAAAAGTATTCACATTCATTACTGAAGTAGAAGTATAGATACTAGGGTTAAAAAATACTTCTGTAGAAGTTGAAGTATCAATTCAAGCTTTTTACTCAAGTAAAAGTATAAAAGTACTGGTTTCAAAACTACTTAAAGTCATTAAGGACAAAAGCTTAGGCACAGGGGTCTATAATGCACGACCCCACCTCCCCCCAAAAAAACATTTTTCCAAAGGCCATAATGACTTGTATTGAAATTTTAATGTTGAAAAATGTGGGCTGCACCAGTTTATGCCCATTGAAAATGAACGCATTTTAGTACAATGCAAATACATTAAAGAACCATATATGTGTAGCCTACTACTAAGCATTAACATGTGTTTCATGGAGCGGAAGATATGATGACTAGTTGCCTATAAGTATTGTAATGCTGCAAAAAGTCAAACTTCAGAGGCATGTTATCAATAGCCTTTATTCAAATTAGACGGCGAGTTTGTGAAAGCCATTAGCTCCTGGTAGCCTACTTGGGTGCGCAGAGCTTGCAGGGCATTTGAAAGGAGTTGTTTTTGCATCCAAACATGTCGACAAATTCTTCCAGGTACGGCCAGGGATATAGAAGGGTTGGCTAATCTTCCTAGCTACCAACCTCCTCGCTGGTGCTTGGTTCGGACATTTTGCTCGAGTTCTCTTGAGTCTCTGCCACGGACATCTTCGTAGGCTACATACGTCTGCTATTTCCTTGCTGGAGTTTGACGTGATTTTGTGTCATGTGTAGGTGATGGATCACGTATAAACCAATAGGGTGTCGGAATCATAGAGTTAATATAACTAGAGGAAGCAACTTTTGTCTTCCAAGATGGCGTCCCCATTCATTTCTATGAAAAGTGCTCAGTGGCGCAGTGAGGCAAGCGAGAGCGCGAAACTGGACCGCGCCATCTTTCCACTTCCGACTCTTCCGGTCTAGCTTTAAACAGTGGCTCTTTTTTTCCCTAGCTCCGAGACCTCGTGCACGCTTGCAACTAGCTGTACACGTCATACTTTGCGACAGCCAGTGGCGAGCATAGATGTATATGGTTGCGAGCGTGCGAGCTAAGGCATTGCAGTGGCAGAATGGGGTACAAGTCTGATAAGAATCAGAGACATGATGCAAACTTTACGTAAATGTATGCTGTCATTGTATAGTATTCCTTTCACTTGGTTGTTAAGGCCGAATTATACTTCTCCGACTCTGTTACAGACGGACGGAGTCGGACAGATTGGTTGAATTTATAGTACTCCGAAGGCTGTGGGTGCTGAAAACAATTCACCACCAGAAGAGTAGGTGGTGCAACGGTTTTTTGTAAGTCGTCGTCGAGTGTTTATTTACCTAGGTTATCGAGAAGTCGGAGCAAATGTACAAATTAGCTGTTTCATCAATAAAATACGCACATTTTCAGCAACTACACTGCCCATTTCACATTTTAATTCAGATGCTGATTTACATGTACTGTTTAGCTGAAATATGAATTGTAAAAACTTACAGCAATGGCGGTCAAAGGATTCTGTTCGTCCTGTTTATCACGGCAACCCCGCCCCTGACGCAAGCGGTTCTTAATACGGACCAATCACAGCCAAGGGGTATCCGTAAAATGACGGACGGACGGACGGATAGTCAGGAAAATCAGGAGGTGCACGTAGAGCTCTCCGAGGGGCTCGGAGAGGGCACGGAGAGGGCGTTCCTTGACGGAGAGGGCGTTCCCTGTCTCCGTCTCCGTATAAACGCAGAAGTATAAATCGGCCTTTAGAAATAGGCTATAGGGTTAAATATAGGGCTATTCTAGATGGAACTCATCACATATGTTGCTTTTTTTCTTGTGATTTGAGTATGATTTCCAACGCATTATATCGGATTAAATAAACTGTTAACATGAACAATTAGCTCCGTCGTTGTTCTCGCCAGGCAAAGAAAGCTCAATAGTTATTTTGGTAACAGAAATCTTCCATAATGCAGACTTACCATAGCTTACTGTCAACTGTATTTTCAAACGAAATGCCACGAAATTCACACTGCCTTCAATTTACATGTCAGTGTAGAAATGTGGCCTGTGTTTTTTATGTTCTACAAAACCAAACGCCTATTATTGGATATAACGTGATCTAACAAGACTTGGAAATAATGTAATAAATAAAAGCTTGAGAAGTGTGTCTAAAATATACTTTATTTAACATTTGCCTTTGAAAGGGGCATATTAACAGAACTAGGCCTATATACAAGACGTTTCCATCAGATATAAGTGGGGGTGAAACAGTCACTGAGGACCTTCATTGTCCCACAAAAGCAGTCTGGCTTGATGACACGATTAAAAAAAAGAATAATGGGTGTGTTTAACAAAAGCTTCTGAAGGCAAGACTAATCATATTTATATCATTTCTTATTGTGGTTATCAGTTAAAGTATTAATCTTCGTCTTTGCTCCAGATAGACATATGCTCACGCTTAACATAATGTAATATTTGCCATCATGTCATGTACGTAAAAACGTTCTTGACAGAAAAATCAAATCTGTTTTAAAATAACGGGAATAAACTATATTAACAACATTTAATGTATGTGTGACAACCATTTGCTAAACTTGCTACAACAGGGCAGGCAACTCAAGCCATTTCTCCCTGTGCTCATTCATTATGGCTCATTCAGCTCCAGGTAAATTGGCTATCGGCCAATGTGAACTTTTGTGCTCGTGCCCTGTTAGTATCCGCGAGCACATTTGCAGGCAACTTTTATTGACGTAAGCAAATAAATGGGGTACTAGTTTAATTGAAAAATTATTTTATGAAAAAGCTAGTAGTATGAGCCAGGTTCGAGAATCGAACACAAATTATTGGGGGAGATAGTTTTGTAAATGTTGACTGGAGTTAATAGAATAAAAACGACCGGAAGAGCCGGAAGTCTAACAAGAAATGCAATACCACCTACATCCACCGGGGCCGTTGCTTCAAGCCGAGGGGCGAGGGGTGGGGTCTTGGTCGGAATGGTATATGTTTATACTTCTCATCTCATCATGGCGCGTTTTTTCTGGATAGTTTTTTTTGTGTGTGTTTTTTTGAACGATGACAAGCCGGAATGAAAACAAGCCGAACTTAAATTGGAGTAAGGAGGCTATTTTTAAAATGTAAGGAGTAGAAAGTACAGATAACTGCGTGAAAATGTAAGGAGTAGAAGTAGAAAGTCGTCTGAAAATTTTTTACTTCAGTTAAGTATAGATACCCAAAATTTCTACTTAAGTAAGGTAACAAAGTATTTGTACTTCGTTACTTGACACCTCTGGGAACTACTCCTTCTTTCTGAAAGATAACAAACTCATCCTTGGTATCTACACAAAGCTAACATTATGATGAACATAATGATTCAACTATATTTTGTAACTATAAAGATGTCTAGAACAATATTTTGAACACTCTTATGAACCAGCCAGAGACCAGTTCATACCTTTGGTGGGTGGGAAGGAAAGAAGGGAGAGTTGAGAACCCAGCTTCCCCCAATCAACTTCTGACTTCAGAGACTGTACTACTCCTAACTCTGAACTGTATAACACTGAGATGACAATCGATCTTTGAGTTCAGTGAAACCAACTACATTTACATTACATTTTGTCATTTAGCAGACGCTCTTATCCAGAGCGACTTACAGTAAGTACAGGGACATTCCCCCGAGGCAAGTAGGGTGAAGTGCCTTGCCCAAGGACACAACGTCATTTGACACGGCCGGGAATCGAACTGGCAACCTTCAGATTACAAGCCCGACTCCCTCACCGCTCAGCCACTTGACTCCCTTGACAATTTCTTCCACAAAGAAATTGTGCTTGCTTGCGTTGGTTGCACAGGGGTCCGTTTTTTAATGACATTTTTACAACTGATATTTCTGTATATTTTATATAAAAATTCACAGGGCCTACTTATTATTTATAAAGATGACATAGATTTAAAAGCATCTTTTTTTTGCTGCTCATTTAGCCTACAACTCAAAATACGAGTGAAGTGTAGAATGAAATATGATATCTTCTCATTTCCCCTGCAAGAGGCATTGACCTAATCTCTATGACTTAAACGTCCTTTTAAGTTTTCCCTTCTCGTGATATTTTCAGGCATTTAGCCTAGCTACCACATATTGCATTCATTCATTAACCCTTTTGAAGATTATTCTACGACGTTACCGGCAGTAGAAGATGGAATCGCGATTCAAACAGTACCATCTGCTAACTGAAAATATGCCCCCCAAAACGTAAATAAGCTTGACATTATTTTGTGGAAAATCGCTCATTCATAAAAAGCTCACTGCACGCAAAATGCGATATAGCCCTGTGTGGAGAAACTGCCCCGGTAAATTGTACTACTACAGTACAGTACTAGACTACTGTTGCGTTCGTCTTGGCGATTGCGTTGGTTGAATTCGATTTAACGTTCTGTTGTACGGTTTAGGCTGAAATTAATTATTATCATGAACAGATTGACAAAGTTTAGGCTGTGGCAATGAAGTTCAGGTTAGTAGTCAGATAGTTTCACCTATTGAAAGACTTTTGATTTAAGTAAGGGGAGTGCCGAACATGTTCTGTCGCCGTTTGACTTCCTAAACAGCTGTGGAGATGGTTTTGTAGTGTGTCTCGCGTAGGCTACAGCGTTGCAGTGAGCAACACTGGTTTGAAACCACAGGTAATGATAATTTCACCAACAAATCGTTTACTTGTAATGTAATGTCATAATAAATCCTACAACGAAAATGTATTTGTGAGGAATGTTTATTTTAACGATTGAAAACAGATGCATCATAGACCACTGTAGTATGTGTTGCCCGGGCAACAGAGGTTAATGTCATGCTAATGCTTCAGTGAAATAGTAGACTACCGTTTCCGAAAGTAGATGTGGGCCTACTTCCTTAATAATATCAGCTAATATTGTACATTACATTTCACAATTGTGTTTCACATCACAAAGTAAAATGAATAAATAGTTATCACCCTGGCCTCTTTGCTTGTGGCGTTTCTGCAGCTGCCTTGCAGTAAAGCTATAGTTAGCCTAGCTATCCCCCAAGTTAACAGATGCGAAAGCAATGTTCTGCTACAGGTAGTCACGCGTGTTTTCGTGACGTTAGTGACGTTAGTAACGTCAGTGACTGTGGCTAGCAAATTAGCCACCGTTAGCTTCACTTTTCGCCACAAAAACTTAACTTGAGCCTAAACCATGCAACGGAACGTAAATAAAAATACAAGCAACTCAATCGCTACCAAGACGAAACTTTTGACACCTAGGTTGTCTATGTAGGCCAAATATTGACAAAGATTTAGGGGGGCAAAAATAAATAATAATAATAAATATATATGTGAGAGAACAAAGGTTGTGCTCTCGCCGAAGGCTTGAGCACACCCAATAATATATATGTGAGAGAACAAAGGTTGTGCCCTTGCCGAAGGCAAAGCACACCTAATTAAGTATATCTATTCTTACACAACCACATCCTGCTACAAAGACTAGGGGTGAAGAACGCAGCGCAACAGCCCGCATCCACTAAGTGGAGCATGGTGGTGAGTGATGAGGAAGGCAGCTGGATTTAGGGTGAAACCCAACGTTGGGTTGTTTATTTTCAATATGACAACAGACAAAGACAAAACCAGACCAATAAAGGATATGAGGAAACTAGCTACTGCTAACTGGGAAAGAAAGGCAGCACGAGCAGACTGTCAAATCAAAGAAATACAGATATTGGCTCTAACTTCCCTACATTCCTGACCTGCATACAAACACACTAACCAGACAACTAACCTGGCTACTACACAAAAAGGGGTGACACCTGCTTGCTTCTCGACTAATGTACATAGACAGAACTTAACTATGTGATGTAGTGTATACTCATGGATATCTTACCTAGACCTTACATACATATTTGCATACAATAATAAGCAGGAAGGCAAAGTCAAATCCAGTTGAGCATATTGCCCTTTTCACAAACAATGTCACAAGGCTCAGATCATCACCAATGACAAAACCCTAAACCCTCAGAGAAAACAAGGAAAAACTCCCTAAACCCAGAGACAAATGGAAGAAACCTCAGGAGGAGCCATCTCTGGAATCCCCTCCTCCAGAAAAGGTTGTAAGGCAGAACGATCCAATAGATTAAAATACATTTAACAACCAGTCATTGAAGTCACACAAAGTTTGCACTGCAGAGCAATTGCAATGTCCTGAAATAACAATACAAAAGGATGGTAAAGGAGCTGGAGGTGGTGGTAATGCCGGTACATAGCAACACATTATGTACTGTATAAGCATGTGTCTGTGAATGCATGCTGTATTTATGTCACCTAAAGGGGAAGGCCGATTGCCTGAGTCTGACATCAGCTGATGACATGACGTGCAGACCACTGCTTGAACTAGCTTTGGCCATTTAACTAAAGCAGGGTAGTTGTGAATGTGACAATATAAATAGTAGGAAAATCAGTTTACTTTAATCCAGTGACTAGCCTGATAATCCCTTTCACAATTTAACCCCACATATACGCACAATACAAACATACAAACACATGCAAGGAGGTTGTGCATATTGACATATCAATACCTTTTCACTAGTCAAAACATCTATATAATCAGAGAGAAAAGGGGGAAGAATGGGAGTGAAGGAGGGACTTAAATTGGTAATATGGCTTTAAACAGTTGAAGTGATGGATTATATCCTTGTTACAATGAGAGATTAGAGACAGACTTGAGGGATGAAAAAGGGTGGTAAGGTGGGAGGGAGAGGGTAGTAACACAAACAACGATGATTTAATTTGTTGGCAATACAAATATACACACCAGTAGTGATTAATATATATTTTAAATGTGACATTTTATATATCTGATGTATAATACTGCTAAAAAGTATTTGGAACAAGTGAAAAAATAAGATACATTTTAAGCAAAATGCATTCAGAAATAATTAAATGAAAAGGCTAAAAACCAAATTATCAAATGGTTTTTAACCAACCTCTTTTATACTAAAAAACTAACACAGAAGACGAAAAAAACATAATAGTCAACATTATGTGAAAAATATTGGGTGCCTAACCTACAACTTTTGCAAAGTACTGTGTATAGTATGCACTGTATAAACACCAAGGTCCAAAAGTCTGAGACCATGTTGAACATTTAATGTGGGAATTGAAGACTGAGAAAGCCAAGTATTCTTTGACATCACAAGAAGCTCTTTGGAACATTGTCAAATTATGCTGGGATAACATGGTTCATCAGATTTTGACAAAACTTGTGGAGGCCATATACGCTGACATTTAGGCAAAAAGGGGGCTTGTACCAAATACTATGGCATTGTGAAATTCATGTATATTTTTCAAAGATTGTTAAAAAAATAATTCAAAACAAATGCAAAATAGAAGTATATTGACTAGTGGTCTCAGACTTTTGAAGTCTACTGTTTATAGACAGTATATAGGAGAGACATATGACATATGAGAGAGAGACAAAAAGCAGCTCTTCCATGACATGTAGTACAGAGGAGGGGGGGTGAGATAGAGAGTGAAGAAGACAGATCGAGCAAGTGCCACTGTGCAAGGTGAGACGCTTAAGCCTGCTTCTTCTAACAGAGTTAGTCAGGATTAGGACATGTATCTGTGGGATCAGATGGAGTTAGAAGAACCCCACAGGCCTCCACCTCACCATCTGTCTCTGAGCCTCTTTGGCTCAAAAACAGGTTGAGCTTAATTTTTCACAGTGGTTCTCTATTTTCTATCTATTTCCTTTGTGGTTCATACTCCTCTTGTATTCTCTTCCTTTCTCAGTTGTATCTATGCCAGCTATGTCAATTGCAAGGGTTATGCCAATTGCAAGGGTTTCCATAGCATAAATGGTTTGCAAAACAAAAGGTTACATCACTGATTTAATTACCCTGGCTCAGCACATGATTCTTTTATTTTACATAATTCTCAACTTCCTGATGAAAGGCTGATAGGAGACTGGTGATTATCCATTAAGGACCTGGATCACACTATGCTGTAAACCCCCCAACTCTCCGAGACAATATGCATTCAATCAATGCTGTCAACGTCCTGAGTTGTAATAGAAAGAAGATTAGGGTGCATGAAAATGCCTTTCCGATCAGGGAGGGGGGCTTATAATACAGCCATCAAAAATCAAGTTCTTTCTTTGTGGTATTTTGTGCTCTGCATTATTTTGCCATGCATAATGATTGCCACGTTGGCTAATACAAAAAAATCATTACAGGGTTGTAGGCAACGGGATGGAGAGTTAAATGAGCTGGTGTCAAATGGCCAGGGCATTGCACCCACAGCACGGGAAAGGTGGAATATTTGGCCGAAATGCTGTATCTTGCTTTTTTCCCCAAATGATTTGAGTGAGTGTCATTAGAGGTTTATGCCAGAAAATAACTTAATCTTAATAAATACAGTATAGTTCATACCTGAGATACTATAAGTTCCTGTCTCTATTCTTCCAAACTCAGTGGTCACTGAACCTGGCTTTACACTGCACAGGTGTTCTTGGGACCCCAGACGAAGATGCACTGACAGCCACTACTAAATCTTCACACATGGTTCTAAAGGTACGTTGGTGAATTTCCATCTCAGCTTTTGCGAATTGATTTTGTCCTAATCTCTCCCTGACTAATATATATTCACACAACCCCATTTGTACTGTCAAGCACCTGATTGTTAAAAAGGATCAGCCAAATTACTCAATTATTTCACTCACAGCCACACGGACTTACGGATACATTTATCCACACCACGGATAAATTGCGTGAGGAAGATACCAAATTATTTTCACATTGCGTGGAGCGTTAGACAGTACCCCTGTGTGTCAGACGGTACTCCAGAGTGTTAGATGCAACCTCCTTTAAATCTTCATAAAACATTTTACAAAAAAAAATTACATTTACATTTATTAATTTAGCAGACACTTTTATCCAAAGCGACTTCCAAAAGAGAGCTTTACAAAGTGCATAGGTCACTGATAATAACAACAAGATAGCCCCAAAAACATTGCGGGTAGCCAAAACATGAAGCACATATTGTGAACAACCAAAATAAGTGCCAAAGGGAAGAACCACAGGAGCATGTAGTTAAACAAGTTACAATTAAACAACATGAGTCGCTATAAGTGCAAGTGTACCTGTAGAAAAGCAAGCAACAGTAAAAAATATTTCACAGCGAGTACAACAATTTAAATCAGTTACCACTAACCAACAAGAGCAGCAAGACTCTAAGCAAGAGTCATTATGATCCTTGAGGGAACTAACATGGGGTCCAGCAAACCATTCCTAAGTACCGTTGTACTCCTGTACAACTCCCGTTGTAATTTAGGGACCACTGCACCCTTTTCTTTCATAAAAAAAAAAGTTGACAGGGACATTTTTGAGTGAGGAATGTTCCTCACTCAAAATTGTCCTTCTCAACTATTATTTTAACGAAAGAAAAAGGTGCCGTGTTCCTTCATTTTTTTCCAGAACTGTATCTAGTTGATGATGTGTATTCACCAGCCCATCAATTGAGATTGGGATATGATCCAGTCGTGTATAAAGCTTAATTCTTAGTACGCAAAAGTAGCGATTTCTATATATATGCATGTTTCCAATCATGAAATTGCCATTATGTGTCCAGGCATTGTGATCTACCTTAACCCCTCCACGAGGGTATAATTTACACTCAAAGTATTATAAACTGTATACAGGCTAATTAGAAATTATACGAATTTTAAGGACAATAAGATAACACCTCTCATCACTACCGTCATTCTGATGTGGACTCAACCTCGACAAATTGCTTATCATTTGACCTGTACTTCCTGTGGTACCTGCAAAACAAATCTTTTACTGCATATTGTATTTGAGGTCCTTTTTTTGCCTCATAGACTGCACGTAACATGTTTTTTATTGCACAATCCTATCATCAGAATACTGTGACATTGTAGTAGAGATTATGTTATTGTTGCACTGTGCCTGGTACAAATACAGATGGTTTCTTGGGTCTAACATATTGTTAGAACTATCATACTGTTAGAACTATGCACTTTTTCCACTGTATCACTTGAAATGCAGTATATTGTGCAGTCAGAACTCTCATCATTAAAACTATTTCACACTGCAATAAAAAAAGAAGGGCAAGCGTAATGGCTTTAAGGAATACCCAGCAAAAAGTTGTGTACGTGTCACTATATCCCTCACACCATTCTCCATTTGAGTATGTGTACGCATTTTAAATGTACGTCTCATGGTCAATCTGATTATAAGATGGGGGGGGGGCTGTTATTGGGGGGTAATGGTTGAATAATTTAAAGATTTGGCACATAATTTGAGGTGTGGGGAGATATTTAAGCAGTTATGTACGTGGGGGTGGTGATGTATAAAGCATAAATAATGAGGTAATAATGAGGTAAATAATGAGGTACAAAGATTACATGGAAATAGTTAGATAAACATAGAGGATAAGAGGAAATGGGAATCAAAGAAGGGAAGAGATATCAATTGAACTTGCTTCAAAAATTGTAGGGTGTTTAGCTTTACTCACTTTGCCAATGAAATCTGCTTTGGCCAATAGTTTAAAACCAATTCAATGTGTTCTGGTTTTCAACACAGAATATGAAGAAAATCATTATCTTCTGGATTAATAGTGTATCTGTTGTTTTGTCTGTGATTTTTTGCATTTATCAGTGTCCTTGCATGTCTTGGTGTGTTAGCAGTTTTGTTTACCCTTTAAATCAGATTGCCACAGACAATATTAACTCACTGATTCCTTAACGAGACATTATTAAGACAGAGAGACTGCGGATTAACAAGTTCAGCTCATAAGGATCATTCAAAAGTGCTTGTTTCGCATTTCTCCGCTTGAGGAATTTCCGCGGGATAAAAAACAGCTTTTGAAGCTAACTCCAAGAGACAAAGAAGTGAGGGGGTGTGGGTGTTGGAGGTTTGAATATCAGTGAACGAATACATGGGGTTATATCCACAATTAGAAATTATTCTTCACAACTCTGCTTTTGTGTATCATAGTGAAAATTGTTTAAAGTGAATATTGAATTACTGACCATTTGTTCTATTATCATGATAGGTTTTGGAGATAGAAAACAGCATTTGAAAAATTACAATTAGATCATGAGAATGATCATTCACTGAACTAAAAGTAAAAAATCTGTTAAAGACATTCTCCACTATGTGGAGGTAGAGAGCCAAATAATCAGGGTTTTTTAATGCAATTTTATTTCAAGGCTGTCTCGATGGTGGAATTACAGATGATAAGCTGTCACACTTTGATGAATGACCTCCTGACATAGTGCTTATAATGCCAAATGCCAATATGATTATATATATGTTTGCTTGCGTATGTATATGTGCGTACAGTCATTAGTGAGACAGACAGAGATTTGGAGCATGATTGTTCCAAATCGACAGCAAAGGGTTTAGAAAAGGATATAGGGATGAGAGAAGAGGGCAGCGTGATCAAGGCAGGGAGTGAGGGATTTGCTTCAGAGGGAGTGAGAGAGAGGGGGCAGTGACACTCAGTGACAGAATATACTGAATGCTATACTCCCTCGCATGCGCATACACTTTCTCTTCTCTCTCTGCCTCTATGTCCTTCTTTCTAAGCATGTTGGTAAAAGTCATTCAGTCAATTTATCGAGGGTGAAATGATTACAGAATCTCCACATCGTTTATCCTCTCTTTGACGAAGGTAAGAGCAATGTAATTGCTATAATTGACTACTTGTGTACTTTTCCCTATACCTTTGCATATATATCTTTCTCTCTGACTTGCTGTGTATGCTGCCTTTTTAGTCTGGGTAGAGGCCTCGCTGGCTACCCGCCACAGTGTGCTATCTTTCGTGGTCCATTTGGGACTAAATGGGTTTCAGTTACTGTGTAGAGAACTTTAATTATGAGAAACATCTAAAAGTTGTTTCATTTTTGATTTAGCATACATTTGCATAATCAGTGTTGTTGTCTGAAAAGAAAGTGTGGGTAGCTGTAATTTGTTTAGTTCTTGTGTGACAATATACATTTTGATTATCTCTGAAATGCTCAGTACAAAACATCCATCTGATTTACATGACCACTGGAATATACATTTATATATTTCAATAATAGTACTTTATCTTAACAGATTAAACCAAGTGAAACCTTCCCACAATATATAAATACATATTTATGGACACACTATTATTACTATACATAACACTTGAACATTAATAATTACTACAATGGGATTGTACTTAAAACACTTTTTATTTAGTTTAATCGAAAACCAGTCAATGTTCTTTAGCTCAGTGAACTGTTGTTTAAGGATTTTCTGGAAGAACTTATCTCTGACATGGTACTTGGTATTAAAATATTGATTGTTTTTTGTTTTGATTCACAGAACAATAACAAATTAGTCCTTGTCTCAGAAGCCATCAAGTCTGTGGTTGTGTATGGACTGTCTTGAGAGGGAGAGGAGGATCTACACACAACCCTGACCAACGGACATTTCTCGACAAACTATCTCTGTAGGAAATTAGTCCGTTTGTTTCTTTCAGCCGTGGCCATGTCATCTCCCTCTATACCTATGCCCTCCCTCCCCCCTAGTCCATTGGCCATGGAGTACCTGAATGACTTTGACCTACTTAAGTTTGAAGTGAAGCCCGACACACCTCCTTTGCCTCCTCCCTGTCCACACACCAAATCTGGCCTTCAACACAACCCCTCCAGCTCTTCTTATACCAGTCACCCACCTCAGGACTCCAGCCTCAACTCCAGTCCCTATAACTCTCTTCCCCCTTCCCCAACGCTCAGCGATGCCCAGCAACCCCCCTCCTCCTCTTCATCCCTTTCCTCGTCCTCTTCCTCAATGTCCTTCCCCCTCTCCATCTCAAACAGCTATAACTCTGGTATTAGCACAGGATCCCAGGGCAATGTTAATGGCAACTCCACCCATGGGGGTGCCCAGGGACCTAATCCCGCCTCTCTGGAAGACCTTATCTGGCTGGCTGCGCTGCAACAACAGTTTGGGGGGGAAGCAGGGGGACCTGCGTCCTTGCTTGGGGCACTTGGAGGAGGCCTGGAACGAGGGGACAGAGAAAGGGGTCCAGTCGGAAGTTTCCTGGGCTGTGAGGACACAGTGGAGGCTTTACTTAACTCAGCTGCTGCAGCAGTTAGCTCACAGGTAAAGAAACGGAAAGGCATGTCAATAGGGGCCGGTAGCCAGTAGCTGCTTATTTTTAGCAATGACTAAACAATAATCCTAATCTCTCTCGAATCTTTTCTTCTCTCTCAGTTCCCCGCACTCTCCCAAAGCTCCAATAGTAACCTAGGAGACTCTGGCAGCGACAGTGGAGGTGACATCTCCTGCGCAAAGGGAACAGAAATATGCCATCGTCCTCTCCTTTTCCTTTCCTCTGCTCCTCCTTCACTCCCAAACACTACCCCCTCCTCAGCCCCCTACCCCCAAACTCCCAGCCCTCAGAGCCGACATCATCACCATCAGCATCATCATCATCACCACCACCCTCATCATCCCATGCATGGCCACCATCATCACCATCACCTTCAAGTCAGTCAAGTAATAAGGGATTGTCAGTCCTATTGTTAACATAGATGCAGTGGAAACAGAGGCTTAGGTTTTTGTCACACTACAACACTAAACAGATAATATTACTATAATAGCGATAACTGTCAGAATAGTCATAACTGAATAATGGTGCTAACTGTCTGAAATTCAGGGAGGGTTCCTGTAAAACTTGCTCTATAGAGCCAATAACCTTTCTCAAGCCAATAAACATACTGACAATGTTCAAAATAGCCCACATTTATGAATGTGAATAGGAGGGCAAACAAGATACTGTATAGTGATAGAGTTCTCACATATATGATGGTTGGGAGGAAGAGGAATTTGGGGGATAATGCAGTCCTGGGATTAGAACAGGGATTAGAATGTTATAGGACGTGATGATTGAAACGTTGTTTCTGTAAATATTTCTAAAAGATAATGATTTCACAATGAAATAAAAATGAGTTTTAGCTTTGCCATTCTCATTTAAAAGGCAGGTCATTGTCCTAAATAAATGCACTGTAGATGAAGTTGCTCATACAGGTATCTGGGAGAGATAGTGTCAGTAAGTGGAGCATATTGTAAGATTATGATAGTATCTGCTATTATTGCCTTTCATAATCCTGATCACTGTCACTCACACTCAGTCAGATTATGCAATAGATTATAGACATGTGCTGCCAAAATGTACTTTGCACACATTATTAATACACATGCACAAAGCATGCGACACATACAGAATAACCATACAGTATCCCGTTGAGTCAGTCATTTTTAATACATTCTGTGGTTTAGGAATTTCTGACTAGCAATACTAAAATTAGCATCTTAATTATTTTAGAACGGTGTTTACCATATAGTATCCCCTTACAGCAACAACTAATTGTACTATATTACACAGTTTTATTATGCATACACTCTCATTCTTTCACTCTTTACTCTTATTCATGATTGATCTGGCATTGCTGCCATTACTGTTTGCAGTGTGGAGTGGATGAGCGTTTCTCGGATGAGCAGCTAGTGAGTCTGTCGGTCCGGGAGTTGAATCGACATCTGCGGGGTGTGAGTAAGGATGAAGTGGTACGTCTTAAGCAGAAGCGCCGTACGCTAAAGAACCGGGGCTACGCCCAGTCTTGCCGCTACAAACGTCTTCAGCACCGCCATGCACTGGAGTCTGAGAAACATGTTCTCACACAACAGGTACAAAAACACACACAGACACATACTCAGAGACACCCAATCACAGACACACACACAAGTTCTAAAAACAAATGATGGAATTTTACTACCATTTTTCACAAAATCAAGCACAACACAAATTAACTCTCTGTTTTACCCTATTTACTCCATGCATTGCCATCCATCTGTCTTCAAAGTTGGAACAGCTACAGAGTGAACTCTCTCGAGTGCTAAGGGAGAGGGATGCCTACAAGGCTCGCTATGAGAAACTTGTCAGTACAAATGAGGCTTCCAATGCTTGTGCCAACAACCAACCTTCCCCACACCCTGACTACTTCCTCTGAGGGTACCTGAAGGTCACAACAGATATGGAAGAAGATGTCTACCTGAGAAAGGCAATACAATTATAGTATGACTTGGGGAAGTAAAGAAGAAGGTTGGCGTGTGTGAGTGCATGTGTGTTTTTGGGTGGAGGTTGGAAAGCCAGGTGGTGGGGCTATGATTACAAAACAGGAAATCCAGCACCCCTGAACAAATCAGATGAAACTTAACTTTTAGGGTTAGAATCCAGCCCTACAGAGCTACTTAAACACTGTGAAAGTGACTGTGGCAGAATTACTTGATGAAATTCCCTGCAGAGAGATCAAGGTATTATGGACAAGGAGAAGAGGAACCAATTTCTTGGCCCAAGATCAGATGCCATCCTGACCATTGAAAACCAAGTGCTGCTTTTAATAGTTCATAAACTATAAATAACGTTATAATATAATTTGTCCCTCACACAGCACAGGTCTAGGAAGTATAGTAGTCGTGCTATTTATGAAGTGGTATAGGCTTCGGAAAGTATCTCTGGCATGCAGTTATAATTTTCCCTTAAAATAATTTCACAGTTGCCTCCCAATATTTTTCTTCATATTTTGTTTTTAACAAATTGTATCAGATTTGTTATACAGATAATAATTGATAAAATAATGTTCAAGGATTTGAGGACTTGAGGGTCTAACTGTGTAAAAACGTAGATCATTGCATGTTTTTAGACACTTGAAATATGCTGAAATATCCATACTTTTCCTGTAAAAAATTCCAATAGTATGATATTTATCATGTTAACAAGAACAAGAATAGTTGCAGTGTGCTATCTGTGACTGATGTATATTTTCAAGGATAGGAATAGAAATCCCACAATCCACTGGATAACCTTTTACAACATGGAGCTGATAACTGTGGACTGTAAAGGGATTGTTAAAATGAACCTGTAAAAAGACAAGATGAAGATGTGACAGATTTGTGTGACTGTGTGTTGTCTTCTAGCCTAAACATTCAATTTGGAATGTGTTAAGAACACTTCTATATAAGCGTGTGACAACCGGAATGCAATGTATTCCACAGAGCTGGTCACTGTGGACGTGGGTGAAATGCAAAAACATTTTGATATTCATACAGTGGAGACCTAAGTCAAATATCATGAAAATGTTACAGAGGTTACATAAAATCTAGTTCCAACAAATCCAATTCCAGCTGGATGCAGGTTAATTCATTGTTTCATCTGTTTTATTAATTCCTTTATTTACAGTATTTATTCACTGTTTATTTATGTACCTTTTTTATTATTTTCTTTTATTGCTTTAGTGTGTACTTTTATTTCGTGGTAGATTCAATAATTTTCAACTTTAAAATAGTAGCATGATTTACAATGATTAATGCCATTATTATGGTTAAACTCCTAATGTAGTGTGGCTTACTATGAAATAAACAAAATATTTTTACCATCTTTTGCACTGATTCTGCATATTATTATTATTACAGTTTTTCTTTCTTTCTTTCACTTGTTTGTCCATATGCTTATAACACCTTGTAATCCCTCTCTTTTGACCTTGTGACCATCCTATGTTTTCATCTCCTGTGTGCATTTTCTCTTTTACCTTACCCTTTTTACACCATAGCCTCTTACATTTCTCTCACTATCTATCATTCTGTGTCCCTCTATAGAGAGCCAATGACCCTGGCTGTGTGCTGTTTAGGATGACCTCACCCTCAGCCCTGCCTTCCTCTCTGTGTCTCTGGCTCTCTCTCTCTCTGGCTGGTATAATAGTGGCAGGATTAGGGCTATAATAGCGCCCTGACTGCTCACTGCCGGAGTCCATTGTAGCATTGTGCGGGAGGACATGCACAGAATTACATGAACACCCACCCCACTAGCTTACTACCAAAACCATTATGCACAGACACAGCAAATGTATGAATGTTAAAATACACACAATTTAACATTGTTATTTTCTTTATAGCTGAAAGGTAAGTAAAGAAATAGAGAGACAGAGAGAGAGAAGAGAAATGAAGGGTGTAAATTAAGGTTTTTCCCAAAGTAAAGGATGACAGACAAAACCAACATGTAAGGATAGAAATGTATAGACATATGCACAAACACGAGAAAGAGAGAGACATTGGGGGGGAAACAACATTTTGCCGCTCCCTAGTGGTTGCCATTGTCACATGGCATATTTTTGCAGCCATATATTTGTAAAAAATAAATAAAAAGGCCTTCAATATGCTATCTTAAAAACGTGAGCATCCACCGTTGATGTATGCGTCCAAATGCTGTTTACCTTATCTTTGTAGTAACAATTTGATCAGTTGGCGTAAAGTACTATAAGTCAAAAATTATTAAATACTGGAGACGACCATTTGATGTAAGTGAGTCATAAATGCAGACTTGAGATTGTACACACCGCAGGATGTTATATCTGTGACTCGGTATTGACAGAAAACGACAGACTCGAGAGTCCTCACTTTGCCGTTGCTGCGAGCCGACTAGTTCTAGGTGAGATCAGGCTGTGGCTTGAGACAGATCGCACGGGGGAGAGAAATGAGAGGGTGAAAACAGTAGATTTCTAACAGCTGAATTTCATATCGTAGATACCAGTAGATGCACACAAGGACAGCTTATAACGAGGAAACAACTTGGGTAGGCTGGAATTTTAACAAGAATGTTATTGTAGATTAATCAAAGGATGTTCGTCCATGACATGGAATCAGAGCTGTCCGCCTGTACGTGCATTGTTGCTATTGCTGCTGGTCTATCATAGGAAATTTAGCTGTTCAATGATGTATTGCATCTCTGTATACAAAAAACAATAGAATGTGTTGTATGTATAATGTTTCTGCATCTCAGCATTGATATACACTAGTGCACAGTGCCTGTGATGCAGTTGGTGATCAAGACGTCAGTGAAACACACAAATACAGATTAGGTGAACTATAGATTGTGCTCAGTGCCCGTGTAAAAATTGGTGGCACACACACAGATTCCTGAAATTATAAATAGGGCACAGTGCCCGCGATGTTGGTGACACACACAGATTTCTGGAATTATAGAAAGACACGCATAGTGTGTGATGCAGCTGGTGATAACAGTTCCTCTCAGTGGCTTTGGTACCTATGTTTCTCAGATCACAATTGAAATACTGTCATCCCTGAAGTACTTGTTCAACCTCCACATAATCTATTCTAGTCACTTATGCACATCATAAAAGCAATTTATCATTATTTTAAACAAATTACCAATGCTCTAGGTCATGCAAATGAATAGCCTTCGTTTGTCTGTTGTTTCCTACGTTATCAATTGCTTATGTTATGTTGATGTATTATGTGTACAAAATGTATTATATTGGCTCTCTGTTAAAGTGTCTTACCACCACAAACATCTAGACATTGTGTTCATAAATGCACAATGAGGCAGTTGTCATAATTGAAGGGCTAATTCACCATACCGTACATGCATGTACAGCTCAAAGGGTGTTTGCTATGTTTACATTAATGTTTGTATTTTTCCTTTGTGCAATGCAATGCCATAAAATAGTTTTGTATTTTCTGTATCGCATTTGCCCAAATAAGACACGACAATTTACCGAGGAGACTACATTTGTACAAACATTGTTCCTGTCGTATGCCCGTTTGTGGATCGCTTCAAGAAAATGACCAAGGAGGCTAAAGTGGTAGGAATAGTGCCATGTCCGTGATGCAGCAGCAGCTGGTGATTATAATGTTAGCACATTTGCAATGTGCAAGCAGTACTGACATCAGTAAACACATTAATATATGTAACAAAATTCACTGATCTATACTGAAAGTATATCCACTTTCAATTGTTCGCCAGCCAGCCCCTTTGAAAGCAGCTGAATATCAGTTGTAAAAGCGAATTCGCTTCTAAATAAAGAAACAGAATTTCCCTGTTTTCCTTACTACGCTTAGTTTCATTTCATTGCGAATGCATTTGTTAATCGCATTAGTTCAATTGCGGTAGCCAACTGCTCTCCGTTGGATTATAAAAAGGACACCTGAAAAATATTAACTTTGCAGAGTGCCCGGTTCTCGAGTTGAGATATTAGTAGGAAACTCGCTGCAGACCAGAGGACCAATCAGAGTGAAGGGGCTGTGACGCGGAGAGAGTTAAGGCCGCAATATGCTTCTGCGTCTCCGTTTACGGATGGGCGGGCGCACGGATACGCACGGATACGGACGGATAGACTGCGTTTATGGTTCTCCGTAGGCTGTGGGTGCTGAAAACAATTCACCGCCAGAAGAGTAGGTGGCGCAACGGTTTTTTGTAAATCGTCGTGGAGTGTTTATTTACCTAGGTTATCGAGAAGTCGGAGCAAATTTACAAATTAGCCGTTTCATCAATAAAATACGCACATTTTCAGCAACTACACTGCCCATTTCTCTCACATTTTAATTCAGATGCTGATTTACATGTACTGTTTAGCTGAAATATGAATTGTGAAAACTTACAGCAATGGCGGTCAAAGGATTCTGTTCGTCCTGTTTATCCCGGCAACCCCGCCCCCGCCCCTGACGCAAGCAATTCTTAATACTGACCAATCACAGCCAAGGGGGTCTCCGTAGCTCTCCGTCGCTCACGACGGATAGTTAGAAAATTCAGGAGGTGCACGTCGAGCACTCCGGGGCTCTCCGAGGGCTGACGGAGAGCTCGTAGAGGGCGTTCCTCGGAGAAGAGGGCGTTCCCATGTGTCCGTTTTTCGAAAAACGCAGAAGCATATATCGGCCTTAAGCCAAACTGGCAGCAAATCATTATTTCATTATCTTTCATTATTAGGGGCCAAGCAGCAAAGCTGCTATTTGTTAGATAATTTCTTTATCAAGTAATGCACAGATTCATCGGATTCAAATAAAGTACAATAGTTTAATGCTTTCCGGCAGAGAGACAAATCTGATTGCAATACAAAGCTGTCCGCTAGCATTTTGTGCTAGCTAACTATTTAAGCATCACCGCGTTCAACAGTCATTGGTTTACACAGGCATGCAACTGTCACATGGCTCTTATTTCATTGGCTGTACCTTACATAGATCTCATGCGCATGTGTATGTGTGTGCATGTTTACGACATCCCCAGTTACCAACCCTGGTTAAAACACAATAGCAGAATCTCCGGTCCTGGTGTCGTAAAAGCTCCTCCACATTGTGTCAAGAAATTGGTCACTAGACCCCGCGTCTCCGTCTAGCCCTTGTCAAACAGTATCTCCTTAAAACAAACAAACCCCCCATCGTCTTCTAGTCTTAACAGATGCTTACCCTTCCCCCAGGGTAATAAGAAAAGCCTAGAGCAGGGGTGCTCACACTTTTTCAGCATGCGAGCTACTTATAAAATGACCAAGTCAAAATGATCTACCTACTACAAAAATGCAAAACTTTTATTTTATTTTTACAATGTATGTTGATGTACCTTACATACCCGCATGAGCCCATATTGTACAACACAATTAACTATGTACATTTTTGTCATTACCTGACTTTACTCTGATGACTTGCACTGAATAGAATCAGCCAGGGATGCATAGTACGGACAGTAGCTGCTGACAGCCAGCCTCAAGCACACTTTCAAATGATCATCAGTCATGGTGGAACGGTACTTTGACTTAATGATCTTCATGTGTGAAAAGGCCGACTCACATAAATAAGTGGAGCCGAATAATGCAGTCAAGGAGGTAGCACATTTACTCTGTGAGTAAGTTCCAGAACTGTGCATGAGCTCTGGACTTCAGCTGAATGTCGGCTTGTAGTGTCAAAATCTCATCTTCCACTTCAGAAGAGTTCAGGTGAAACAGTGTTGCAATTTTTTATGCGAGTGAATCAACCTCAGCATCTTCCCGAAAGGGATAGCACATGAATGTAGTGACTGGCTCGAGCAAAGAAAAGTCTTGAAAGCGTTTGTGAAACTCTGACAGACAATTGTCAATCTGCTCTGTGTAGCGTACACTGTCAAGTTGCACACAGGCCTTCCCTTGCAACTCCAGCTCTGACGCCAGGTTCTGGAAGTTTGCCAAATCATGGCGCTTTGAGGAGAGATGTTGCATCTTTCGTTTGAAAGATCATATTGATCACTGTTTTGTCTTTTCCTTGCAGCTCTAGATTAAGGTCATTCAACATGTTTGTCAGATCTGTTAAAAATGCCAAGTCTAACAGCCACTGGCCGTCATTTAGCTGCTTGTATTCTGCATTTCCCGCTACACGGAAAAACTCCTTAATCTCCAGACAGAGCTCTCGGAATCTTTGCAGGAATTTCCCTCGACTAAGCCATCTCACGTCAGTGTGTAGCAACAACTCAGAGTGTTCGCAATTAGCCTTCTCCAGATGTTCACGGAATAGCCGTCTTTGGAGAGATCTGGCGCGAATAAAACAGGCGATCTTCGTTGCCACGTCCATGATCTCTTTCATGTTGAGCATTTTAGCGCATAACGCTTGCTGATGGATTATGCAGTGGTAATTCAGGAAGTCCGGGAAAGCGTCGTCCTGCCTGCACTTGGCAATAAATCCATTCAAGCGGCCAACCATTGAGGGTGCTCCATCCATAGTGATAGACACCAATTTGTACACCGGGAGCTGGGTTTTCTCGATAACGTTTTTGAACGACTGAAATATGTCCTCTCCTCGCGTCTGTTCTTTCATGTGCAGTACTGTTAATAGCTCCTCTTTTGCAGTGATTTCAGTAAACACCATACGAATGAAAATGCACATCTGCTGTGTCACTCACGTCCGTAGATTCGTCCAACTGCAGCGAGAAACACTCGCAATCTGCGATGTCCTTCCAAAGTTGACGGGATGGATGATAGGCTGACGTCTATTTTTTTTATGTCATGCGATCTACCCACAGTACCTTTGAGATCGACTGGTAGATCGCGATCGACGTATTGAGCACCCCTGGCCTAGAGTTTGTTTGGGGGGCTCTCTTATCTGCTGACAAGGAATGCTAAGCACCAGTATTATTCAGTATAAAACTTTACATTCTTAATTTCTCCAACACTTGGGCACCTATCGGCGAGAGCACAACCTTTGTTCTCTCACATATATATTATTGGGTGTGCTCAAGCCTTCGGCACATATTTCTTTTTGCCCCCCTAAAACTCAGTCAATATTTGGCCTACATAGACAACGTAGGTGTCAAAAGTTTCGTCTTGGTAGCGATTGAGTTGCTTGTATTGGGATTTACGTTCCGTTGCACGGTTTAAGTAGAAATTACGTTTTTGTGTCGAAAAGTGAAGCTAACGGTGGCTAACTTGCTAACCACAGTCAATGACGCTACTTACGTCACTAACGTCAGGAAAACTCGCGTGACTACCTCTAGCAGAATATTAGTTTAGCAGCTCGTTAACTTCTGGGAGATAGCTAGGCTAACTATAGCTTTACTGCAAGGCAGCTGCAGAAACGCCACAAGCAAAGAGGCCAGGTGATAACTATTTACTAATTTTACTTTGTGATATGACACACAATTGTGATGTGTAATGTACAATATAAGCTGATATTATTAAGGAAGTACATCTACTTTCGGAAACAGTAGTCTACTATTTCACTGAAGTATTAGCATCATGACATTAGCCTGTGTTGCCCGGGCAACACATACTACAGTGGTCTATGATGTAGCGTTATCTGTTTTCAATCGTTAAAATAAACATTCCTCACATATACATTTTCGTTGTAGGGTTTATTCTGACATTAGTAAACGATTTGTTGGTGAAATTACCATTACCTGTGGTTTCAAACCAGTGTAGCTCACTGCAACGCTGTAGCTTACGTGAGACACACTACAAAAACATCTAGCTTACACAACTGTAGGAAGTCAAACGGCGACAGAACATGTTCGGCACTCCCCTTACTTAAATCAAAAGTCTATCTAACTACTAACCTGAACTTCATTGCCACAGCCTAAACGTTGTCAATCTGTTCATGAAAATAATTAATTTCATCTTAAACCGTACAACGGAACGTTAAATCCAATTCAACCAACGCAATCGCTACTAAGACGAACACAGCAGTAGTCTAGTACTGTGCCGTAGTAGTACAATTTATCGGGGCAGTTTCTCCACACAGGCCTATATCGCATTTTGCATTGTTACTGACAATGATCGCTACCAGTGAGCTTTTTATGAATGAGCGATTTTCCACTAAATAAATGTCAAGCTTATTTACGTTTTGGGGGGCATATTTTCCGTTAGCAGATGGTACTGTTTGAATCGCGATTCCATCTTCTACTGCCGGGCAACATCGTAGAATAATCTTCAAAGGGGGTTCTTTATTAATGAATAAATGCAATGAGTAGGCTAAATGCCTGAAAATATCACGAGAAGGGAAAACTTAAAAGGATGTTTAAATCATAGAGATTAGGTCAATTTTTACACCGGTCTGCCAAATGTATTCGTTTTGATTCAACGATGAGGCTGCCGCTTGCAGGGGATATGAGAAGACATCTATTTCATTCTACACTTCACTCGTATTTTCAGTTGTAAATGAGCAGTAAAAAAATCTTTTAAATCTATGTAATATTTATGAATAATAAGTATGCATTTTGCATTTCATACAGAAATATCAGTTGTAAAAATGTCATCCAAAAACGGACCCCTGTGCAACCGACGCAAGCAAGCACACCCTACAATTTCCCCAGAAATTGTACCCTCTCTAGTTGGGTGTGCTCAAGCCTTCGGCGAGAGCACAACCTTTGTTCTCTCACATATATATTATTGGGTGTGCTCAAGCCTTCGGCGAGAGCACAACCTTTGTTCTCTCACATATATATTATTATTATTATTTTTATTTCTTTTTGCCCCCCTAAAACTCAGTCAATATTTGGCCTACATAGACAACGTAGGTGTCAAAAGTTTCGTCTTGGTAGCGATTGAGTTGCTTCTATTGGAATTTACGTTCCGTTGCATGGTTTAGGCTGAAGTTAAGTTTTTGTGGCGAAAAGTGAAGCTAACGGTGGCTAATTTGCTAGCCACAGTCACTGACGTTACTTACGTCACTAACGTCACGAAAACACGCGTGACTACCTTTGGCAGAACATTTGTTTCGCATCTGTTAACTTGGGGGATAGCTAGGCTAACTATAGCTTTACTGCAAGGCAGCTGCAGAAACGCCACAAGCAAAGAGGCCAGGGTGATAACTATTTACTCATTTTACTTTGTGATATGACACACAATTGTGATGTGTAATGTACAGTATAAGCTGATATTATTAAGGAAGTACATCTACTTTCGGAAACAGTAGTCTACTATTTCACTGAAGTATTAGCATCATGACATTAGCCTGTGTTGCCTGGGCAACACATACTACAGTGGTCTATGATGTAGCGTTATCTGTTTTCAATCGTTAAAATAAACATTCCTCACATATACATTTTCGTTGTAGGATTTATTCTGACATTAGTAAACGATTTGTTGGTGAAATGACCATTACCTGTGGTTTCAAACCAGTGTAGCTCACTGCAACGCTGTAGCTTACGCGAGACACACGACAAAAACATCTAACTTACACAGCTGTTTAGGAAGTCAAACGGCGACAGAACATGTTCGGCACTCCCCTTACTTAAATCAAAAGTCTATCTAACTACTAACCTGAACTTCATTGCCACAGCCTAAACGTTGTCAATCTGTTCATGAAAATAATTAATTTAAGCTTAAACCGTACAACGGAACGTTAAATCCAATTCAACCAACGCAATCGCTACAGTACCAAGACGAACACAGCAGTAGTCTAGTACTGTACCGTAGTAGTACAATTTACCGGGGCAGCTTCTCCACACAGGGCTATATCGCATTTTGCGTTGTTACTGACAATGATCGCTACCAGTGAGCTTTTTATAAATGAGAGATTTTCCACTAAATAAATGTCAAGCTTATTTACGTTTTGGGGGCATATTTTCAGTTAGCAGATGGTACTGTTTCAATCGCGATTCCATCTTCTACTGCCGGGTAACGTCGTAGAATAATGTTCAAAGGGGGTTCTTTATTAATGAATGAATGCAATGAGTAGGCTAAATGCCTGAAAATATCATGAGAAGGGAAAAACTTAAAATGACGTTTAAATCATAGAGATTAGGTCAATTTTTACACCGGTCTGCCAAATGTATTCGTTTTGATTCAACGATGAGGCTGCCTCTTGCAGGGGAAATGAGAAGACATCTATTTCATTCTACACTTCACTCGTATTTTGAGTTGTAAATGAGCAGCAAAAAAAAAGATGCTTTTAAATCTATGTAATATTTATACATAATAAGTAGGCCCTATGCATTTTTATATAAAATATACAGGAATATCAGTTGTAAAAATGGCATTAAAATCCTTGTACAACCGACGCAAGCAAGCACACCCTACAATTTCCCCAGAAATTGTACCCTCTCTAGTTAATTTTGCTTCTGTACTATGTCTGGGATTTCAGTGTATTAGTCGGTTTTCAGAAGAAAAAAAAATTGTAGGTCCAATCAGTGAACAGAGGGAGTGGCTGAGAACGATGACGTTGATGTCGTGCATTAGTTTGAGTTGTAGTTCAGTAATGGCGGCGGAAAAATATGCGAGCGAAGCTATTCTGCGGTTGTGGCAACGCTGCCGAATACCCATTAAAGTTAAAGCCGGAGCAAGAACAATCCTTGCTGAGTTTTGTTGGTGGCCATGATGTTGTGGCCAATCAAACTTTTCCCGAACCCCGTGGGGCCCTCCCCACGGGATTCGGGAACAGTTTGATTTTCCAGCTACGGCAGCTACCTCCGTTACAGTGTTGAAGGAGTTGGCTAAGGCGAACGCTAGCGATTGGTTATGGCAGATCAGAGTGGCTCTGCCAGATCCAATAGTTTTAAACTTAAACAGAGTACCCGCCTTCAAGGAAGTTAATGCTTGTCAATGGAGCGATCCCAGACCCTCTGTACAAATGAAATGTTCAGTACATCTCACACATTTGCCTTTGTTTGCATGGGATTCATGGAATTGCTAGTTTCTGCTCCACCATTTCCACCATAGTGTAATAATAAATATAATTGGGTGTGCTCAAGCCTTCGGCGAGAGCACAACCTTTGTTCTCTCACATATATATTTATTAGGGTTCCTCCGGTAGGAGGGAACCTATTGTTTTTGTTAGTATTCTTATTATTAGGGTTCCTCCGGTAGGAGGAAACCTATATTGTTTTTGTTAGTATTCTTATTTTGCTGTACTGTGCAAATTTGGTACAACCTTCAAAACCCTTCTCCTTATGAACCATAGATCCAATCGACTTGAAAATTGTTACAGATTTGTAGAATACATGTCTTTCTATAAGGAAATTGAATAAGGAATGCAATACAAAATGGCTGAAAGAAGTGTATTTATGTAAATGTCCACATTGCCACGATATCTTTGTGTTAATAAATCAAATATAATTTTGACTGATGGTTTTTCAAACCTTTGTGCCTTCAAGATGACATCATTCTGAAGTACCATACGCAATTTCACCTTGATATGTCAATATATGATTGAATTCAATTGAATTGTTCCATAGCGCGCGTGCTCCAAATTCTCAGACTCATCCTGCCCCTTGACACTAGGGTGACCACCTGTCGCGCTTTGAGTTGTGTCGCACAGCATTTTCACCCCTTGTCCCGCACGTCCCATATTGAAAATGCTGTGCGATACAGCGCAAAGCGGGACAGGTGGTCACCCTACTTGACACACGCGTGAGCTTGGCGAGACGCACACACATCCTTTCTGGAAATTGTGTGCTGACCTGGGCCCTGTTCGTCGTAAAGGTTGAAGCTAAGTTAATCAATTGTCCCTTTAGCCCGTTAACATTAGCGAGAAGAGTGAGAACAGCAAATGTCGGTTCGTCAACGGCTGATCCGCATCCAAATGTGGTTAATTTCAATCAGGCTAAACTTATCAGGGAAATTGCACGTGCACGTCCTACTTCAAAAGGCAGTTAAGGTCGATCACCAAAACCGTGATTTTCTAACGGTATTATGGCGGAAAAGACGAAAGAGAGAGCGGTGATAGGCTATTCTCGCCATCCGAGCAAACTATTATAATGAGTCTCTAAGAAGACAATAAGCATATTATCATGGCCAAGTCAAACACCGCCACCGCTGCCAGAGCAAGACAAGCAGCTTGGCAAAAAATTGCCGATAAGCTAAATGCGAAAGTTTTGGGGAAATGTATAGGCTCATCTTAAGTGCCTCATTACCCCAATCAATCAGATCACATTTCTTTAAATGTGCCTGCTGGTATAGGCTTAATGGAAATTAATAATCGAATGAGATCTTGCTAGCGAAAATAATGATCTCAACTCTTTCAGAATAAGTAGGCTAGATAAAAACAAGGCCAAAGAGTATCTAATTGATACGAATTCATAGACAATTATGAGGATATATGTAGGCTACTGCGCTTATATCAT
Source organism: Osmerus eperlanus (assembly GCF_963692335.1). NCBI lineage: Eukaryota > Metazoa > Chordata > Actinopteri > Osmeriformes > Osmeridae > Osmerus > Osmerus eperlanus. Next base: position 10,284,268 of record NC_085041.1, read on the forward strand.
GTACTATATATGTGTATATGCATGTAGGCCTAAATCCCTCTTTGATTTCATTGACTGGGACATGGCCAGGGAATATGATGAATTGATTCATCAGCTGGTTAAAGATGCTGTAAAGTGGACCTGGAAACGAGTTTTAAGTTCGCCACACCACATAATAATGTGTTATTAACTACCCATCCAAATTCGAATGAAAAAATAACACCGACAAGTATGTTAAATTAGGCTTTGAAATCGTGAACAAATCAGCAGTCTTCTCTGCTTGAGACTGGGGGGGGGCGTGTCGCCTGACGCAGCTGAAGCTCCGCCCCTCGCTGCCTAGTGCCTACCTCCGACCCAGATAATGGACGCTATGTCAAGCCGAACAAAACCGTATAGAATTAGAATTTATTTGTTCAATGAGTGAAACATACAGATGCATATAAATGAAATGTTCCCCTGAGCTGTAACAGTAAAAATGGACACCAGAGACAGCAGACAGTGAGCTCTCCAACTAGGCTACTTCCAACACATTAGCTATCACCAAAATACCATCATTCTACACCGAGTAGCCTAATATCAATTTAGCGGTTTGCACTAACTCATAGCAGAGATACCTCTGGAAAAGTTATCTAGTATAATTATAACAAGCACACAGAACTGAGTGATGAACTGCTGGCGGCGGTGGATGGTCCAGGTGCGACCGGAGGATGAACGTCCGGAGGGGCGATGCTCGGTACGGCTCCGCTCAAGAGAAGCCTTGTGTTGGTGAACCCCGTCTGTCTCTGGTCCATGTTAAAACTGTCCGCCGTGAAATGGTCAGTGCAGAGGCGGCTGTTGGAGTTTATCCGAAGCTTTCCATGAGCGTGGCTCTTCACAAAATCTATCCACCTATTTTTCCTTTCATTATCAATAGGGAACTTAAATGGCGTTGCAGCGCAGCTGGATTTCTTGCATCCAGGGAAGATGCAGTTGTGGGTGGTGGGAGACATCCTGAAGCTAGCTAGCTAGCTGATGTAGGCTACAATAACAGTACAGCAGGAGGAGCCATTCAGTGATCTGACGTAGATAGGGCGAAATGACGTAGATAGCGCATTTTTTGGCTCCGCCCATTAAAACCTGATCTGAAAACGGAAGAGAAACTGTTTTTCGGTTTAACTCCACATTTCAGTGTGACAAAGTCTTAGCGCTTTGCACATGCTTTCAGGAACTCATTTCACACGTATATAATGTACTTAGAAGCAAAACATGGAATTTACTTTACAGTATCTTTAAGCGCCAAATACACTTTTCTTACAGCAACGCATGCGGCGGCTTTGCCAATGTTTTCTGCATCGCCTATACTGTATAAAAATGTAGCCTATAGCCTACCTGACGCAAAAAACCTCAAGGCTATGCAGTCTGAAGCACAGTTAAAGTTTCAAGTAGCTTTATTGTCAATTTCTTCACATGTCAAGACATAAAAAGGAATCGATATGACGTTTCCCACTCTCCCACAGTGAAACATATAAAAAGCACAGGCACAACAGATAAGACAAGACATTTCATAAAACATAGCGTTACATATTCACGTACAGCAGCATAAGCTAATAATAAAGCATAAAGCGTGCTGCGGCATGTGATATTTGCAATGTACGGCCCGAGAAGGTCTTGCAAATAAATGAGTCCTTGTCGGCTGAATCGATATCGCTCAAACAAGAACTCATCCGTGTGAAATAAAGGATCTTGGCAATCGCGAAGAACTCTATTGGTATGGAAAGCTAATCGAACTAAAATATAGCTCCTTGGTCAACTGGGTCTCTCAAAAAGGGAGCTGCCATGTTATTTTCCGGGGGTGTGGCAAGCTTATCCAGCTACACTTACTTTAGCCTGCTCTGGAGCAGGTTAGTGCTAATTGATGTTACTATGGTGATTTATCGAAAGTTGCTTCCACGAACCAAAGAGGGGCGTTTTTTATCTTAGCCTGAAAATTAGCTCGCTAAACCACTTAGCGAGCTACGACGAATACCCCCCAAGCCCCCACCCTCTGTTTTTAGCTCCTGTTTCATTTCGCTTCCAATCGCAGCTCGCCGTTACGAATATAAATTATTTTTCGGCGGCCATTGTTGTTTTCAACTGAAATCGCCTGATAGTGTTGAAGGCAGCCACGTTCGGTAAGTCCTATTTTTACACATTTTAAGCTAGAATCAATGATTGGTTTCGTGAAAGTACACTACACTTGAATTATGGTGAAGGTTTTAGCACTTTTAGACCTTTAGATTGTGAGTCTGAAGTGACGGAAAACCGAACTCGAAAAGTAGCTACTGTAGCTCTAGCTTTTTTCGTCTGTGTTTTTAATTAGTGAGTCATTTTGCATCTCGGTGAATTGTTCATCAAAAAGGTCGAGGAGGGCAGCCTTTAGGAGAAAAAGCAAGAACTTTGATTTGGGGCGGGAAAGTCTTAGTAATAAGCCTATGCGCCAGGGAGACCGCATCTGCTTAGGCGGCAGCCATGTTTTGGTCGCGTCATGTTCATAAGTTCACCATTTTACAGTTAGGTCTACACGAAAAAGGTCGAGGAGGGCAGCCTTTAGGAGATGTGGGAATTGTGCTTTTAGCCAGATCCTCCGATTATTTTTGTGATTTGTGGACTTGCAATTGGAGTGATACTGCGTCCCAGGGGTACATTGTTTTGACGTTAGCCTCAGAGTCAGGCTCGGCTCGCCCACTGGCAGTGTGTAAACAATTTTGTATTTCACTCAATTCTACTCCAAAAACGTCAGGGAGGACTGCTTTTTGTAGACAAGGGCCTGCAAAAGATAGCCAGTATATCTGATTTTTCAAGGCGATCCTGTTTCATTCGTCATATGCCCTGAGAAAGCGACCTACGTTAGCCAGGCTAGTTTTGCCAATTTCAGTAGGTCAGGCTATTTAACCCTCGTGCTGCCTTCGGGTCACATGACCCAAAGGTTCATAACGAACCATCGTTGTGTTTACCCAATTTTACCCAATACAAAAACAAATTAAAATATTTTTCTTTTAACCTTTGCAATGTGGGGGGTCTGAGACAGCCTAGCTGTTAAAAGAAAATGCTTCACTTTGTCTTTGTATGCGGTAAATTTGTCGCAATACGACGGTGGGTCACAATGACTGATGGGTCAGAATGACCCGAAGATAACACAAGGGTTAAAGGTCTCTGACAGTCAGAATCACTGTTTACAGGCAAAGGTCGAGCAGGGGGGTATTCGTCGTAGCTTGCTAAGCGGTTTAGCGAGCTAATTTTCAGGCTAAGATAAAAAACGCCCCTCTTTTTGGTTCGTGGAAGCAACTTTCGATAAATCACTATAGTAACATATCAATTAGCACTAACCTGCTCCAGAGCAGGCTAACGTAAGTGTAGCTGGATAAGCTTGCCACACCCCCGGAAAATAACATGGCAGCTCCCTTTTTGAGAGACCCAGTTGACCAAGGAGCTATATTTTAGTTCGATTAGCTTTCCATACCAATAGAGTTCTTCGCGATTGCCAAGATCCTTTATTTCACACGGATGAGTTCTTGTTTGAGCGATATCGATTCAGCGGACAAGGACTCATTTATTTGCAAGACCTTCTCGGGCCGTACATTGCAAATATCACACGCCGCAGCAAGCTTTATGCTTTATTATGAGCTTATGCTGCTGCATGTGAATATGTAACGCTATGTTTTAGGAAATGTCTTGTCTTATCTGTTGTGCCTGTGCTTTTTATATGTTTCACTGTGGGATATATTATAGGGGACCGTCATATTTAGGGACCGGGGTAAAAGAGTAGACAGTCAGAATGTTTCTTCAATATCTTTGTCAAAATCGACCATACAAACTTCAAACTTGTTGCACATTCTTCTACTACTGACTGACCAATTTGTACAACCTTTGGTTTGGTGATAAAGTTGATTATTGATTAACACATAGCCGATAAATCAACAAAAACACCAATATTTCAGTATTTCCTCAATAACTTTGTCAAAAATTAACATAGAAACTTCAGACCAGTTTCACATTATTCTACTCCTAGCTGACCAAGTTGTCCAAGCTTTGGTTTGGTGATAAAGTTGATTATTGATTAATCCATAGCCAAGAAATCAATAAAAACACCAATATTTCAGTATTTCCTCAATATCTTTGTCAAAAATGAACATAGAAACTTCAGACCTGTTTCACATTCTTCTACTCCTAGCTGACCAAGTTGTCCAAGCTTTGGTTTGGTGATAAAGTTGATTATTGATTAACACATAGCCGATTAATCAACAAAAATACCAATATTTCAGTATTTCCTCAATAACTTTGTCAAAAATGAACATAGAAACTTCAGACCAGTTTCACATTATTCTACTCCTAGCTGACCAAGTTGTCCAAGCTTTGGTTTGGTGATAAAGTTGATTATTGATTAACACATAGCCGATAAATCAACAAAAACACCAATATTTCAGTATTTCCTCAATAACTTTGTCAAAAATGAACATAGAAACTTCAGACCAGTTTCACATTATTCTACTCCTAGCTGACCAAGTTGTCCAAGCTTTGGTTTGGTGATAAAGTTGATTATTGATTAATCCATAGCAAAGAAATCAATAAAAACACCAATATTTCAGTATTTCCTCAATATCTTTGTCAAAAATGAACATAGAAACTTCAGACCTGTTTCACATTCTTCTACTCCTAGCTGACCAAGTTGTCCAAGCTTTGGTTTGGTGATAAAGTTGATTATTGATTAACACATAGCCGATTAATCAACAAAAACACCAATATTTCAGTATTTCCTCAATAACTTTGTCAAAAATGAACATAGAAACTTCAGACCAGTTTCACATTATTCTACTCCTAGCTGACCAAGTTGTCCAAGTTTTGGTTTGGTGATAAAGTTGATTATTGATTAACACATAGCCGATAAATCAACAAAAACACCAATATTTCAGTATTTCCTCAATATCTTTGTCAAAAATGAACATAGAAACTTCAGACCTGTTTCACATTCTTCTACTCCTAGCTGACCAAGTTGTCCAAGATTTGGTTTGGTGATAGTTGATTATTGATTAATCCATAGCCAATAAATCAACAAAAACACCAATATTTCAGTATTTCCTCAATAACTTTGTCAAAAATGAACATAGAAACTTCAGACCTGTTTCACATTCTTCTACTCCTAGCTGACCAAGTTGTCCAAGATTTGGTTTGGTGATAAAGTTGATTATTGATTAATCCATAGCCAATAAATCAATACAAACACCAATATTTCAGTATTTCCTCAATATCTTTGTCAAAAATGAACATAGAAACTTCAGACCTGTTTCACATTCTTCTACTCCTAGCTGACCAAGTTGTCCAAGCTTTGGTTTGGTGATAGAGTTGATTATTGATTAACACATAGCCGATAAATCAACAAAAACACTAATATTTCAGTATTTCCTCAATATCTTTGTCAAAAATGAACATAGAAACTTCAGACCTGTTTCACATTCTTCTACTCCTAGCTGACCAAGTTGTCCAAGCTTTGGTTTGGTGATAAAGTTGATTATTGATTAATCCATAGCCAATAAATCAATAAAAGCACCAATATTTCAGTATTTCCTCAATATCTTTGTCAAAAATGAACATAGAAACTTCAGACCTGTTTCACATTCTTCTACTCCTAGCTGACCAAGTTGTCCAAGATTTGGTTTGGTGATAGTTGATTATTGATTAATCCATAGCCAATAAATCAACAAAAACACCAATATTTCAGTATTTCCTCAATAACTTTGTCAAAAATGAACATAGAAACTTCAGACCAGTTTCACATTATTCTACTCCTAGCTGACCAAGTTGTCCAAGCTTTGGTTTGGTGATAAAGTTGATTATTGATTAACACATAGCCGATAAATCAACAAAAACACCAATATTTCAGTATTTCCTCAATAACTTTGTCAAAAATGAACATAGAAACTTCAGACCAGTTTCACATTATTCTACTCCTAGCTGACCAAGTTGTCCAAGCTTTGGTTTGGTGATAAAGTTGATTATTGATTAACACATAGCCGATAAATCAATGTTTGTAATGTTATTGTTTCTCAGTTAATATAATCTTGTTGGTCACCCTGATTGTGCATGTTGTGTATTTTAATGGGACCAGAGAGTCGGCTGCTGTACTGCCATAGGCTATTCTCGCAAGGAGCTGAACATGAGCTCTGACCAAGCCCTGTTGCCCACATGACTATTGTTAATTGTGCATTGACTGAAAGAGATCAACTCAAGAAGAGTTACAATATCTGTGGTTATTCAGCCATCTTGGGGAAAGTTTGAAAAGAGTACTGTGGTCAAAATGTGTCAATTGTGGGAGGCATGTTTTTGGACTATCACTAAACCTCATGCGGCCGCCACAGCATTTCTGCCTTGGCATGACCTGCGCTGGGAGAGAGGGAAACAGCATGGATGGAAGTTGTGTGTGGGCAGATGTGTCTTTATATAGGGTGAAATGGAATAAGAAATGAAATACAAAATGGCTGAAAGGGGTTTATTTATGTAAATGTCCACATTGCCTCAATATGTTTGTGTCAATAAATCAAATATCATTTTGACTGATGGTTTTTCAAACCTTATTGGCTTCGAGATGACATCATTCGGAAGTAGTACAATATGCAATTTCATGCAATTTGACATTGAAATGTCAACCGTTTCTTAACCTTTGTCCCAAAGCTGACCAAAGGTAATACTCTGCCATTTCTATTCATCAAATCTCAACAGTTGGTGTGTAGCAGAGAGGATAGACAGACTGACTTGTAACCTTATGCTCATGAGTTCAAATCCCCATTCAGCCTATTGTTGTTGGCCAAACATGAAGTAGTTTTGCTCTCTTGTTGTCCAAGTCTCGATCTTCTACAGTGTACATGTTTATAATATTTTGCCGTTTTGCGGAGGAACCTGCATCGCTGCATTGCACCTATATTTATTATTTATTTTTGCCCCCCTAAGCCTCAGTCAATATTTGGACTACATAGACAACCTAGGTGTCAAAAGCTTCGTCTTGGTAGCGATTGAGTTGCTTGTATTTTTATTTACACTCTGTTGCACAGTTTAGGAGGTTACAACGTTTTTGTGGCAAAAAGTGTCTTCTGTCAACGAAGGGTACCAGTGCTAGCCTACGTCAGCACACGTTAGCAACGACGCATGGATACAACGTGATAGAGACGTTCTAGCACGCAAATTGGAGCTTGGATTATGAGTGAAAAATGCTAACCACCAAAATTACCAACCATTGGGTTTTGTTGAGAAAGCAATTTCGAGTGGAACTGCCATCTCAGATTTTTTATTTAGGTCGTGAAAGTCTTTGTAATTTGAGCGAGTGCGCGTCGCCCGTGAGACTGGCTAGGCGGCAGCCATGCAAGCGTCATAGTAGTTTAGTATTTTCGTAATTTTATAGTTCGGTCAATTCTACACCAAAAAACAGAAGGAGGGCAATGTTATGACAATATGACTATTGTGAAGACAGCCAGGTGGTAAGATTTTAACGTAGGTTGCTGTAAAAACTTGGTTTGCTATGTGAGAGCCCCGTCAGCCTCCGTTGACGATTGCGTCACCTGTTGTCGATCTCTGATGACTATTTTCTTAATTTCGTACCAGGGTCAATTCTACATCAAAAATCAGAAGGAGGGCAGTGTTTTAAAGATATGGCGATTGCGAAGATAGCCAGCGGGTCAGCATATTTTTGTGATTTGTGTAAAACTTGGAATTTGAGTGACACCGCGGCTTGTTTTGACATTAGCCTCAGTCAGACTCGGCTCGCCCACTGGCAGTGTGTCGTACTGTCTTCAAAGCCACAGCTAAACTTTATGTCAAAAGAAACGTTCTCATTTCCGGTGCTTTCAAACAATCAGTGAAAGGTGGAGCAACAGCAGCTAGCTTGCCTCTAGCAAACTTATTTTGAATTAGCCATTTCCCCCTACATTAATGTCGAACTTATTTACGTTTTGGGGGGCATATTTTCAGTTAGCAGACGGTACTGTTTGAATCGCGATTCCACACTGCCAGTGACAACGTTGTTATAGTAGCTTGTTTCAAAGGGGGTTCGCAGCTGTTTCAAGGGTGTTCTTAATGAAATATGCAATATGAGTAGGCTAAATGCTTGAAAATATCACTAGAAGGGAAAAACTTAGAGGACGGACCCACCTGCAACCGACGCAAGCAAGCACACCCTACAATTTCCCCAGAAATTGTACCCTCTCTAGTTCATTCTGGTTGGCGTCTACATGCCTCCGCAGGCTAGCGTCAACGAGGCTCAACGTGTGCTCGCCAGCCAGATACTGAGTGTGGAGCATGAAAATCCTGATTCCTTGGTTATTGTGCTACGCGACTTTAACAAAGGCAATCTCACTCAAGAACTCCCCAAATACAGACAATTCATCAAATGCCCTACCAGAGAAGGAAACACCTTGGATCACTGCTACTCTACAATCAGCAAAGCATACCATGCGGTCCCCCGAGCAGCACGGAGTCACTCTGACCACGCCATGGTCCACCTGATTTCTGCATACAGGCAGAAGCCAAAGCGCTGTAAGCCTGCTGCGAGGACATCGAAACAGTGGACCAGTGAAGCTATGGAGGATCTGCGGGCGTGCTTGGACTGCACTGACTGGGACATGTTCACGACTGCTACCAATAGTCTGGATGAGCTCACAGAGGCTGTGACATCATACATCAGCTTCTGTGAGGACTGCTGTATACCAACACGCACCAGGGTGAGCTACAACAACGACAAACCCTGGTTTACAGCTAAACTCAGAAGGTTGAGGTCAGCGAAAGAGGCCGCGGAGTGGGGACAGAGACAATTTCAAGGAGTCGAAGAACAGGTTTAGCAAGGCGGTGAGGGAGGCTAAACGACTGTACTCGGAGAGACTAAAACACAAATTCTCTGCAAACGACTCTGCTTCTGTCTGGAGGGGGCTCAGGCAGATTACCAACTTGAAGCCCAGAGCCCCCCACTCCACTAACGACTCTCGCCTGGCCAACGACCTGAATGAGTTCTACTGCAGATTTGAAAGACAATTGGACAGTCCTGAACTACCCCTTCCCACCCAGGAGGCCTCCCTCCTCACCCCCTCTACAGTGACGACTCTCTCCATTAAGGAGGGTGACGTTAACAGAATTTTCAAGAGGCAGAATCCCTGCAAAGCAGCTTGGCCGGACTCTCTCCAGCCACCCTCAAGCACTGCGCTGACCAGCTGTCTCGGGTGTTTACCTACATCTTTAACACCTCCCTTGAGACATGCCATGTGCCAGCCTGTCTCAAGTCCTCCACCATCATCCCTGTGCCCAAAAAGCCAAGGCCAACAGGACATAATGACTACAGACCCGTCGCCCTGACCTCTGTGGTAATGAAGTCTTTCGAGCGCCTGGTAATGGCACACCTTAAATCCATCACAGACCCTCTACTGGACCCCCTGCAGTTTGCCTACAGAGCCAACAGGTCTGTGGACGATGCAGTTAACATGGCCCTCCACTTCACCCTACAGCACCTGGACTCCCCAGCATCCTATGCCAGGATCCTGTTTGTGGACTTCAGCTCTGCCTTCAATACCATCATCCCCGCCCTGCTTCAGGACGAGCTCTCCCAGCTGAATGTGCCTGATTCCACCTGCAGGTGGATCACAGACTTCCTGTCTGACAGGAAGCAGTGCGTTAAAGATCCTGTAAAGTAAATTCCATGTTTTGCTTCTAAGTACATTATATACGTGTGAAATGAGTTCCTGAAAGCATGTGCAAAGCGCTAAAACTTTGTCACACTGAAATGTGGAGTTAAACCGAAGAACAGTTTCTCTTCCGTTTTCAGATCAGGTTTTAATTGGGGGAGCCCAAAAATGCGCTATCTACGTCATTTCGCCCTATCTACGTCAGATCACTGAATGGCTCCTCCTGCTGTACTGTTATTGTAGCCTACATCAGCTAGCTAGCTAGCTTCAGGATGTCTCCCACCACCCGCAACTGCATCTTCCCTGGATGCAAGAACTCCAGCTGCGCTGCAACGCCATTTAAGTTCCCTATTGATAATGAAAGGAAAAATAGGTGGATAGATTTTGTGAAGAGCCACGCTCATGGAAAGCTTCGGATAAACTCCAACAGCCGCCTCTGCACTGACCATTTCACGGCGGACAGTTTTAACATGGACCAGAGACAGACAGGGTTCACCAACACACGGCCTCTCTTGCAGCGCGGAGCCATACCGAGCATCGCCCCTCCAGCCGTTCATCCTCCGGTCGCACCTGGACCATCCACCGCCGCAAGCAGTTCATCACTCAGTTCTGTGTGCTTGTTATAATTATACTAGATAACTTTTCCAGAGGTATCTCTGCTATGAGTTACTGCAAACCGCTAAATTGATATTAGGCTACTCGGTGTAGAATGATGGTATTTTGGTGAAATGGTAGCTAATGTGTTAGAAGTAGCCTAGTTGGAGAGCTCACTGTCTGCTGTCTCTGGTGTCCATTTTTACTGTTACAGCTCAGGGGAACATTTCATTTATATGCATCTGTATGTTTCACTCATTGAACAAATAAATTCTAATTCTATACGGTTTTGTTCGGCTTGACATAGCGTCCATTATCTGGGTCGGAGGTAGGCACTAGGCAGCGAGGGGCGGAGCTTCAGCTCCTTCAGGCGACACGCCCCCCCAGTCTCAAGCAGAGAAGACTGCTGATTTTTTCACGATTTCAAAGCCTAATTTAACATACTTGTCGGTGTTATTTTTTCATTCGAATTTGGATGGGTAGTTAACACATTTCTGTGGTGTGGCGAACTTAAAACTTGTTTCCATGTCCACTTTACAGGATCTTTAAGCTGGGAACACAAGTCTCTGACTCCCGGTCCATCAGCACTGGATCACCCCAGGGCTGCGTCCTTTCTCCTCTGCTCTTCTCCCTGTACACCAACAGCTGCACCTCTAGTCATCCGTCCGTCAAACTCCTGAAGTTTGCGGACGACACCACCCTCATTGGGCTCATCTCTGGTGGAGAGGAGTCTGATTATAGGTGGGAAGCGGCCAACCTGGTGACATGGTGCAGCCAGAACAACCTAGAGCTCAATGCTCTTAACCCTTGTGTTATCTTCGGGTCATTCTGACCCATCAGTCATTGTGACCCACCGTCGTATTGCGACAAATTTACCTCATACAAAAACAAAGTGAAGCATTTTCTTTTAACTGTCGGGCTGTCTCAGACCCCCCACATTGGAATGGTTAAAAGAAAATTATTTGTATTTGTTTTTGTATTGGGTAAAATTGGGTAAACACAACGATGGTTCGTTATGAACCTTTGGGTCATGTGACCCGAAGGCAGCACGAGGGTTAAGACAGTGGAGATGGTTGTGGACTTCAGGAAGAACACAGCCCCACTCACCCCCATCACCCTGTGTGACTCCCCAGTCAACACTGTGGACTCCTTCCGCTTCCTGGGCACTATCCTCTCCCAGGACCTCAAGTGGGAACTGAACATCAGCTCCCTCACCAAGAAAGCACAACAGAGGATGTACTTCCTACGGCAGCTGAAGAAGTTCAACCTGCCAAAGACAATGATGGTGCACTTCTACACAGCCATCATTGAGTCCATCCTCACCTCCTCCATCACCATCTGGTACGCTGCTGCCACTGCCAAGGACAAGAGCAGGCTGCAGCGTATCATCCGCACTGCTGAGAAGGTGATTGGCTGCAATCTGCCTACCCTCGAGGACCTGCACACCTCGAGGACCCTGAGGCGAGCGAGGAAGATTGTGGCCGACTGCTCCCACCCTGGTCACTCCCTGTTTCAGTCACTCCCCTCCGGCAGAAGGCTGCGATCCATCAGGACCAATACCTCACGCCACAAAAACAGTTTCTTCCCTTCCGCTGTTGGCCTTTTCAACAAGGCCAAGGGTCCACACTGACTCTAATGACTTCCTGCTTAAAACACACTACTTTTTGCACTGGGTCACTGTTTTCATTAATATATACAGTATAATCTGGGTCTATAAGTGCTGGAACATCCAAAATATTTTTTGAAAAAAAAGCTCAAGCACCAGGGACTTATAATAGAATTTCTGAGTTACAGAAATAACACAGTGCATAGTTCATTTACAAAAAAAAGTGAATTTACACACCCCAAAAACACTGCAATTTGACTTGACAGGTAGCAGAAATCAAGCAGAAAAGGACTTGAAAAATATAAATAACTTGGTGCCCAACCACATTACAAATGTACAATATAATATTTATGTTCATATATATCATGTTAACTAATAGCAAAGAAAAGTTTTGGAATTGGCCTAAACTAGACCAAATCTGTGTGATAAGAAACCCTTTTGATGTATAATTTTAGAATATCAGTGTACAAGCTAGTACACAGTGCAGGTATTATTTATTATACCTACTAGCTAACACAGATGTAAACACAATGTTAGGCTAAATTGGGAACCGATCTCTCGTCTATCTGATTACCCTTTTTTTCGGAAAATAAGCCGCACCCCCCCCAGAATGAGCACTTTGTGGAATATAAGGAAAGGAAACAACGTTACTGTTGCGCCGGTTAACGTTGAGGGGAGCACTGCTCACGATTGATTACTTGCCATCTAACTAGACAACATTCCCAATCAGGGTGAACACTCAAATGATCTAAAGGCCATAGCATTACACATTTCAAAACAGAACAAACACAACTATAGAACTCCAAACAATGCTTATTTAACTAAGCTAATGCCCTTAACTTAGTAGCTTTTCAGCTTGCCGCAGGGCATTCTGGGTACCAAGAGCAATGCACGAGTATAGGCGATCTACAGCATTGTGTAACACTTCGGTTGTGGATAGTATGTCCAGAAATAAAGCACTCATTTAGTGGCAGAATCCATTGTTATGTCTACAAAATTATTTTAGATATAGTATAAGTTTAGCTAATTTGCAAATCCTGAGGATAGCCTACTGTAGCAGACCTTTCTATGTGACAACGGACAAGGGTGTTTTGTCCCTCGGGAGTTGCCGTAGGCTTGATGCTGAAAGCATTTGTAAAATCATCAAGAAGAGCAGTGGTAAAATACAAGTTATGAAAAGAGACTGCGTCCGTGTCTTATTGTCCACACGATCATATACAATTAGATCTAAAACAAACTTACAAAGAGCTCGGTTACACTACCAAAGTTGAATTAGTAATGTTGTTAGCGATGCTAGCGTTATTTTTGCTAGAGCTAGCTAGCCTATACAATTTCACTGGGTCTTGCAGCTGTTTGATTAACTTAAATTATTATGAAATGTTATGTTCTACTAGCCATTTGCCTACTTTAGCAAGTCACTGTATTACCAAGCCCTGATAGTGTAACTGAGACTACTGTGTTGCCTAAATAATTCCTCTGTCAAGTAATAAGCCCCTGTTCAAGTGTTGAGCATTAAATTAGCTGCACGGTCTGTAGAGATCTTGAGACGAAGCCACTTTTTTGTTCTAAAACCGGATTATAAACTGCTTCGAAATATAAGCCGCACAAGCACAAGAAAACTGTAAAATCGGAGTACAAGCCTACTGACTGTGTCAGTTTGTCTGTTATTGGAGTCGAAGTACTAACATTAACTTACACAGCTACTGTAGGCTAATCAACATTCGAAAAAAATGTTCAGGAAACCTAAACCCAATGCAAACCTTAAAACTTACTTCAAATATTATGCCTTTTTCAATCACGAAAAGAGCTTGTGGAGCTGTGGAAATATTGTCTATTCTGCTGTCTGTTCTTATTCTTCTGTATCTCACAACAAACGTCTCTCTTCGATTTGAATAATGCAACGCAGCAAAATAAATTCTTCTTTCAACAAGACGTCAAATGAGATGTCAATCAGCATCAAATTTCCAGTAGCGAATTAAATTTTGGGGTGGCACCCGGGGTGGCCAATCAGATGTCAGGGGTGTCCAGTGCCACTCCGGACACCCCTCTGTCTCCGCTACTGTTTAAATGCTGCATGTGACTTATTTTCAGTAGATGTGTCTTATCCGTCTGGTGGAAGATTTTATAGGTATAGAGCTCGGTTGGGATGTCTCAAATACGTTTCAAATACATATCAACATTACAACATTATGGAAGCAAATCAGTGCCATAATGTTTTTAATTTTAAAAGGCATCGAATACTTAATATTGAAATTTAAACAACACTGAATTCTCATCTAAATATATTTCAATGTAAAATAAAATTCAGGTTGCTCAAATTCGAGCCTAAAAAATTCGATCTTAAAAAATTCAACCATAAAAAATTAGAGCCTATCAAATTAGACCCGAAAAATTTTGAGCTTAAAAAAATCAGATTTTTAACATCCGGGATATCAAGGACAGGTAGAGCAATCGAGCCTCAATGCAATCGAACCAACTTCTGACCTATCGAGCACAGACCTTCGGTCAAGCACTCCGAGGAAGCGGGAAACCTTCAAGCTCAAGAAAGAAGAGAAGAGGAAAAGAACTATGGCTACCCATGACAGCAACCAGGCTTCGGTGACTTAAATTTCGATGTGATCAAATGTTATTTTATTTATATAGAGCATTTCATACCAAAAGAAAACGCAAAGTGCTTGAAGCATGGTGGCCCAGTACTGTATGGAACCCCACATGCTAGCCAGTTGATCACTTTTGGGCCAGTATGATCCGACTGGCCCAGGCAATGCTAGCGACCGTTTGAAAATACCTGTTCATTATTCAGTTTATATTATATTTCATATTGTATGTGTTTTTCAATGCTGTATCCAGTCGGGTGACTGCTTCTCCAGCAATTGTAGATGCCCTGACATCACTACATAGGCTTATAAACCTGGAAAAGGAACATGTTGAACAGCGAACTTCAACAGTGCAATTTGAGCAAGGACTAGTTGGACGACCACGAATGGTCCTCTCTCCGGAGTACCTTAGCAGTCTTTTGGACCTTAACTTGTCCATCCCATGCATAGCTGCACTTTTGGGGGTGTCAAAACGAACAGTGCATCGACGTATGGTTGAGGCTGATATTTCAGTCAGGACACTGTACAGCACTCTTACAGATGAGGAATTGGATCGGTGTGTGAGAGACATCAAATCCAGGCAGCCTCACTCAGGTTATCGGATGGTGAAAGCCCTTTTGCAAGCTCAAGGACTGCGGGTGCAGTATGACCGCGTCAGAGCTTCCATGCACCGCATCGACACCGTTGGAGTCATATCACGTATGACCAACTTGGGTTGCATTGTCCGAACCTACTCAGTTCCAGGCCCCCAGTCCTCGATGCACATCGACACGAATCATAAAATCATCCGGTAAATTACTTTCACAAAGAGCATATTCATTCATTATTTTACCCAAATATAATGATCGGCTTATTCAGAATAACATCTTGACACATTTTCCTGCAGCTACAACATTCTCATCTTTGGTGGCATAGATGGCTTTACACGGAAGGTAAGTACAGTTTTCAGGAATTAATGTGTACATGTTTATCCTGCTTGTATGTGTTTGCCTAATACAACAATGGTGTGTATGGTATTACAGATAATGTATCTTGGTGCAGCCTCCAATAACCTTGCATCAACCACCCTGGCCTTCTTCCAAGAATCTGTGGATAAGTTTGGTTTCCCTCTTGGGTAAATATGATTTTAAAACTTTGTCGGCCCCTCCATATAACAGCTTAAACACATGCATCATGTTTTGTAAATTTGATGTAAGATGCTTCAAACATTCCTGTGCTGATTTCATAGGTTGTATAACCAACCAACACTTAATCATTTAGTCATTTTACATTTAGTCATTTAGCAGACGCTCTTATCCAGAGCGACTTACAGTAAGTACAGGGACATTCCCCCGAGGGTATGAAGTGCCTTGCCCAAGGACACAACGTCAGTTGGCATGACCGGGAATCGAACTGGCAACCTTCGGATTACTAGCCCGACTCCCTCACCACTCAGCCATCTGACTCTTTGTTATAAATGTTTGTTTTAGGGTACAGGCTGATCAAGGGGTGGAGAATGTGGATGTTGCACGCCTCATGTTTACAGTCCGTGGCACTGGAAGAGGCAGCTTCATTGCTGGGAAGAGTGTTCACAATCAACGGTTAGTAAAAAAGTGCAGATAAAGCTAGTTGAAATATGGCACTCCACTGCTGCCATGCATCTAAACTTTTTTTTCAGAATTGAGAGGCTATGGAGAGACCTATGGACAGCTGTAACAAACATCTACTATGATGTACTTCACTACCTCGAAGAAGAGGGCTTCCTCAATATCGCCAATACTACACACCTCTTCGGTTGCCATTATGTGTTCCTACCACGGCTACAAGATGACCTGGACAATTTTCGCAATGGTTGGGACCATCATCCATTAAGAACGGAGGGCAATATGACCCCTAATCAGCTGTGGGCACTGGGTCAAATACATCAGCCAATTCCAGTTCCAGATCACATGGCAGTATGTCTAAATATTAGTGGTGGGCCGTTATCTGCGTTAACGCGCTGCGACTCTTATCGGCGATAAAAAAAATATCGCCGTTAATCTAATCTCAAAGTTGGGTTGGGAGCTGGGTCTATACTACGCAAGCTATGATGACTTTCACCTTGATATTTTAGCGCAGATGTATACCTAGCCGAATTGCACTGTAGGGGGCGAGAATGAGTCTTCGAACCTGTGTGTATGCCTTGTGTATGAAATTATCACATCAAACGTGACGTGCTAACATGGATGCAGCTATGAAGCCGCCTGGTTTGCTTCAGGGAAAATGTATTTTTAAGAAGCTTCCCAATGGAAACCTCGACAAGACTAAGGTTGTTTGCACCTTGTGCTATGCGGAATTAGTTTACTGTAGGAGTTCTTCCAGTCTCAAATACCACCTAAACGAAAAGCATCCCTTAGCTAATGCGGAAGATGCCGGGCCAAGCACTGATGTAGTCGTCGACAAACTACGATGTTTGAGTGCAACCGAGGCAAGCCCGTCAGCACAGCTCTATCAGCCAAGCTAACTAATCTAATAAACAGTTAATAAACACAAGTACATCTTATTGAACATAATTTATTTTCATCACCAATTATCATAGTAGAACAGCTTTCTCAAGCAGTTTGTGATGCATTTTGGAAACAGGAGATGAGCTCCTGGTCTAATGCACCACCTGGCTTGAGAAACCCGTTCTCAAAGACTTACTTTTAGTCATTATTTGGGTAGCACACATATTTTGAATGCCTTCGGCGGAATTCAAATGAGCCATTTTAATCTAGATTAATGCCAAGATTACAGTGAGATTAATCTAGATTTAAAAAATTAATCTATGCCCACCACTACTAAATATTCAACTCTTTTGTGTTAACAATTCTAAAAAACTAATTCTAAAACTAACCCTAATTCTAAAACAACCCCCCCCCCCCACACACAATTATTAACATTAGAAACAGTCTAATAGACCATAATAGACCATATTTTGCTAAATAGGGCTGTGCGTTTACTATGTAATATGTTGAAGCATTTGCTCAATGACCAATCCTTAGTTTTATGCTAATTTTACATATATACTCTATAAATATATATATATATATATAACTATGCTGTCTGTATAGATAATCAACACTGCATACAAGTGACATTTTCTTTTTTCCAATTTGTAGGGTATATAAATGCCTCTCATTGAGTGGGAGAACAGTGGACTTACTCCAGACTGCCACTCCAGCATCGTTGTCCCAGACATTGAAAGTCCAGGATGACAATCTTAACCCTTGTGTTAACTTCGGGTCATTCTGACCCATCAGTCATTGTGACCCACCGTCGTATTGCGTCAACTTACAGCATACAAAAACAAAGTGAAGCATTTTCTTTTAACTGTCAGGCTGTCTCAGACCCCCCACATTGCGAAGGTTAAAAGAAAATTATATATATTTGTTTTTGTATTGGGTAAAATTGGGTAAATACAACGATGGTTCGTTGTGAACCTTTGGGTCATGTGACCCGAAGGCAGCACAAGGGTTAAAAGATGCGTAGTCTTTGTAATGCCCTGGGATTCGCAGGGTCTCGTAACAGGTGGAGGCGGTGGGGAAGCTGCCTTTGACCACCTCAAGGGACAGATTCGTCCTTGGCAGAATCTCCCATCCAGTCCAAAATTTCACCAGATCTCTCAATTCATTCGGTGATGCTGTGCAGTAAACATATTAAATTATTTTACAAGTTACATTAAAAGTTGCTGTGGAGAGGTAATGATAACTAGATGACCAACTGTTTCACGGTTTATCGCATATGTTTACTCTGTCCACATACCATTTTCAATGAACTGTCGAAGATAACCTGACGTGGCACATGGTGTCAACTGAAAAATCATTGTCATCATCTTCTTCTTCATCATGATGAGGCCAGGTAATGCGCTTCAGAAGTACCTAAAGCAAAAAACAACAACATGGGATACACTTTTTATTATGGCTTCTTACATTATATTTGGTGTGATTCTTTCAGGCTTTTGAACCACACACTTCAAAAACGCCACTGGTGGGTACTTTGGAAAGCACGTTGCAAATCCTAAGAGCGCTAAATCAAGCACACAGACTAATGGGCACAATTACAGATGCTGGATACAGATATGAAACCTCTACCCTATAGTAGTATTCAACAAAGGCCTAGATTTAAAATAGTGTTAAGTTACCTCAGGGCTGTAATCCACTGCTCCCTCTTTAGGGAAAAGCAGGGCCACTGTGTCAGGTCGTTTGGTCAGCACGGTCCACATTTGTGTCTCTAAGACCACGTCTCAGCTGTTTAATTTGTCTTGTGACACGTCCAATGACCTGTTAATGACAACAGAGAGAGATTCTTAATCCCCCCCCCCCCCAAATGATTAGGAATGAGAAATTAGGTTCTGCAAACACAACCACATCCTAAGATTTTACTCACAGCATGGATCAACATTTTCTCGAAAAACCATCTCCTGTTATTATTAGACAGGCAAGGGAGGTCCCAGGCATAGGCCAAGTCCTGTACTCTTTTTGCCTCTTCCTCAGAGAGTTCGGATTCACCGTGAAGCTTCAATACACAGAGGAAAACAAGAGGAAATAGAACATGTAATGACACTACATATATACAGCGGGTCTATAAAGTCTCCACTCCCTATTTGCCATTAAGTAAAACAAACTTTAAAACAAATGGTTGGGGACTTTTTATATCCACTAAAAAATATAAAAAGGGAAGAAATAGCAAGACTTTGAAAATGATTGAGGATGGAAAACATACAAGCCTGATTGTTTCCCGGATGTCCAGGTCTGGACAGTCTTCTAGGGCTACAGTTGCAGTTTCGGGACTCCCTCCAAGCAGGACATGAGCAAAGGCAGGGCTGAGCCCAGACAGGCACGGTCCACCATGAAGGAAGGAGTGGCCCATCATTCTCCCTGTCATGACGAACATATCACTTTCAACTAGGAAGTGAGAGGCTGACGGCACCAAATGGCCCGTCTCTCCATCAAACAGCCGTGTCACATCAGTGTTTGCTGTTAAAGAACATTAGTTTTAGAGAAAAGCCATTTAAAATATATTATACACAATCATTTAGTAGGAACTAACTGTATTATACATTAGATAAACTTTTTTCGCCAGTGTAGGCATGATATTATTTAGTATAATTTGTGGCCAAGCCGCGAGGCGGCGAAGCCACCTTAAGGGTTTCTACGTATTCTTCTTATTGGGTGTGCTTTGCCTTCGGCAAGGGCACAACCTTTGTTCTCTCACATATATATTATTATTATTATTATTATTCTTTTTGCCCCCCTAAAACTCAGTCAATATTTGGCCTACATAGACAACGTAGGTGTCAAAAGTTTCGTCTTGGTAGCGATTGAGTTGCTTCTATTGGAATTTACGTTCCGTTGCATGGTTTAGGCTCAAGTTAAGTTTTTGTGGTGAAAAGTGAAGCTAACGGTGGCTAATTTTCTAGCCACAGTCACTGACGTTACTAACGTCATTCAAAAACGGACCCTTGTACAACCGACGCAAGCAAGCACACCCTACAATTTCCCCAGAAATTGTACCCTCTCTAGTTCTTCTTATTATTACACATCTGTCATGGGAGTCTACGGCAGCCCCAACCACATGGTCAGAAGTTGTGAAATTTGGCACACTCTTTGGGACCAGTCCCCTCATCAATTTCACCAAGTTTCATGTCTCCATTTCAAACCCTCTAGCGCCACCAATGGGTCAAAGTTGAAGGTGTGTTTACACACGTTACTTTTGAACCATATGCCGCATTTTCCAAAATGAGGTATCATTGGATTCCCTGGATCAAGACAAGTTCAACGCACTCTATGACGTCATACCCAGTCATATAGATTCTCCCATCCCATCATCTTCCGCTTATCCGGGGGTCGGGTCACGGGGGCAGCAACCTAAGCAGGGAGGCCCAGACTTCCCTCTCCCCGGCCACTTCCACCAGCTCTTCCTGGGAGACCCCGAGGCGTTCCCAGGCCAGCCGAGAGACATAGTCCCTCCAGCGTGTCCTGGGTCTTCCCCGGGGCCTCTTCCCAGTGGGACGTGCCCAGAACACCTCACCAGGGAGGCGTCCAGGAGGCATCCTTATCAGATGCCCGAGCCACCTCAACTGGCCCCTCTCGACGGGGATGAGCAGCAGTTCTACTCTG
Source organism: Osmerus eperlanus (assembly GCF_963692335.1). Taxonomy (NCBI): domain Eukaryota; kingdom Metazoa; phylum Chordata; class Actinopteri; order Osmeriformes; family Osmeridae; genus Osmerus; species Osmerus eperlanus. Next base: position 10,304,837 of record NC_085041.1, read on the forward strand.
AGCCCCTCCCGGATGACCGAGCTTCTCACCCTATCTCTAAGGGAGAGCCCGGATACCCTGCGGAGAGAAAACTCATTTCGGCCGCTTGTATTCGCGATCTCGTTCTTTCGGTCACTACCCACAGTTCGTGACCATAGGTGAGGGTAGGAACGTAGATCGACTGGTAAATAGAGAGCTTCGCCTTTCGACTCAGCTCCTTCTTCACCACGACGGACCGATGCAGAGCCCGATCCGTCTGTCGATCTCACGCTCCATCCTTCCCTCACTCGTGAACAAGACCCCGAGATACTTGAACTCCTCCGCTTGGGACAAGATCCCCGACCCGGAGATTGCACTCCACCCTTTTCCGGTCGATAACCATGGCCTCAGATCCACAAAAGATGTGTAGACTGGTTGGGCAAACTCCCATGCACCCTCCAGAACCCTGCCGAGGGTATAGAGCTGGTCCACAGTTCCACGGCCAGGACGAAAACCACATTGCTCCTCCTGAATCCGAGGTTCGACAATCCGACGGACCCTCCTCTCCAGAACGCCTGAATAGACTTTCCCAGGGAGGCTGAGGAGTGTGATCCCCCTAAAGTTGGAGCACACCCTCCGGTCCCCCTTTGTAAAGAGGGGAACCACCACCCCGGTCTGCCAGTCCAGAGGCACTGTCCCCGATGTTGCAGAGTCGTGTCAACCAAGACAGCCCTACAACATCCAGAGCCTTAAGGAACTCCGGGCGGACCTTATCCACCCCAGGAGCCCTGCCACCGCGGAGCTTTTAAACCACCTCGGCAACCTCAGCCCCAGAGATAGAAAGGCCCCCCCCAATGTCCCCAGACTGCCTCCACGTCGGAACGCGTGTTGGTGGGATTAAGGAGGTCTTCAAAGTATTACTTCCACCGATCCAGGACGTCCCCCATCGAGGTCAGCAGCGCATCATCCCCACCATATACAGAGTTGACAGTGCACTGCTTCCCCCTCCTGAGTCGCCGGATGGTGGTCCAGAACCTTTTCGAAGCCGTTCGGAAGTCATTCTCCATGGCCTCGCCGAACTCCTCCCACGCCCGGGTTTTTGCCTCCGCGACCGCCAAAGCCGCATTCCGCTTGGCCTGCCGGCACACATCAGCTGCCTCTGGAGTCCTACCAGCCAACAAAGTCCGATAGGCCTCCTTCTTCAGCTTGACGGCTTCCCTCACCTCCGGCGTCCACCACCGGGTCCGAGGGTTACCGCCGCGACATACACCGACCGCCTTGCGTCCGCAGCTCCGGTCATCCGCCTCAACAATGGAGGCCCGGAACATGGCCCATTCGGACTCAATGTCCACGGCCTCCCCCGAGACATGATCGAAGCTCTCCCGGAGGTGGGAGTTGAAGCTCCTTCTGACAGGGGATTCTGCCAGCCGTTCCTAGCAGACCCTCACATTACGTTTGGGCCTGCCAGGCGTCTTCCCCCACCATCGTAGCCAACTCACCACCAGGTGGTGATCAGTTGACAGCTCCGCCCCTCTCCTCACCCGAGTGTCCAAGACATTCGGCCTCAGATCCGACGACACGACTACAAAGTCTATCATCGAACTGAGACCTCGGGTGTCCTGGTGCCAAGTGCACATATGGACACCCTTATGTTTGAACATGGTGTTCGTTATGGACAAGCCGTGTCTAGCACAGAAGTCCAACAACAAAACACCGCTCGGGTTCAGATCGGGGGGGCCGTTCCTCCCAATCACGCCCCTCCAAGTCTCACTGTCATTGCCCACATGAGCATTGAAGTCCCCCAGGAGGACGAGGGCATCTCCGGGAGGAGCGCTTTCCAGCACCCCTCCCAGAGACTCCAAAAAGGGTGGGTACTCTACGCTGCCGTTTGGTGCGTAAGCACAAACAACAGTGAGGACCCGTCCCCCCACCCGAAGGCGGAGGAAGGCTACCCTCTCGTCCACCGGGGTGAACCCCAACGTACAGGCGCCGAACCGAGGGGAAACAAGTATTCCCACCCCAGCTCGACGCCTCTCACCGAGGGCAACTCCAGAGTGGAAGAGAGTCCAGCCCCTCTCAAGGAGACTGGTTCCGGAGCCGATGCTGTGCGTTGAAGCGAGGCCGACTATATCTAGCCGGAACTTCTCTACCTCGCGCACCAGCTCCGGCTCCTTTCCCGCCAGCGAGGTGACGTTCCACGTCCCTAGAGCTAGCTTCTGCAGCCGAGGATCGGACCGCCAAGGCCCCCGCCTTCGGCCGCCGCCCGTCTCACACTGCACCCGACCCCCATGACCCCTTCTGCGGATCGTGAGCCCACTGGAAGGGGGTCCCACGTTGTCTCTTTGGGCTGTGCCCGACCGGGCCCCATGGGAAAAGGCCCAGCCACCAGGCGCTCGCCATCGAGCCCCACCCCCGGGCCTGGCTCCGGGGGGGGCCCCGGTGACCCGCTTCCGGGCAGGGGCAACTGAGAACCATTGTTTGTTTTCTTCATGGTAGGTTTTTGAGCCACGCTTTGTCTGGTCCTTCGCCTGGAACCTGTTTGCCTTGGGTGACCCTACCAGGGGCATAAAGCCCCCGACAACATAGCTTCCAGGATCACTAGGACACGCAAACTCCTCCACCGCGGTAAGGTGGTGACTCAGGGAGGGGATATAGATTCTCCGCCATTTTGAATGTTAAGGAGAAACGTTTTTTCGCTACTCCTCCTACAATTCTTGTTGAATCTTCAAAATTGCCACAGATGATCTTCAGACCAAGCCTCACTAAAGTTATCCCCTGGAGCTTTGATTTTCGCAACCGTTTGTTAGTTACAGCCAATCAAATTCAGCAACTGATCCGGAAAAAGGGAAGTGAGGTCATATCTTAGTGAATCTTTGATGCATTGACTCCAAACTTGGTGTATGGATTCATGACCCTGTTATTAAGAGGTCCGAAAAAGGTAGGGTCATTTGAGTTCTAGGGGGCGCTACAATAGGCAAAACTGTGTTTTGACCAATAACTGTTGATTTGTTTGTCGTATTTAAGTGATTCCTATGACTCGTGATATCTTAGGAGATCCCGTGTCTGACGCATGATACCAGACTAATTGATGAGGCCGCCATTTTGAATGAATGAATTAAATTTTTTCCCTACTCCTACACAATGTATCCAATATTTACCAGATTTGGCACAGATTTTCTTCAGACCACAATCACCTTGACATGTCAAAATAGTACTGAATTACAGCTTTTTATACTTGGGTCAAATCTGACAACGCTTCCCACAGGAGAAAAGGCTTACTTTTTTTATACAGTAACTGAACACAGCATTTCCCTGCAGTGAGAATAGCTCACTGGGATAAGACGGGTTCCTCTGAAGTGCAAGGTCATAGGTTCGAACCCAGCCACAGTCATCAAGCATGTCATGATACTAGTTTATCTGTTTAGTGAAGCCAGGTATGCCACAGTAGCTGTCTAACAGTATAATGGTAATGATAATGTTTCATTCTCAGGGGATCTATACTCAAGAAGTCAGATTTATTTTATGAATTAATAAAACGTTTTTGTCCTACTCCTCCTACAAAATGTATCAAATATTCACCAAATTTGGGACAGATTATCTTCAGACCACAATCACCTTGACATGTCAAAATAGGACTGAATTACAGCTGTTTAAACTTGGATCAAATCGGACAACCGCTTGCCACAGGAAAAACTGCTTATATTTTTACCCAGTAACTGAACTGTGATTTGCAGCACTGAGAATCGCTCACTAGGATAAATTGGTGTCCTGGCAATGGCAACGTCAGAGGTTTGAATCCAGCCAAAGCCGACGAGCTTGTCATGTCTCTGATTCTCTGTTTAGCGAGACTGTAAACCACTGCAAAGGAAGCCAGGTACATTTTTACATTTACATTTAGTCATTTAGCAGACGCTCTTATCCAGAGCGACTTACAGTAAGTACAGGGACATTCCCCCGAGGCAAGCAGGGTGAAGTGCCTTGCCCAAGGACACAATGTCATTTTGCACGGCCGGGAATCGAACTGGCAACCTTCAGATTACTAGCCTGATTCCCTAACCGCTCAGCCATCTGACTCCAAGGTACACCGCAGTCGCTAGTTACCTGTAGTCAAGCTACAAGCTATAGTCAATGCAATCCTCACACAAACTATCAAAATGATTTTAGATTTTCGAAACCGTTTGTCCGGTACAGCCAATCGAAATCGGCAGCAGAGCCGCCAAACAGAAAGTTGTGTCGTATCTCAGCAAATCTTTGATGGATTCACGCCAAACTTGCTGCATGTACTTGGAACACTCTTCTGAGGATGTCGAAAGTTTCTTCTGGGTCATCTGACCTGCTTGGCCACCCCATTGCTGCTTGCAGCTATATTGGTTACATATATTGTTCTCAAGCAAAACTACTAAGATGAAAAACAGATTGACTTAATATAAAAAATATATTCGACCATACCTATTTAATAAGTCATCTTACACATAACTGCACTCTACTTACCAAAGTTGATGCAAAACCCAGACTTCAACTTCTCAATGCAAGTTGAGAGGAAGAAGCGAGTTACACCCTTTCCAATGGCAACGTCACCTGTAACACAATGCAAGGTTTGATATAGTAATGTCATACTTTTTGCAGTCCTTGACCATTAGGACATGGGGCTGAAGCTACCTTCAAGTCTGCAATGCAAGGGTCGTGCCCATTCCACATTAGGTCGCTTGTAGAAGGAGAGGAGTGCCATGTCCTGTTCGGCAGGGGTTTCTCTAGTATCCATGCTGAGAACCAAAGCACCCTCCTTTTCATAAATGTGGAATAGGGAATCCCGAAACTGAGACATGGCCTTGGTAGGGTCTTGGATGGTGAGCCAGTCTAGTAAGAGGAAAACATACAAATGTGACCAATTAGGCTTTAATCTAACGCTTGACAGCAACCTCTAGATATGTTTTAAATGTAGATTGAAGCCGTATGTTGTGTTCGTACCGTCTGTAACTGCTGCACTGCTTCTGGACGGTCCAGGCATTACTGCTTGCTCTTCTTCAATCACAGTACTACACTCAATCGCCTCATTTCCTGCACTGTACACAGTCACAACATATTTATAATGGCTATCTGTAAAACTGCTTTTATGTTTTAATAGCTCAAAGACCAAGGCATCTGCTGGTGAGTGAAACGAGTACGGTACGAACAATAGAAAATTGGTGTTACCTTTCCCCGCATGAAGCAGCATGTGCCTCAATAATGTGACAGGGAAATATGTCCATGCACATAGGACAGGGTTGCTGATCTGCTGCTGAGAATATGAAGTTAGCAAAGACAACAAAACAAACTTAAGTAGGAACCACTAAGAAAGGACAATGTAATTTCTAATAAAGCATCTGCTCTCATCAGGCATTTTGATTGCAGCGTATTCATCCATCCATCCATCCATCATCTTCCGCTTGTCCGGGGGTCGGGTCGCGGGGGCAGCAACCTAAGCAGGGAGGCCCAGACTTTCCTCTCCCCGGCCACTTCTACCAGCTCTTCCTGGGGGACCCCGAGGCGTTCCCAGGCCTCGGGGTCCCGAGGCCTGGGAACTATATATTGAAAATGCTCCAATAATTCGTTCTTACATGTTACATCTTCCTGCGCACAGTTTTCCTCCACATTAGCCGGGCAATTATCACTGTCAACATCAATGATGTTGCAAGATTTTAAGTGTTCGGTCAGGAGCGGCAGTGGAATAGCTGCTCCACATTTCTGACACCCTGCTTTTGGCATGCCACTGAATGCATTGTCTGTTAATTGCAAAGGAGTTGTGCTTAGTTCTTCTTGAATGGGTGCAATGAAAAGAGTCGTTTTACCCCCCTGGCTTGCAAGCTTCATTATTTAGCCAGTATCATCAGGTGTCACAAGAGAGAGTTTGCAGCTACCCCATCCTCCTATAAAAAAACACATTTCTGAGCATAATGGGAAATAAAACTATATATGACATAAGCACCCTTGTATAGACATGGATTACATTAAGCCTAGTCTTTAAGTAAGAGAAAAATGTAATGAAGATCTCCATTGAAAAAGTTTTTTCCTCTGCCACTGTACCATTACAGATGACCTATACACTGTTTGGATGAGCACTAACAGAGTCATTGTTGTTCCATATCTCAACACTAATACATACAAACGTATACGTGCCTACCTGCTGATTTGTAAAGCAGCCAACCACCAGACACCGTCTCCAATTGTGGAAATACAACCTTGAGTGTATCACATAACTGTAAACCAAAAACAATTAACATTAATTATTATTATACATTTATTTATTATTAAGAATGCTGAAAAGGGTTGAGGTTAAACTTTTTGAAAAACCATGCCAGTCTTGCTTAAATGCATTAAGGCATTATATTTTTAAATTAGTTGGTTTGGTTTGAAATTTCAGCAGAACATCAACGCTAAAGCCAAAAGATTCAAATTTTCCAACTTAGTCATGCAGACTAAGACTAATGCTTACCTCATCATGTGTTGTGCTCTCATCTAAATGGGCAGTCCTGCGACCCAACCCTGCCTGCATGTGAACTAGTTGCTCTAGCTCAGTGGGAGATTTTTGATATTGTTTAGGTAACAGATGGAAAGCCACTTGAAGTGGTTTAGCTCTTTTAGCAGGAACAACATTTACTGCAGGAAAACGCCTCTTTCCTTTTGCCTTCGTAAACATACTTGGAAAGGACCTTTGAGAAAAAACAGTCTATTTAAACCTAAATACTATCAGACCATCAAGTTGTTTTAATCTGTTCAAGTTAATGTACAGAATCTAATGCTGAACCTTGTCATTTCAATTTTAACTGAAGGTCTTTGTGACTAATGGCCTGACTGCTCATTCTGTCCTCCCTGCTCATTCTGTCCTCCCTGCCCATTCTGTCCTCCCTGCCCATTCTGTCCTCCCTGCCCATTCTGTCCTCCCTGCCCATTCTGTCCTCCCTGCCCATTCTGTCCTCCCTGCCCATTCTGTCCTCCCTGCCCATTCTGTCCTCCCTGCCCATTCTGTCCTCCCTGCCCATTCTGTCCTCCCTGCCTCTGTTCCCTGCAGGGTTGTAACCAAAAATAGTTATTAGTGAGTCTGAAATTATTAATTAGATAGAAAACATAATTTTCATGTGTACAGTATTAAAAGTGTACTGAACCTTATATCCTGACTTGTAGAAGGGACATCACCACTGCTTGCACCACGTGATGTCAGTAAAGACAATAAGTTCCTGACCTATTTTACAACCTCAGCGTGATTACCCTTTCAACACAATAATAGAAGTGTAATTTAGAAAACACACCAAAGTTCAATTCTTTTTAGATAGCTAGACCGTTTATAGTTAATTGCTACAATACATTCTCAATACATAGAAAAAGAGTAACATTTTCGGAAATGTAATTCATTCATGATATATAATCGTCGTCATATAATATAAACTGTAAATAAAGAACCTTTTAAAAACAGACTTTTCACGAGTGGCCCACATGTGAATATAAAGGCCGAATAATACTACTGCGTTTTCACGGACACAGGGAACGCCCTCTCCGTCAAGAAACGCCCTCTCCAAGGGGCTCGGAGAGCTCTGCATACACCTCCTGATTTTTTCAACTGTCCGTGCGCTAGTCCGTCAATTTACGGATACCCCTTGGCTGTGATCGGTCCGTATTATATCTATGATTGGAACTGCTTGCGTCAGGGGCGGGGTTGCCGTGACCAACAAGAGAACAGAATCCTTTGACCAAGTTTTTACAATTCATATTGCAGCTAAACAGTACATGTAAATCAGCATCTGAATTAAAATGTGACGAGAAATGGGCAGTGTAGTTGCTGAAAATGTGCTTATTTTATTGATGAAACGGCTAATTTGTAAATTTGCTCTGACTTTTCGATAACCTAGCTAGCATCGCAGTGTAGCACCTGCTACTCTTCTGGCAGTGAATTGTTTCACCCACAGCCTTCGGAGTACTATAAATTCAACGAATCCATCCGACTCCGTCTGTCTGTCCGTACCGGAGTCAAAGTAGTATAATTCGGCCTTTAGATGTATCTACATAGCCTAGCTAACAGATAAGCTAACGGTTAGAGCTATGTTTTCACCAGCTAATTTTCAAACGGTCGCTACTGTAGCATTGCCTGGGCCATACTGGCCCAAAAGTGATCAACTGGCTAGCATGTGGGGTTCCATACAGTACTGGGCCACCGTGCTTCAAGCACTTTGCGTTTTCTTTTGGTATGAAATGCTCTATATAAATAAAATAACATTTGATCACATCGAAATTTGACTCACCGAAGCCTGGTTGCTGTCACGGGTAGCCATCGTTCTTTTCCTCTTCTTTCTTGAGCTTGAAGGTTTCCCGCTTCCTCGGAGTGCTTGACTGAAGGTCTGTGCTCTGATAGGTCAGAAGTTGGTTCGATTGCATTGAGGCTCGATTGCTCTACCTGTCCTTGATATCCCGGATGTTAAAAATCTGAATTTTTTAAGCTCTAAATTTTTCGGGTCAAATTTGATAGGCTCGAATTTTATAGGCTCAAATTTTTTGCCTCAAATTTTTTCAGCTCGAAAATTTTTGTTTCGAATTTGATAGGGTCGAATTTTTTGGGGTTGAATGTTTTAAGATCGAATTTTTTTGGCTCGAATTTGAGCAACCTGAATTTTATTTTACATTGAAATATATTCAGATGAGAATTCAGTGTTGTTTAAATTTCAATATTAAGTATTCAATGCCTTTTAAAATTCAAAACATTATGGCACTGATTTGCTTCCATACAACATACCTTACTTAGAAAATGACTCTAGCTAGACTGTTAGTCGGCATTAGAAAGTTACGAAACAATAGGATAATTTACGTTCCTTGCAAACAGCTTAATAAAAAGCATGTAGCATAAGTTTAAAGGGTGTGAAGCAATCGAAGAAATAGTTGAATTTCAAGAGGCAGTGTGGAAGCTGAACTGCATCATCTAACAAAGCTAAGAGCTTAAATACAATGCGGGAGAAGCTGAAAGCTTAACTTTTAAACAGAAGAAGTAGGCTAGTCGTAACAAGAATATAATAGTTTTAACAGCTGAAATTATAGTTGGGATAGTAATAGCAATAGTAGCCTATCATTGAGTGCGTTTACTCAGCTTTCTTAGTAGGATTCAATGTGTTGATTGAATGAAACATACAGCAGTAGGGCCGACACTTTGTTGCAGAAGGATGATGGTGGTGAAGTTTTGTCCGTGGAGCATACAACGATTAATAAAAAGAATCATGTAGACGCGTTTATTGAGTAATCGTATAACTAATTACACATGTAAACGGAGTAATCGTATTATTGGCATAAACCGACAATTGCTACAGTAGTAGCCTAATCGGGTTTCTCATGGTCAAGTGAACGCACTCAGTGGCGTAGTAGAACAAAACAGTTGCATTAGCAATAGTAGTTAGTAAAAGAGATATTAGCAGCACCTGCAGAATTAGTAGGTGCTCTTGGTCCTTTAACGAGACTAGTTGACTGAATAGCTTGTCTTGTGTCTCCACTAATCAGCTAATACCAATCACCTGTGTGAGAGACTGAGTGGCGCATGTCTGTTTGGTTGCCACGGTGATGGTGCAGCTATGATTGCTAACGCGCTGAGGCCAGAGCAAATATCAGAAATGTAGCTAGAATCCACACCTCAAACAAGTTAACCTAGACGCAAAACTATACGTCAAATCCAAAAAATAAGGATATTTTCCGAGACCCAAGACTTTGCCGAAACCAGAGATATCCTTTATATGTCTTTGCGGTCAGAAATACGACTCTACCGGCAGTTTCAAAAACGTCTAAGTTCTGCTTTCTCAGAGAAATGTGTCACCAGATTTGCATTGGTCTCTATGGGGCGAGAGTTGGACTTTGTCTCGCTTTCGTGGGGCTCTGAACAAATGTGTACGTCTGTTGGATTCAACAGACAACTGTCTACGACCAGCACAAAATTAGCTATCTATTGATCCAAAAATGAAGCATGAAGAGCGAAAATTGTGTCAATGCTGGCAAACGAGAAATATTTTTTCAACGACATCCGAAGCTCCCCTCCAGTCTAAGCTAGGGATGGGACGTATGGCACTGACGCATCGATGCTTGTGTCGCAAAACCAATACGCACAGTTTCGAAAAAGTGTTTGAGCTTGTATCAAATTACGAAACCACGTGATAGATGACGTTCAATGCTTCAAACGTCCAGAACTGGTTCGAAGTTTTGCAGCTCTTCTGAACCAGAGCCATAGAGGGAACGAAGCCACCGCTTCTTGTTAAAGACAAATCTCACATTGCCAGAGAAGCAGCACAAGGCATCGCTCGAGTTTCTTCCATGAGTCATTATTATTTAACCAAATCCGTATTGTAATAATTATAAATCTGTGCACTTGAGTGTTGTGTTGTATTTCATTGAAATGAAACGTAACATGATAGGACTAGGTAGGTATATACAGTGCCCAGAAAACAAATTTTGATGATTCGTCAACATTGGCAACAGTAATAATAATTTGTAAAAATTAAGTCCCCCCAGTTCACAATAGGCCTACATATCACAAATGTTAAGAATAAGAAAAAATCTGTGTAATCTAGTTTAATTGATATAAAAACCATATCGTATAAAGTCCGTCCACCCGTATCGACAAGTAACGGCTTTTTCGGTGGTGTAGCTGGTTAAAGCCTTGTACGACAATGTATTAATAATGCGAGTCTAGATACCCGAGTTCTCGCCCCAGTGCAGGCAACCTCGGAAGATATTCTTTAACTTTTACTGTGAGAAAATGACTTAATTCTAACGGCCTACAGATGTATCACAACATTTTAATGTGTGAGCACTAATATCGGATAAAAATGAACACATGCAGCCTTAATTAAAATATTAAATAACGTAGGGTAGTCTACCGTCGGAGACAACCACTACGCCCCATTCAGCCAGTTTAAACGGCTGCTAGATGACGCTGTTCATTTTCAATGCGCCGATAGTTCGGCTCTTTGGGCCGGCACAATCCGGAAGAAACCACCAAAGCTTCACAAGGCATTGTTCGCCCATCCCTAGTCTAAGCGTTTCAGTCAACACTCTAGGCTTTCACGTACACACCCATGTAAATCTCAGAAACGGCTTGAAAAAGTCATGAAACATAATCAGTGATATTGAAAAAAAGTTGATTAGATATCAAAAAGCTGAATTAAAAAAAAATAGTTTCGTGTTTTGTCAACATTTTAAAGTTTAAATGGTGGCTGTAGCTGAAGGATTGAGGAAGAAGAAGGATTTGAAAGTTGAAGAAGTTTAAGAGGATTGAGAGGATTTGAAAAAAAACTAAATTGGAAAACCATGGTAAAAATATTATGAATATTGATTTATATTCATTCAAGCATAAGATGTACAAAGCTGAAATGATATAGCAGTCATAGCCTGAAACTGCAGAATTTTTTGATAGCTGAATGGTTTTAATAGCTGAAGATTTGAAGGCGCTGAAAGGTGTCGCGGAAGAAATAGAAGAAGAATATTAAGAAGTTGAATAAAGATTCAAAGAACAATAGGGAGTCAGGGTGGCTGAGCGGTGAGGGTGTCGGGCTCGAACAAGATGGGTAGCTCGGTCAGCAGGGACCTGAAGAAGAGCGGCTACTGACGTCACTCTGCTGCGCCGCTCGGGTCCGTGTACTTTTGCGTTCATTCATTATTCTATTTTTGGAAGTGAAATCAAACTCTGGAAAAGGTGCCAGTTTGGTTTTCTGATTCATATGAAAAAAAAAGATACAGAAATTGTGTTATTTTGCTTTCATAATACATTGTAGTTATATAATGTTTAAAACTATAATACAAAATAACTAATAATAATAAAACATTTATTTTGTATTTCTTAGTTTTTAATTTTATGACACCTGTTTTGACCCGGAAGTGGCTGAACTTGCGCGTACAGTGCAGTGTTGCCAGGTCCGCGGTTTTCCCACGGAATTGGGATACTTTTGAAGTGTTGCCGCGGGTTGAATTTTTTGTCCGCTGGTTCGGGTAGACCTATTTTGCATGCAAATTACATGAATATCATTAAATAAAAATCAATATTTTAAATGAAATAATTTATTTATTCCCAAATCCTACCAAACTGACTCCAGATCAATTCAATTCAACTTTATTTCGCCATGTATACAATACTAGGAATTTCATTTGGTATTCTCCATGCAGGCTATAACATCACAAATAGAACAACAAGACAAAACAGAAAAACAATACAAGGACAGATAGTACCAGTATGAGCAAAAATAAATAAAGAGTGGAGGTAGTGCAACAATAGTAATGTTAAATAACGTTAAATAAAGTGCCATAAAGTTCATGTGTCAGAGCTATTTAGGAGGGCTATTGCTTGGGGGAAAAAACTGTTGAGGTGATGTGATGTTTTGGTCATGATGGCCCTATATCGCCGTCCAGAGGGGAGACGGTTAAAGAGACAGTTGGCAGGATGTGAGGGGTCTGCCGTGATCTTTATTGCTTTCCTGAGGGATCTGGAGCTTTGAAGGTCCTTGATGGAGGGAAGGGGGCAGCCGATGATGCGCTCTGCTGCCCGTACGACTCTTTGGAGCCTGGCCTTAGAGCGGGCAGAGGCAGAGTCATACCAGTCCGAGTGAGAGGATGTAAGCACACTCTCAATGATAGCCCTGTAGAACTGCACTATGATGGGGGGGCTGACCTCTAGTCCTCTCAGCTGCCGGAGGAAGAACAGGCGCTGCTGACCTTTCTTCACTAATTGAGTGATGTTATTGTCCCATTTTAGTGTGTTTGTGACGGTTGTGCCTAGGAACTTGAAATGCCCTACTATGGTGACAGATGAGTTGTTGATGACAAGTGGAGGATGTCTCGGAACCTTTTTACGGAAGTCCACAATCACCTCCACTGTCTTGTTGACATTGAGCTCTAGGTTGTTGACTGCACACCAGGACTCTAGACGGCCGACCTCCCTCTGGTAGGCACTCATTGTTGTTACTGATGAGACCTATCATGGTGGTGTCGTCTGCATACTTGATGGTCTTGACAGACGGGTCACCAGAGGAGCAGCCGTTGGTGTACAGGGAGAACAGCATGGGGGACAGCACACAACCCTGGGGGGCACCGGTGTGCGGGGCTGCGACAAATGCGGGCCCAGCCTGACATACTGTCTCCTGTTGGTGAGAAAATCTGTAATCCATAAGCAGGTGAGGGATGGTGTTCAGATGGGTCAGTTTGCTATGGAGGAGGTCGGGAATGATGGTATTAAAGGCAGAGCTATAATCCACAAACAGGACCCTTGCAAAGGTGTTCCGATTGTCCAGGTGTTGTAAAATTTAGTGAAGGGCTATGTTGATTGCATCGTCTACTGAGCGGTTAGGTCTGTATGCAAATTGGAGGGGGTCCATGAGGTGGTCAGTGGATGCTCTGAGATAGGAGAGGACCAAGCGTTTCAAATACCTTCATGACTACAGAGGTGAGGGCGACCGGTCTGTAGTCATTCAAGCAGGTGATCTTGGGCTTTTTCGTGTGCAGAACACATTGAACTGGTCTGGTAGATTTGGGTCGTTAGAGGTGGGGGGTGGGCTTCTTCTTGTAGCCCGTGGCAGATTGTAGGCCCTTCCAGACAGCACTGATGTTCTTATCCCCGACCTGTTGTTCAATTCTAGCCTTGTACACCCCTTTAGCATGCTGGATGGCTTTGCTGAGGGCATATTTGGCATATCAGCACATACACACATGGACATGGGGCACGCACACATACACTCACGCACTGTGCGTGTGCACACGTGCCTAATGCTCTCAGTCTCCTGAGAAAATCTCCTGAAAACTGCTTTTAATGCTGGCATACTAAACATTTGGTGTTACTTTGTAGATATTACAATACATTTGGCAATGATAGCAATGCTGTTGGACTTAAAAAGCAGAGTATATGGTTTGGCAGGGTCATATTTTGAGTTCTGATATTGGGCTGGTTTTTGGGCTGGTTTTGTCACACAGACCTGGCAACCCTGGTACAGTGTACTCAATCGTTCGTGAGCGCGAGGCGAGCGTAACCAAACTGCTAGAAGTGTTGTGAGCTTGCTACCATGGACCATTATATCCTCTTTAAAGAAAGCAAAAGGGTCAATATGAGAGAGGATGATATGACGCAGGACAAAATTGTAAGAATTTTCCAGGTAATTTTAGATGTAAGATTGATTAACATTGCTTTTTGCTAACATGATCCAGCTACTGGTAGACACTTCACTAGCCGAGCTAGCTTAGGTAATGTTAACTTAACGTTATGCTAGCTCCTGAAGATCCTGCTTACATCTTATATACCTAGGTTAATAGTTTTAAAATAGTTGTTTTTATTATTAACAACGTAGGTATCAGCACAAAGCCTCTATTTAATGGATGAGTCGAACATAGCCATATTCCCATCATCGACGGGGATCTTCAACTCCTTTGAGCTAACACCACGTGCTCATTACGAAGTTAATGTAGAAGTTGCAACTGCAGATGCAAGCACAGCGCCAGCGCCTCCACCACCCCCGTTTGTAGGCGCCACCCGGCGCTTCTCTTTTTCACGCCCAAGTGCTGCTGCTGGTTCACCCGTTGCCTCTGCAGCTGTAATGTTGCCTCCAAGAGCCGCGATGACTCGCTCTTTTCAGAGGTATGCTGAGTTTCATTTATTGTTGAGTTTCATTTATTGTTTTAAATGAACTTGAAAACACAAGGCTACACATTATATTTTACTCCAAGATGTCTGGCCATATTGTCTCTCTTCTTTAGTATACTTTTTGGGTGAATATTGGCTAAATGTTATGAAGTTGTGCACAGAATAATTGAAGACTATAGTTTGTCATATTGTATTTTTTCACTCTTTTGGATATATTCCAGATCTATATTCTTTGCAGACTTGGTGAATGCCAAACTAAGACCAAGCAGAATGGTGGTGATCCGTTTCATGGAGAGTGAAGCCACTGTGCAGGGCATACTCAGCAAAGTACAAGATGCCCTTGGCAGCTAAGACCTGTTAATCCTCACAGGGGAACAAAATTCTTGATTCTGAAGGAACAAGAGGTACAGTATTTTTTTTAAATTGGTTTTTAATTACAATGTGTAGAGAATTAAACATTTATGCTCATGTTTTTTGTTCTTATCTACAGTGCAATCTGTTTAAATAACCCTTACATGTACATAGAACAAACTCAACAAGCTAAACAGGTTGCCACAACATGCGCACATTAAAGTATTTCATCAAAATCGTATGAATGTTTTTTTGTTGTTGTTGCTGGATCCTCTTACATAACTGCAGCAATGATTGGCTGAAACCCAATTCCTTAAAGTGGAGATCCAGGCCAGAGAATGACTTCATTCAAATCTAATTAAAATTTTTAGAAAAACACACAATCCCTACAAGCAAATAATAATGAAAACACATCCACAGGGCCAGTGGAATCACGTCATGCTTTAACCGTTTAAAAGTATTTTAATTAAACAAAAAGTCAAATAGTATTTCCACTTCCCCATGTTTTCTGTTATCTATAGTCGATCTGTTTAACTAACCGTATACACAGAATAATCTCAACATTGTGCACATTAAAGATCCAACTATAATTTGTATCAAATCAAAAGTTAACAAAATGGTAGTGTTTTTTTTCCTATTATTATTGAAAAGTACTAATGAGTGGCAAACGAAGAAGATCAAGGTAGCTACCCTTAAATATTGAACAGTACTTCCTTTAAATTCCACCAAAAAAATAATCTGAGTATGTTAAGTCTTTATTTTTATTTTTTTTAAGAGGATGAAACTGCAGGCCTGCAGGACATCTATGAAAAGATAGAAGAGGTGATACTCGCTGCCCAGAGTCTTCCGGAAGTGACCTTGACAATTAAAAGGCTTTCTGAGCTGGCCATCAGTGAAAGAGTGACATACATCTTGACAGAAGCACAGGCAGAGCACGTGCGAGCTGCTTTCAACTGTGTTGTGTGCAAGGGTATGCAGATATTTACACTTTTACTTAAACTGCTGTATAAAACTGTCTACAAAACCTATAGTGGAGTTTGTCCATTTCTCTCATGCCTATCTTGCAGGGCCAGTGAGTGAGCCAGTTATTTCCGCCTGCTGTAAAACCCTCCTAGGATGCAAGGTCTGCATTGACGAGTGGCTTCAAAATGCATCGCAGTGTGTGAAGTGCAGAGGAAAACTTCAGAGCCAATGTGATTGTTGTCACTGGTCTGTCTGAGGCGTTGTTATCCTTAAAGGATATCATAAAAGTGGATTAAGTGCTGCATCAATGGATCTAAGTTTGAGTTAGTGTTAAATGTTGTGTTTTGTTATAGTGCTACTTAAATGTTTACAGTAACACAACCCTGGGATAGTTACACACATGCATAACCTTACTATGCTTGTCTTTTAGTTAAGTTGATAAGATGGATCACTGCATCTTTAAAAGGTGAAAGATTTGCACTGTTGAACAGATCTGCCATGTCAGGGTAAGTTTCAGCAAAAAGACTTTCAACCGTAGCTTTCTCTTCTTCTGTTGAAAAGGGGTCTGTTCCAAATGACGACTCTTGTTAAGGTGCCTCCCAGTTCCTCAGCGTAAAGGTTGGCTGCTTCAGGTGCCTGAGGCAGTAACACCTGCAAGACCTTTTTTGGGCACCCACCCCCTGCAAGTTGATTGGGTATAACCAGAGCACCCACGTCCCACCCCAATGTCTGTAAGGTGCTGTGAAATGTCAGCATGAGTCGCATGCCTTCTCAACATATCAGTAATTATATCACTGTATGCCTCAAGAGAAGCCATGCTGGTCATTCAAATCACCCCCTCAGATAGTTCAAATTACCCGCCAGGTAATAGCCTAGTTTTTCCAGGTCAACAGCATCACCAGGTGGCCCATCCTTAGGCCTACGAATTCATTTGAATGACGTTCTCTCATTGCATTTCCACTTTTTATATGAATCCAAATTAATATTCATTTGATACGTAGAAACAAGAAAGGGTCAATATTTATTTTTTAAATCCTAAGTTATATAAAAAACTATCTACTTTTCATTCAATTAGTGACTACAGATTTTAGGAAAATCAAATACCACTTGTTTTTTGTTTTTCATTTCACTTCCAAAAATAGAATAATGAATGAACACAAAAGTACACGGACCCGCTCAGAATGCATTTTCGTTTTCGAATTATGGGCAGTTCTTTGCGGGCAGAACACGAAAACGAAAAAGCAATGTCTTTTTGATTATGGCATAAAATATGCAGTCTTGAAGAAGAAAATGCAAATAGGATGATTGATTACTAATTTCATTTGTGAGTCAAATAATGCAGCCACATTCTTAAAATGCAAATAGGATGATTGATTACTAATTTCATTTAGGCTATGAGTCAAATAATGCATACACATTCTTAAAATGAAAAAGCATTTCTGCAAATGCATTTGAATTTTGGTCACGATTTGCTTCCATAGTTGGAAGGTACTGCTACACATACCGTTGGTTAAGGGGTTACTGGGAGGGGAAATAAATGCATCGTCAGCAAGCCCCCACCCCTCGGCTTGAAGCAACGGCCCCGGTGGATGTAGGTGGTATTGCATTTCTTGTTAGACTTCCGGCTCTTCCGGTCGTTTTTATTCTATTAACTCCAGTCAACATTTACAAAACTATCTCCCCCAATAATTTGTGTTCCATTCTCGAACCTGGCTCGTACTACTAGCTTTTTCATAAAATATTTTTTCCTGATTTTTGCTAAATTTGAAACCAATCCGAAATGGGTAAACTAGCACCCCATTTATTTGCTTACGTCAATAAAAGTTGCCTGCAAATGTGCTCGCGGATACTAACAGGGCACGAGCACAAAAGTTCACATTGGCCGATAGCCGATTTACCTGGAGCTGAATGAGCCATAATGAATGAGCACAGGGAGAAATGGCTTGAGTTGCCTGCCCTGTTGTAGCAAGTTTAGCAAATGGTTGTCACACATACATTAAATGTTGTTAATATAGTTTATTCCTGTTATTTTAAAACAGATTTGATTTTTCTGTCAAGAACGTTTTTACGTACATGACATGATGGCAAATATTACATTATGTTAAGCGTGAGCATATTGTTGACATGTCTATCTGGAGCAAAGACGAAGATTAATACTTTAACTGATAACCACAATAAGAAATGATATAAATACGATTAGTCTTGCCTTCAGAAGCTTTTGTTAAACACACCCATTATTCTTTTTTTTTTTAAATCTGTCATCAAGCCAGACTGCTTTTGTGGGACAATGAAGGTCCTCAGTGACTGTTTGACCCCCACTTATATCTGATGGAAACGTCTTGTAGGCTATATAGGCCTAGTTCTGTTAATATGCCCCTTTCAAAGGCAAATGTTAAATAAAGTATATTTTAGACACACTTCTCAAGCTTTTATTTATTACATTATTTCCAAGTCTTGTTAGATCACGTTATATCCAATAATAGGCGTTTATTGGTTTTGTAGAACATAAAAAACACAGGCCACATTTCTACACTGATATGTAAATTGAAGGCAGTGTGAATTTCGTGGCATTTCGTTTGAATATACAGTTGACAGTAAGCTATGGTAAGTCTGCATTATGGAAGATTTCTGTTACCAAAATAACTATTGAGCTTTCTTTGCCTGGCGAGAACAACGACGGAACTAGTTGTTCATGTTAACAGTTTATTTAATCCGATACAATGCGTTGGAAATCATACTCAAATCACAAGAAAAAAAGCAACATATGTGATGAGTTCCATCTAGAATAGCCCTATATTTAGCCCTATAGCCTATTTCTAACAACCAAGTGAAAGGAATACTATACAATGACAGCATACATTTACGTAAAGTTTGCATCATGTCTCTGATTCTTATCGGACTTGTACCCCATTCTGCCACTGCAATGCCTTAGTTCACACTCTCGCAACCATAGATATATATAAACACTAGATGTCTTACGGCGGAGTGTAGAACGTCCGCACATGGCGGCCATCTTGCTACAGTCAACTCGCTCACCCATAACATTGTGTTGAATCTACATGTACTTTTTAAATGACCATAACTTGCTCAATTTTCAACCGATTTTGAAACGGTTTGGTTTGTTATCAACGTCAGAGATGTCGTTATGCCACTTCATACTTCTATTCTATTTTTTTTAAATAACATAATTATTCATAAGTATGCAGTGGCATAGCGGCAACGCGGACGAGACATCTAGTGTTTATATATATCTATGCTCGCAACCATATTAATCTATGCTCGCCACTGGCTGTCGCAAAGTATGACGTGTACTGCTAGGTGCGTGCACGAGGTCTCGGAGCTAGGGAAAAAAAGAGCCACTGTTTAAAGCTAGACCGGAAGAGTCGGAAGTGGAAAGATGGCGCGGTCCAGTTTCGCGCTCTCGCTTGCCTCACTGCGCCACTGAGCACTTTTCATAAAAATGAATGGGGACGCCATCTTGGAGAACAAAAGTTGCTTCCTCTAGTTATATTAACTCTATGATCGTCAGCAACGGCAGCCATTATTTTCTGAGGCGGAGCCAGAGAGGATACCATGCGAAATTGTCTACAGTGTTAGATTTACCTCTTCGATTTGAAATCGGAGACGATATTATGAGTAAATCCAAGTTTCTTAATATATGTTGTCAATATTGTCAATTAAAAGTCTAAACTTTTTACTTAAGAAGAATGTGTTTGTGGGAGTGACGTGAGTTTTTTCAGGAAAGAATTACGTGTCCGGCTTGGCCGTTCGTGACAGGCACCTATGACAATAGTAGCACTGTTTAACCTCGATTTTAGTAGATTTCAGTGAAACTAGGAAAAACATCATTAACTAGCTAGATTATGTACACTTTAAGCTAAATGTATGCATTGTTTGGCCAATTCGGTCGATTGTGGAAGAAAGTCGAACGTTTTTTAGTTATGGAGAGTACAGTAGTATCCAGCCATAGCGCTAGCTACTTTTGAGGGAGAGGAATTCCGGTTTCCACTAATCACTAGAATGGTCATAACTTTTAATAAAAATATGATATTTCTAATCTGTCTTCTGTTCTACATTGCCCACAGATTCGTGGATATTCCATATACTCAAAGTTTTCATCCATGGTGTGTTTCCCACTCTTTAACGCTTCAGTATCGCCTTAAAGATCCTGTAAAGTAAATTCCATGTTTTGCTTGTACATTATATACGTGTGAAATGAGTTCATGAAAGCATGTGCAAAGCGCTAAAACTTTGTCACACTGAAATGTGGAGTTAAAACGAAGAACAGTTTCTCTTCCGTTTTCAGATCAGGTTTTAATGGGCGGAGCCAAAAAATGCCCTATCTACGTCAGATCACTGAATGGCTCCTCCTGCTGTACTGTTATTGTAGCCTACATCAGCTAGCTAGCTAGCTTCAGGATGTCTCCCACCACCCACAATTGCATCTTCCCTGGATGCAAGAAATCCAGCTGCGCTGCAACGCCATTTAAGTTCCCTATTGATAATGAAAGGAAAAATAGGTGGATAGATTTTGTGAAGAGCCACGCTCATGGAAAGCTTCGGATAAACTCCAACAGCCGCCTCTGCACTGACCATTTCACGGCGGACAGTTTTAACATGGACCAGAGACAGACGGGGTTCACCAACACACGGCTTCTCTTGCAGCGCGGAGCCGTACCGAGCATCGCCCCTCCGGCCGTTCATCCTCCGGTCGCACCTGGATCATCCACCGCCGCCAGCAGTTCATCACTCAGTTCTGTGTGCTTGTTATAATTATACTAGATAACTTTTCCAGAGGTATCTCTGCTATGAGTTAGTGCAAACCGCTAAATAGATATTAGGCTACTCGGTGTAGAATGATAGTATTTTGGTGAAATGGTAGCTAATGTGTTAGAAGTAGCCTAGTTGGAGAGCTCACTGTCTGCTGTCTCTGGTGTCCATTTTTACTGTTACAGCTCAGGGGAACATTTAATTTATATGCATCTGTATGTTTCACTCATTGAACAAATACATTCTAATTCTATACGGTTTTGTTCGGCTTGACATAGCGTCCATTATCTGGGTCGGAGGTAGGCGCTAGGCAGCGAGGGGCGGAGCTTCAGCTCCTTCAGGCGACACGCCCCCCCAGTCTCAAGCAAAGAAGACTGCTGATTTTTTCACGATTTCAAAGCCTAATTTAACATACATGTCGGTGTTTATTTTTTTCATTCGAATTTGGATGGGTAGTTAATAACACATTATTCTGTGGTGTGGCGAACTTAAAACTCGTTTCCAGGTCCACTTTACAGGATCTTTAACCCTTGTGCTGCCTTCGGGTCACATGACCCAAAGGTTCATAACGAACCATCGTTGTGTTTACTCAATTTTACCCAATACAAAAACAAATTAAAATAATTTTCTTTTAACCTTCGCAATGTGGGGGGTCTGAGACAGCCCACCGGTTAAAAGAAAATGCTTCACTTTGTTTTTAAATGCGGTAAAGTTGTCGCAATACAACGGTGGGTCACAATGACTGATGGGTCAGAATGACCCGAAGATAACACAAGGGTTAAAAACCGCATTACTGGTCTTGAACTGTCACTAATGATGTTGACGTCACTTAACCCTTGTGCTGCCTTCGGGTCACATGACCCAAAGGTTCATAACGAACCACCGTTGTGTTTACCCAATTTTACCCAATACAAAAACAAATAAAAATTATTTTCTTTTAACCATTGCAATGTGGGGGGTCTGAGACAGCCCGACAGTTAAAAGAAAATGCTTCACTTTGTTTTTGTAGGAGGTAAATCTGTCGCAATACGACGGTGGGTCACAATGACTGATGGGTCAGAATGACCCGAAGATAACACAAGGGTTAAATGGCGTTGAATACCGGTGTTCTAACAATTTCTGCTACTTGTCGAGAACTAAAAGCATTTGCTGGATTGTTTATTAGCACAATATTCTATAAAGAAGGTAAAAAGTCAAGTGAGTAATAGTTAAAATGGCTGCAGTGTATTATGTAGCACAGTAGTGGAGGAGTGGTGTCAGTGACAGGAACGTTTGTAAAAACCTGCGGCTTAATGAGGCGACACAGTAGAACTAGCAGAAATGGCTGAAACGGCTACTATGGATACTATGACCTCCTGTGAGAAAACTGGAAGAGTGAGGAAAATAATTTGAACACCGAAAGAACCAGAAGGCTTAGAGGAACGCAGCAACATCTCCTGAAGGAGCTGAACGTTTTGATAGCAAAATTGAAGGAATCGGTGAAAGAATGCAGGAGTAGTTAAAGGACAAAAAACCTACTGAAGAACTAATAAGTTGGAATAATAATAAAGAGAAACAGGAAAACAATAGTGAGAATGCTTAACAGCATTCAGGGTTACGGCACAGGCCGTAACCCCGGCATCCCTGACTTATGGCCTTCCATCAATCCTTTAAAGACTTATGGTGCGTGTCCACTACAGCGACGCAATGCTTTCCATTCATTTTCAATGGAGCCTCGCTTGCGTGGTGCAGAGTAGCGACGCAACACAAACCAAGCAATTCGAGTTGGGATTCTCAACTTTATGTAAATGAGGAGCGAATTTAGCGAGTGATGGCCAATCGGCTTGTTGTTGTGTTTCTTGTAATGTAGCAACCGTTGGTCATGGTAAACATTTCTAGTTTTCAGTTTCAAGATGGAGGACAAACTGATGGTCTGTGTGGCTGCATACCCAGCCCTGTTTGATAACATATCTGTACGAATACAGAGACGTAACAAAAAGAATGAAGCATGGCTCAGGGTTGCCGATGTTGGTGCTCCTGGTGGGGTTTTTGTACTTTAAAATTATCTTAAGAGTCTCGTAACAAAAGGTAACTGTGCTAGCTAGCTTTGCTTAACCCTTGTGTTATCTTCGGGTCATTCTGACCCATCAGTCATTGTGACCCACCGTCGTATTGCGACAGATTTACTGCATACAAAGACAAAGTGAAGCATTTTCTTTTAACAGCTAGGCTGTCTCAGACCCCCCACATTGCAAAGGTTAAAAGAAAATTATTTTAATTTGTTTTTGTATTGGGTAAAATTGGGTAAACACAACGATGGTTCATTATGAACCTTTGGGTCATGTGACCCGAAGGCAGCACGAGGGTTAATTTGTGTAAAAGGTGTATTTTGATCGATATCGCGAGTAAGTAAACTCAAATCTGCACACTTTGCCATTATACGAACTACAACAGTGACTTTAGAGAAACTACAACTCTGCATTCGTCTGTCTGACACGCCCCCGAGCATAGTGAACTGTGGGAATTTGCATCGCTGTAGTGAACACACCGTTAGCGAAAACGCGCCTCTAAGTCTTTGAGGGTGGATATTGGGATTGGCCCTACTAATATCCGTTGGCGACCCCCCCCCCCCCAATCATCCAACTGTTGTTGGTTCGGCTTTTGTTATGAACGGAGGAACACAGTTTAAAAAAGAAACATGTAAAAATAAAATTATTTTACTTACGGTATCGGCTCAATTGCATTTTAAGGCCTTTGAAAAGTGAATTTAAGAAATGTTTGTTCATTATAGCCTTATTTTTACATTTAGGAATTTAAGACTTACGGATCAGCGGATACCCTGATTCTTTGAGAGCCTGTGACTGTCAGTAGCATAACTGTAAGACACTTGTTGAAAAGAGGGGCAATCCCCCCCCCCCCCCCCCCCAAAAAAAAACATGCAAACAAATGGTGTGTTAATACATGGTGGGCATGGTGATAAATGTTTATAGCACACCAAAAAAAAAACGTAATTACAATTTTAAAAAGGCCTAAAAAACAAACATCTGGGATTGAAGTACATTTTATTGTATACATTTGTATTCAATTAATTGATTTTAGTATTAAGTA
Organism: Osmerus eperlanus; assembly: GCF_963692335.1. NCBI lineage: Eukaryota > Metazoa > Chordata > Actinopteri > Osmeriformes > Osmeridae > Osmerus > Osmerus eperlanus. The sequence continues at coordinate 10,328,589 of NC_085041.1, forward strand.
TTAATCAAATTGTTAGTAACATTATGATAACATTTAAATCGGACAGGAAATATGGACAGACATTTTACTACTCTCAGGTTAAAGCTCAGGGATGGGATGGATGCCTTAAACGCTGCATGCCTGCAGCTTCTTATCAGCCAGCTTCAGAGACACCCAGATGTTGAGCATGGAGGCACGCAGTTTGGACCACACCAAATGGTTTGACAGCCCAAAGATCTGGGCAGCAAACTGAGCAGCAGCGTCTGGAGACAGGACTGTGGAGCAGCCGAGACCTGTCAGAAAGAAAGTGTGTTGTTGTCCTGTGGGTTGAGTAAGTCAGTGCAAAATCCTGCAACTAGGGGGACACTGGACAAGTAGGATAACAGCATAACATTAAACACTACTTAACCTATCTGTAAAATGTGTTTTTTCCCAGCGACTGGTTATTGGCACTGCAACTGCCAGTGGGCATTAGTGTATTTGAATCACATTAAGATCTATGGCACCATCCAAAAGAAGCATTGTTAAGGTCCCATGGCATGAAAATGTCACTGAGGTTTTTAAAACATTAATATGAGTTCCCCTAGCCTGCCTATGGTCCCCCCAGTGGCTAGAAATGGTGATAGGTGTAAACCAAGACCTGGGTATCCTGCTCCGCCTTGAGAAAATGAAAGCTCAGATGGGCCAATCTGAAATCTTCCCTGTATGTCGTCATACGGGGAAAGGTTCTCTGCTTCGCCCCCCCAGAGAATTTGGCCCGCCCATGAGAAAATTAGCTACGACCGTGCAGGCGCGATATTGGTTTTTCCTCAAGAGACATCATGGCTTGCAAACGAGCGAAGCATGGCAGTTGCTCAGTGTTTGGATGTACAAATGAACACCAAAGTCTTCTTTCAGTTCCTTCATCTGAACCTCTGAAGAACCAGTGTGTTCATTTTATTTTCTCTGGAAATGCACCGACACAACTTCCCAAAGTTTTGTTTGTCTGCGCCAAACATTTCACCAACGACTGTTGTTTCCTCACCTTTGGCCAATACAGAGCTGGCCTTGCTGAACATCTGAAAATACAGTCTGGATCAATACCAACTCTACTTGGCTCAGCTACAAACCTCGGACAAGTAAGTCAACTAACGCTATATCATTTTGTTGCTTTACTGTATATAGTTACCTAGCTTGCCCCGCCTCTCTCCTCCTCATAAGCATTTAAAGCCACAGACACAAATGGCACGTCCTAAGGAAAGCTCATTGTGGGACTGGCCCGTAGTGGCTGTAATTCTGCACCATGGCTCAATTTCGGGAAAGAGACTTCAGATAAAGTATTAGGGGACCACTAAGGCCTATATAAAACAATCCAAATAGCAGCTTGTCATGGGACCTTTAAAAAACATAAGGCATTGTTTGAAAACAAACCCAAAACCCGGGGGTTTTCAGAACATTGACAGAATTGTCATTGATCACCATAACCTCAGATATGGTTTTCATTTAATATTTCTGAGAGCTTAAAAAAAAAGTTTAACAGTGATTCATCAAGCAGGTCAATCTTTACCACAGGTTTGTGGCGATACTCGCTCTATTGCAACTCACCGCACTGCTGTTGGTGTGAAGGCATCACACAGTCAATGAAAATCGCGATTGGGCAAGGAGCGGCGGATTCGGGATTTGAAAGTTTGAAATGTTTAAAATCCTGTGACGCATGTCAGCTAGATGTACTAACATCCATAAATGCATAAGCCGCAAGCGTACAGAGTAAGATCGATGAGGATTTCAAATTAATGTTGTAAAGGATGTTGATGAGGACACCAATAGTGATGCAGAAATTTTTATCTAGTTACTATTTTATACAGCACCTATTTGTAGTAGCAACATATGAAATCTAATTACAATAAAATAAAATACAATTTATTTTCTTTCAGCAGATGTTACAAGGGCTCCCGTGCAAAAGTATGTAATTCAGACGGTTATAACCTAAATAAGGTGTATAACAAAATATGTATAGCCTATGCAAAATTATTAAACAATTTCATTTAATTCTATAAAGCTCATTTGCTTCATTACATAGCCATGTGTGTGTAGACAGGTAAGCACAATTCTTATGTTATGACATTAGCGGCAACAATTGTAGAATGAAATAGCTGTGTATTTTGTTAAGTAAATAACAAATCATTTTTGAAATATCAAGAGGTATGAGTCGTGAGTTACAATAAATTAGTATTCTACAACATCTTGGAATGCTAAATGAAATGTAGGCCTATTCTTGGTGGTGAAAGAGCTGTGTAAGCATAGGAATGCTTGGAATGTTACGGTAACTTGACTTGAGTAGACGATAGCCTACGTTGAAGGGAATTTGAGGGATCAAATCCATTTACTCACAACACGATCGATCATTAGAAAGGGGGGAGGGATGTTGCACCTTCCAAACAGCCTTAAAAAGGTGTATTCACAGTTTACCAGGTCCTGTGCACAATTCAATGCACGACATTAGCCCAATCGTTCTATTTAGTCCGTGGATGTAGGCTCAAATGAACGTAAGACAGAAATGTACGCCGAATACGCCGAAGGCATGCTTGAAAGTTGACAAAACTAGTGAAACATATTTAAGGATACTTGACTCAAGACCAAATCTGCTGATTCACTACTTGGTGATGAGGAGGGGGGATGGGATATTGTGTACAGACAAACTCAGGCTACATACGAAACAGCCTTTATAGGCTGATCTGACTCCTATGAGAACTGCGCTAGAAAGATAGCCTACTGAATGGAGTTGGGAAATAGGTTTGTAGTAGTAGTTTGCTTCTGAATTGACAATGTTCACTGTCTAGTCTGTCCTTCTAGTTGTAGATAGGCCACCAACTTGATTTATCAAATGCAAATTGTTTTCACACAATGCGTTACTGCTGAATGTTTATGTAATAAAAGGACGAATTTCAGAAGGAATTTCCAAATAAGTTACACTTGAAACTGGTCTACTTGGACCATGCCCTGACCAGCAATGATGAACAATAAATGTTTTGCCAGATTAACTGGATCTAATTAGACCATTGAAGGTTTATTTTGTCCCTGTGTGTTTATACTTTTGGGGACGTAACATTGTCAGCCAACAATATATTGTTGATAATGTCGGGCCACACATTTATAGACCAACTGCAGTGTTTCCCACAGATTAGAAAGCTATTTGTGGCGGGGGGGTTGAAATAATTCAACAATCAACAACAAACAAATAATTTCTGCATATGCAGGTAGCGACGCTAGTGCTAAATAACTATTTAACTGGTCGGCTCCATGACGCCGGGTAAGTAGCTAGCTCCTGAGACTTCTCACCAAAAGAACGAAGGGGAACCTATTGTGTCCATTATGTCCGTAGGTAGCGTTACCTAGCGAAAAGTAGCCTCAACTTTCCTTGACCTTAGCTACGGCACTAATGCTGAAGGCTCGCTGATATAGCTGTCGGTCTTACTAGAACGGCGTAGGTATGCATCGTTGCTAACGTTGTGATTGTGCTTATGTGAGAAAGACGGAGAGACGGAGGGAGAGCAGGGAAAGGAATGCAGCTGAACGAATACGCTGCGTGTTTTTACCTAAAGTGTAATTATTATTATTTTTTGACAAAACACAATATGTGGCGGCCGGTGTTGATTCTGTGGCGCACCGCCACGAATTAGTCAATGTGTGGGAAACACTGAACTGCAGTCTAACCCTCAACGTGTGTGACTGACATCCTTTATAATAAATTACAATTTGCTGAATGTTTGAAGGGCTAGACAACAATCGTTCTTACGAAAGTCACGACTTATCAACACAAGAAGTATTGATAGATTGACGAAGGCCACTTCAGTTTCCGACCGTGTCTTGTCTGTGTGCAAGAAGCGCCAATTAGCGATCATTAGGGAACCATTGACCCCTATCCGCGCTAAAAGTAGGCTAGGGAAAACCGGCATGCACCGGCATGCAAATCACGCATGACTCCCACAACTCAACTGGAAGCTTAGGTATCCAAGAATGCAGTTTTCCTTCCCTTGAGGCTGAAATGTGCTCAAGCCCAGATTCAAGTTATCATGCGTTACATTATGTTAATGAATTGGCGGATTGAATGAAAAGCAGCTGATGTTAATTTAAAGACGATAGCTGTTCGATTAGTTTTTAATACCAACAATCACATCACAATTTCCAAAATGCCTACCAAAACTAATGGTTCTCAAACATGGCTACGCTTACCACTTGGCATGCGGAGGGATGACCACACGTCTTGTACCCCCCAGTCGGGAGTGATTGGTGGGCAGTTGATGACAGGATAAGCAGAGTTTCCAGACACCACAGGACCCAGGCCATTGCTTCTGCCCGCCACAGCCACAAACACAGTTGGCACGGCATCACCTAAGGGGCCCATTTATGTACTTAGAAATTCAATGGTTAGGTTACATAAAAAAATATTAAGTGTAACCCACCTTCATATTCAGCTTTTATACGGAGTGTCTCCTCTGGTCCTTTGTGTGCAGAGGTGACTCGTAGGATACTCTGGATGCCATAGGCTCCACAGGCCTTTCTGATTTTCTCGCAGTGGGCCAGGTCAGATGTGGATCCCATTAGCACCACCACACGTCCACTGACCTGGGGCTCCATTAGTAGCTTGGAACACAGACAGGACATGGCCATAATGAACAACAACAACACTGCACTTAAAAGGTCCCATGACATGAAAATTTCACTTTAGGAGGTTATTTAACATTAATATGAGTTCCCCTAGCCTGCCTTTGGTCCCCCAGTGGCTAGAAATTTGATAGGTGTAAACCAAGCCCTGGGTATTCTTCTCCGCCTTTGAGAAAATGAAAGCTCAAACGTGTGGTTTTGAAAATCCTTTCCATATGTCATCATAAGGAGGAAGGTTACCTCCCCTTTCTCTGCTTTGCCCGCCCAGAGAATCTGGCCCACCCATGAGAAACTGAGCTATGACCGTGCGATATTGTTTTTTCCCCTCGAGAGACATCATGGCTTGCAAACGAACAAAGCATAACAGTTGCTCAGTGTTTGGATGTACAAATACAAAAGTATTTTTTTAGTTCCTTCAGCCGAGCCTCTGAAGAACCAGTGTGTTCATTTTATTTTCTCTGGAAATGCGCCGACACAACTTCCCAAAGTTTTGTATGTCTGCGCTAAACATTTCAGCCACGACTGTTTCCTCAACTTTGGCCAATACAGAGCTGGCCTTACTGAACGTCTGAAATTAAATTCTGGATCAGTACCAACTCTCCTTGGTCCAGCTACAAACCTCAGACAAGGTCAGTCAACTAACGGTATATCATTATGTTGCTTTACTGTATGTTACCTAGCTTGATACCCTTAGAATGTGTCTGTAACATTAGCTCTGCAGCTAACAGCTCAGTTACTGTCGCTAATGTAAAGGTAGATAGCATCAAGTATGTGTGTGAATACACACGCACACACTAACGCGAGTGTTGTACACTTCTTTGTTATTTGGATAACCGTTCTGCTGTTGGTGTTATGGCACGCGCGATATCCGCCTTTCCCCTCATTGAAATGACTGAGTGTACACCTCTGCAAACCAGGGTGATCAGATGAGAAAATTCGAGGCATCTTACAGCAACGGGGCTATGAGCCATTGCGATACATCCACTGTAAACATTAGCGCATGGTGCCGCCTCTCTCCTCCTCATTAGCATTTAAAGCAACAGACACAGACACGGCATGTCTTGAGGAAAGCTCATTGTGGGACTGCTCTTAGTGGCTACTATTCTGCATCAAGGCTGAATTTTGGGAAAGAGACAGTATTAGGGGGCCACTAAGGCCTATATAAAAGCATCCAAAAACAGCATGTAATGGGACCTTTAAGACTTAAGTATTCCACAGTAGGCACAGGTGTGTGTTAGGATCTGTGTTAGATTAATTGCAAACCATTTTCAAATAACTGCCTTGTGTTTGTACATTTGCAGATAACCATCCACAAAACTACTTTGAAAATACTTATACATTATATATTTTTTGCGTCTAAGTACAGATGGAACATTTTGGAAGTTCAGGCAAAAGAGCAACACAAAAAGTAGGATGCATGTTGAAAGTACCTCGAGTCTATCAGAGACCCATTCAAAGTTCTGCTTCACCATCTGCATTGCCTCAGGGGTAACCTCTTTTAGGTCTCGGTAAACCTAATGAAGACAGAACGGTTTCACAACAGCATAGAGAATTTGGAAACAGATTGGGTGTAAAAGACAGTGAAGATAACACACCTGCTTGTCCTTCTGCTGGCTCCGATCTCCTGCTGGCCACAGTCTCCATGAGTCGTTATCAATCACATCCGCAATTACAATCTCTTTGGAAGTCACATTCACACCAAACTCAATCTATGAACGAAAAAGGGGACAATTTCTATTTGCCACTTGTATCTCTTATTCCCTTCTATTCCTCTGTTAGTTGTCTGTTGCAATTAAGAACCGTATTTCTTCGATTAGACCATCCGTGATTAAATGTTGCATTCAATCTAATAGTTAAACGCTGCAACATTATTTACAATAATTCTATGGTATTGTTAGGCTACTACAAATAGGTACATAAGTACAAAACGGTCACTAAATATCAATTTCTGCATCACCATCTGTGTCCTTGCCAACATCAATTAGAAACATCCACTCATCAATCTACCTGTACTTTTGCGGTTTATGCTTTGCTGACTTAAAATATAGTTGACAGCACACTTACGAGACAGATGTAGTAATGAATAAACTGCTTTGCGCTATCCCTTTGTTATTTTTTATTAAATAAAACGCCACCCTTGTATAAATGCTGCACCATAAACATAGCTGAATACGTGGGTTTTTAATAGAATAAATACGGTACTTGAGAACTGACGCACACTGTACCTTCATGTCTACCAAGGTGCAATTCTGGGTGGCCCAAGCCTTCTCCAGGATCTCAAAGATTGTCACAGTGGTATGGTTCATGATGTCTACCTCACAGCGATCTATGGTAAGGCCTGCTAGAGAAAACTGAGCCTCCAGAAGCTGCTCCTCTGACCATTGGGGATCATTATTGGCATCATCCTGTACCAAAGTAAACATGACAAATTCAGCACGTGGAGACAAACTAATTTCTCTAAAATGTAAATCCCTTAAACAATTTGGAACCACAAAGCATCAACATGTTTTGTAGATATAGCAGAAAGGACAATTTTTCATTTAGTGCCACATTGCACATTGTTTTCACCTGTTGGCATAAAGCTGATTAGAAAGTCCCAAAGTAGATGAGTGCTAATAACTATATCAAATGTAACCAACATGACACCCCAGATTACTGCAGGAAACCTTAACATATTCCAACATACACACACCTTCAAAAACATCTCGATCTTAACTGGGGAGAACCGGTAGCCTTCTTTCACCCCAGGATTTCTCTTAAGGAATGATCCAGTTGCTAATCTCCGACACACCCACTCAATGGGAATCATCTCACAATGAGCAGCAATGAATGCAGTATCTGAGTGCTGCCTCAAAAAGGCCGTCTTGATTCCTGACAAAAAAAAACAATAAAACAACAAAATCAGAAACTCACTTCAAGGATCTAATCTGACAGTTGTTAAACTTCCATTTGAATAATGTTCAATTAGGAATCAAAAGTAGCCTTGTCTATTGATGCAGAGATTTAAGTATGGGCTGCTAGGGAGTATTCAATTTAAGCATGCCTGGATCAATTAAAGAAGCATGACTGGGTCACAAGAAAATCAATTTAGATGTAGGACACATGGGATGTACTTAGCTCACTTTATAAAATGTACTTCGAAATGGGGAGTAATTTGGGGAGAAAACTAATGTGACTTCTAGGTCAAACTACACATAACTAGCTGTTCAGAACATCACTGGACTGAACATAGGCAACATTACATGTGCATCAAACTGTCAATCACTTAATCAATCAAAACCATTTTTAAATATACTAAACGAGTTGGTCATTCAAATGCATGTCCAAATGTTAAGTGACTTTTGTCGTCTGGGTAACTTACCAGCCTTCTGCAGCAGATTGAACACAGAACTCGAGGTTTTGTTAGCAATCGCGGCCTTGCCATCCAATTGGTCCTTCCTCGCGGCATTTCCAGCAGTGATTTGATCTTTAGACTGGACCAGAACGTGACCAGTTTCGTTCACAATTTCGAAGATCTGTTTGGTCTTTCCCTCATTAAGTTTCTGTCCAAGTTTTATCTCTGTAGTAGATAATACATTTAAACCACACTTGGCTATGCGAAGATGCATGCACAATACCTTATCACGTGCTTTAAGATGTATACAGAATTATTTGGGGCTATGACTCGAGACATGTTGCTCACATACCTGATGCAGCCGCCATCTTTGTAGAAAGTATGTCGTGCTAAAGGAACAAATTACAAAATGATAGTGGTCGTGATGTTTATACACCTTAAATCCTTGTCTTGATATTCGTAAATTGGTGCTTTAACCTAAAAGTTATGACCAACTTGCTGTTTCCCCAATGTTGAAATAGCAATGATGCAAAAGCAAACCATCCTCACGTGTAAAAAGAAGCCAATTACGTCTCTCCGTGGATTCAGATAGAACCAATAAGGTCAACCCAGTACCGCCCATTTTTAGGAAAAGTTTATTACAACAAATTTGCAAGACGACATTCTTTAACTAGCGAGCACAAAATAGTCGGCTGAACCCTGCTGTAGTGTTCAGTACAAAATAGTGCACTCGATCACAGAAAGACAGAAATCGAACCATTTAGATCTCGTAGTCCCCTAACTAATCGATTTTACTAATCTATTTATTACGGATAGTAATCTATTAGCCTGCCTATGCAACTTTTGAATTAAAAGCATTTGATGTAGCCCTGTAGCTAGTAGTCATAGATTGTGACCGTTTTCAACAGAGTATTCTCAGTTGCACGTGGACTGTGGTAGAACACTGAACACGCTGACTATCAGACTGAAATCAAATGGAGTTTGAAGAGTCGGGCATCGGAGAAGAATGCGGAGTTTTCGGTTGTGTGGCAGCGGGAGAGTGGCCAACACAACTGGAGGTTGCACAAGTCTTAACTTTGGGACTTGTAGCTCTACAGCACAGGTAAAGCTAATTAACCAGCTGTCTGTGTTTTACATTGATCAGTTATGAATAATGCATGCTTAGAGACAACATTCATCAAGCATATTCCCATCAAACTCGTGATGGGTGGAACAATTTATTATCCGGGTACGAAAAACGAACAAGCAGGTTGTACAGACTACCATTAGTCTACCAGCTGGGGTTGGAGTTGGACATTGAACTTGCGATGTGTAGCCCAAAACTATTAATTGACCAATACATAAATAGGCATACCGTCATGAATTTAGGCAATTTGACCAATATGCGTTGCAAGCATTTTGTATAATTCTACACACACATTTGTAGTAGCCTACGTCAGTGTTGTCTAAAAACGAGGGGTAGTGCGTTTACCTCCTGCTGTGGGTGTAGGGCTAGGGCTGGCGCTGCTATTGAGCAGACGGAATTAATCTTTTAAATCGATAGTATTTATTGACCCTTTTTCTCTTAGATTTTTTCGGCATCGTGACCATTAATGCCCAATCGTTGTACAGGTCTCGTGGTATCTGAAAACAAAATTCTAGAGGAGGTTAATCAGAAGGGCCACATTGTTCTCTAGTTCTTGAGTTCACAGTAGATTATTGGGGTCAAGCACTATTTTTTTCTCTCAAGTCCAGTCTTGAATTGTTGCATTGTGCCTTTTAACATTTGTCAGCAGTTTTGGTAACACTACCTCTCGTACATTCTTTACTATTAACGTTGTAATTAATTTATACTTGGTCTAACTGCAGTTTCATGACTCCCCAAATTTGATTAGTTAGGAGACCTGTAGTCACACGACAGAATTACACCATCCATAGTAAGTCCACTTTTATCTTGTGCAGATTGTTCTTGCTCTTGTGACATGCTGGTAAGTAATCAATAGAAAATTTAGAATTTCTAACCTTCATCCATGCTTCTCAATGTTTTCCTCTTCCTTATGCTGTCTTCCATACTATTCTCATATTTATTCTCATAGAAGAACAACAATCGCTAAAAACACATTATTATAAACCCCATTTCCTATCCTTCACCTGGTCTTTGTGCTCCACAAGTTTATTTGTAATATTTTTACCATAATGTCTGTTTCCCACACATAGACTAATTTGTGGCGGTGCGCCACAGAATCAACACCGGCCGCCACATAGTGCGTTTCGTTATTCTAGGCTGCAAGGTGAACCACAAAGTCTTTTAGAAAATGATTCCCGCTCCACAGTCTGGCATCTACACAATCTTTAGCTCATAAAAAAGAACGATTCGTGCTAAGCTACCAAAAAAAAGTTTGTCGCTGAAATTCCAGTCGATTATTGTTGCGTTTATGTTTTATGCAGAACTAGTTTCTTCAGAGCGTAATAGGATTTTGGTGGCACGGTTCGACATGTGATCGTTCTACACCAATAAGGTAGCTGCTTTTTGTCAACATGGATGGATATGTTTTGCAAATGGTGGATGGGACCTTGCACGTAACAGAAATTCGGCCCCTGACAGTGTTTTGCATGTGATACACTGCGGCTGCAAAAGTGCGTGTGAGACAGGCAGATGTTCATGTTTTTCTGCAGGACTGTGTTGCACAGACTTGTCGTTGTTGTAATTGTGCCAACACAAAAGAAACTGAGGAACTGGGAGATAACTTTCCTGACACTGACAGTGAGGACTGAGTGTCCTTAATCTGTTATTCCTTATTCTGTTTTGTACAGTTTTATATATCATATTTCATATTTTTCTTTACGATTGTTTTTATGGTTGATCAGTGTTTTCATTTGTGGAAGAATGAATGTTACAACAACGACCATAAGTCTGTCTCCTCCCCCCCCCCAGGTTAATGTAATAGCCTAGTTTAATAACTAATGTAATATTGCACATATTTTCGTACTATTTCCCCTAAAGCAATAAGGTTAGGCTACTTAGAGACCTTCCACTCATAAAGTATGTTCTAAATGGCATAAATGCTGCCCATTAATAATTGACGTTGGTCCGTAGCCTATCGATTAAGGTACTCGAAAGCATGTACACTGTCTGCTTCATTTGAGCTTGATAGGCTAAGCTTTCTGTAGCAAATAATAACAATAAACCCACTATTTATTAATTAAAACTACTTCTGCATAGTAATGCACCGAAAATACAAACGTAAGCAAAGGCAGCAATCGCTAAAGAATCAACAGATATGTGCAATTTAGCTAGCAGGGGAATAATACAGATCACCAGTTAACTTAATTTAAATTAGCAAGAATATAGATTAATACAATAACAGGCTTAAATTAACTGACAAGTTAGCTATATGACTTCTCAAAGACGCACAATCTCAACTGCGGTGTGAAGCGCGTATCCATGCTATTCTCCGACATGCACTCTTAACAATCACATAGACGTCCTAAAAGTTTGTACAGCCCTATTTCTGATACCATGGCGGCAGAAATGTAGTCGTGGCGGGCCGCCACGGCAAAATAAACATAGGAAACACTAACGTGCAAGGTCCCATCCTCTATTTGACAACCATATCCATCCATGTTGACAAAAAGCAGCTACCTTATTGGTGTAGAAGGATTACGTGTCGAACCGTGCCACCAAAATCCTATTACGCTCTGAAGAAACTAGTTCTGCATAAAACATAGACGCATCGACAATCGACTGGAATTTCAGCGGCAAACTTTTTTTTTGGTACCTTAGCAGGACTCGTTCTTTTTTATGAGCTAAAGATTGTGTAGATGCCAGACTGTGGAGCGGGTTGAAACGATAACAGGGTTCACCTTACGGCCTATTCTTTTTTAAAATTTTGTTTACGCTTTTTAAAACACGCAGCGTATCCATTCAGATGCGTTTCCTTTCCCTCCGTCTCTCGGTCACTCGCACGTCTCTCTCACATAGACACACAGTCACAACGTTAGCAACGACGCATAGATACGCCGTTCTAGACAGACAGCGATATCAGCAAGCCCTCAGCATTAGTACTAGGGTGACCATATCCATAACACCAAAAAGGAGGACACTATGCGGAATTTCGGAATCACAGAATTTCTTGGAGCATGCTCCCCTCTACAATACAACTTTGTGTGATTGATATATGATGTATGTGTAACAGAATAGGAAAAAAAATTATTGAGTCAAAAAGTGTTTAACAGTATTTGTATTTATTCAATACATTGTGGTGTTCAAAAACTGAGCACTGAGATTAAACTTTTTATTTGTGAACTTAAAATGTACAAATTTAATCACAGGTCACATAAATAATAAACAGATACATTAATGTTAAGCATAAAGAAACCCAAACAATTTGGTTAACATTTAACGGCTCGAAAAGTAAAGAATTTCTAAAGTGATTCAGTCTATTGGGGACTTGTGTGCAGTGGCTTTATCTGTGTATGTGTGCAGCAGTCCACCTGTATTCAAGCAAACTCCACCTTCACCCTCTGCAGAAGCTCAAGAGATAACAGCACCTCTGTCATCATGGTCGCCAAGCCCCCACTGCCCCTGGGCCTGTTCATCTCCTGCAGGGACACATAACAACATAGCAACAATACTGTTATCAGCATTCAAATTCTGTATTGTTTTAAACCCAATGAATATTCATATTATATATAACCCATTCATAAAATCAAAATGCTGCATTAAAAAACAATTTGGCTTAAGAGCTTCCTACAGGAAATTAGTAACCTATATTTGCTGAATTAAATACACAGCAAACAAACTGCATCATATCAAGTGGATGCCACTGACACAACATTATCATAGTGTGTCTGTTTGGGAAATAACACAAGACTAGTGTACTCAATAGTTGATTCTCTATTTGCAATATTTCTGATTTTTCCTGGCTGCATCCAAGAGTTTTTTGTCTCCAAGGAACTTCTTGTACTTCTTGCTGTGCAGGAAAAGGTGAAATTGACACAAACTTGCAGCTCAGCCTTGACACTGTCCACCTCCAGCCGATTCCTCTCGTTTCTCCATGCAGATGTCATCATTGAAAAGACTCGTTCTGTGTGTGCATTGCTGCATGGGATGGAGAAAATATAGGCGCTGACCTTCCTGAGATTCACGAGTGGTACATCTGCTTTGGAAAACAGTTTCAGATATCGCTCCTCACTGTGGCAACCTTCCATTTCTGGAGAGCTGAAGGAAGCTTCCACCATGGCATATTCCTCATACAGTCCATCCATATCAATGTCTTTCAGATTGCAGGCGTGGATAGCATCACTGTATTTTTCATATGGCACAGCAGTTGTGAGGCCAAGCTTTGCCACTTTGCTATGAAAGCTGGTCTCAGAGAAGTCATATCTGTCACTTATGTATTTATTTGCTCTTTCATAGAAACCAAGAAAATCTATCTCACATTTCTTTGCAAGGTAAGCTGGTAGCTGCTTGAGTTTGCTGTTCAAAGTGAAGCCAAATAACCTGTCCTTCAGCCTTCTCAAGTTTCTGTTTCAATTCAGTCATTACCTTAAACACAGATGTAATGCTGAATGATTTGGCCTCCAAGTGCTTCAATTCTGTCTGAAAACGCCTTAAGAATGTGACTGAGGAAAAGAAAATGTCTCAGACATTTCAGTGCTTTCCTCTCCAAAACATTTCCACAAAATCTTGGTGCATTCCTCCTCACCTTCACTCTGAAAGTAGCTGGTGGCTTCCATACTTCAGCATTCTGTCAATAGAAGGAAGCAGGGACAACCACCTTGTGATGACATGCCGCAGCAGATAGCATTCTTCCGCTTCCACAAACTCACAGAATTCCTTCAACTGTGCTGTTATGCTTGCTGAGATGCTAACCTTGAGCACAGCATTTTCAACATCAAAATCCAGGCTGCCTGCTGCATGTTGTGTTGCATTGTGCAGAATATGGGCTAAACAGTTTGCAGGTAACACATCCTTCTGAATCAGTTTCAACTTCTGATAAACACTTGTGTTTTCCATAGTTAACACTGGCATTGTCTGCTGCATATGCAGACATGTATTTTACATCATAAGCAATAAAGTTAGACTACATTCATAAAGTATGTTCTAAATGGCATAAATGCTGCCAATTAATAATTGCCGTAAAAACTTATTGTAAATGGTCAGTAGCCTAGCCTATTGATTAAGGTAGGCCACTCTGAAGCATGTACACTCTGCTTCATTTGATATTGATAGGCTAAGCATTTTGTAGCAAATAATAACGATAAACCCACTTTATTAACCCTTGTGTTATCTTCGGGTCATTCTGACCCATCAGTCATTGTTACCCACCGTCGTATTGCGACAACTTTACCGCATACAAAAACAAACTGAAGCATTTTCTTTTAACCGTTGGGCTGTCTCAGACCCTCCACATTGCGAAGGTTAAAAGAAAATAATTTTTATTTTTGTATTGGGTAAAATTGGGTAAACACAACGATGGTTCGTTATGAACCTTTGGGTCATGTGACCCGAAGACAGCACAAGGGTTAACATTGATTGGGATAGATTTACTGCAATAGAAAATACAGTAGGCCTACATTATGAAGTGCAAAATGAATTTATTTTAGATTTCAACATACTATGGTTGGGGCACAGATGGGCAGACTCCTGAAATCTTGAGGAAAAATAAATGCAGAAATGCAGACGGGAGTGCTGCTGCGTTATGAGATATGTAGGCCCTACCGGTCTCTACACTTCGCGTGCTTCATAACGTCATTGTGAAGCTTCAATGTTTAGTGTTTGAATTGTTTTGACGCTGTTACAAATTTGGACAGTCCTGCAATTGAAGGCCCACAGAATTTACAGTACACACAGTGCATTGCTCCGTCTTGGTACCTTAACCCAGGGATTCCTAAAGTGTGGTGTGCGAGCTGCCTCTAGGGCAGGGGTGTTCAATCCTGGTCCTCTAGAGCCCCTGTCCTGTTTGAGATGTTTCCCTGCTCCAGCACACCTGATTCAAATGAATGGGTTGTTATCAAGCTCTGTGGAAGCCGGGTAATGACCATTAATTTGAAATCAGGTGTGCTGGAGCAGGGAAACATCTAAAACAGGACAGGGGCTCTCGAGGACCAGGATTGAACACCCCTGCTCTAGGGGGTGCGCGAGAGGAAAAATTTAATGGTGGTCTCATGGTGTAATAATTAATATAAATTATTATATGACAACGAGCGTTCTGATTGGCTAATGGGTAGTCATGCCAGCCGCGTATTGCCCTCCTCGCCGGTCTGATACGGATCCTCTGACGTCAGCTTCAAAATGAGCGATATTGATAGACATCAACAGCCATGAGGAAATTCAGAAGCAGCAAAATGTTGTATTTGAAAGTGATGATGAAGACTAGAAACTATAGTTTGAATCACTTGTGTTGTTACTTTACTGTAAATTAAAGCCATTTTAGCTGAGCCGTGTTGTCCGTTTTCTATTGATCATTGTAACTTGAAGTTGGCAAGTAATTGGTTGCTATGCAACACCTGAAACACTGTGTTGTGAGAAGACTTGAGAGCTGAACAAAACAAAATGTTTTCAATTAACAATTACCATTTATTTTCATTTACAAAATGAAAGGAGCGAAAAATGCCATATAATAAGCAACTTACTAACCTCGACCATTTGGCCATGCCGGGAAATATCTATCAAACGAAAGCCTGTGTGTGTCCTCGCCATCCTTATTGCTCTTTAAATTTTTTTTCAAATTTCCTTGTGTAACTGAAATGTATTGAAACTTTTTTGCAGTGTTTCAGGACGTTTTCACACCTGTAGTTGTTAACAGAATAACACAACTTAAAAGTCTTTGGTTTTGTTGTAACAATGATAAATTACAACTTTTGGAGGGGGGGCCAGTAAGTTTCAAACCCACTGGCCCGGTGGGGCCAGTGCCAAAAAAAGTTAATGTTGAGCCCTGTAACCACTGGTATTCTTTGAGCCACTGGTGTCGAAATTCATATGTCCGTATCATTCTCACTCACATGCTCCGTACATGGCGAATTGTCCACTTAATTTTAACACGTCAGATTGAGTAGCCTATATGCGATTGCTGTGTGCATCTTGACGAAAGGTTGATAATTTTTTTTTTTTTAAGAATCAACGTTAGGCTACACCATTCCGGGAGGTGGGCGGGGCTAAAGCCAACTTGATGTGTTGAATGCTCAGAGCACGTTGAAAAACGTATTCTTAAAATACACATTACTGTTTTAACAAATGCTCATAATAAATCATAGCATATTGCCTAAAACCTATGGTAAGCACAAAAATAATCAGTGATACATTTGCGGCCCATAAAAATTTCGGTTGAAATGGCATTTCAAAAGGTTGCAAATGCGACAATTTCAGTATATCAGGGAACTCCCTGATATACGGAAATTGTTGCGCCTCGCTCTGGACTCGAGATCCACACATTTTGCTGTTAGGCTAGCATCTCGTTGTAGCAGATAGCGAAGGACTCTTTCGTGTCGTTGTCTTATTTCGGCAGCACCCAGCCTCTGTTTGTATTCTGTCACTCGTTGCTCAAGCTGTGTCGTACTTTCAGCTACCTCACAGAGCGCAGTCTTTTACTCTTGCTAACAAGTTTTTGGTGTTTTTAGAGGCTTCACAGTGCTCCTTTCTGAATGTGTGCAACTCGGCTAGCACAGCCGCCATATTCTGTTCATAGCCTGAGTCACTTTGACTTTGTTGGTCTTTGTCAGACCCTCGGCTTGAGGCAAAGGCCCCGGTGGATGTAGGTGGTTAAAACCACCTACATCCACTACAAACAAATTCTTAACTCCAGTCAACATATCTAAAACTATCTCCCCCAATAATTTTTGTTCGATTCTTGAACCTGGTTCATACTGCTAGCTTTTTAATAGAATAATTTTTGGACAAGCACAAAAGGGAACATTTAGCAAATCGCTGATTTACCTGAGCTGAATGAGAACAAGGACAAGCAAGCTAGTTGCGGTGGCTAGCCAAACATCACTGAGTGAGGGGATTGTTTGAAAGTGCCGGAAATGAGAACCGTTCTTTTGACATAAAGTTTAGGCTGTGGCACTGAAGCCAGCGACGCACCACACAAGCTTGAGTTTAAATACATTATACATTAGAAAACACCGTTCAAACTTCATTTGATAAAGTCTGAACTGCTCTAGTGTGCTATTACTTTTCTCATTGATAACTTTTAAAGTTAAGGTATTAAAGTTTAAAGTGCTAAAAAAAAATGAATGGGTTTCAATGGTTCAGAATGTTCAAGTCAAATTCAATTGTGACGTCATGCACTGACAGAACTGTTTCTCACCGCGTACATTTTTGACACTGTTTAACACTTTCCTGTCTGAATATGCATTGTTTTTCAAATAATAGACCTGAACTGTTTATACAATTTTGAAGACAAGTAGTAGGGCTTTCTAATGGAAACGGAAAGAGTTGGTACTACACTTCGTTGCTGAATGGATGCAGTAACTAACAAGAAATTGCTCGACAGAAGTACAAAATGCAATAGCCTGACAGTTACGTGCCCCAGGACATTTGTTTGGCTATCGAAGCATGTAGCAAGTAGTAGGCTACTTATGCAAAAGTATAAATGCATGTTAAACGTCAAAATCGATAGTGAAACAACCATCCTGGTCCACATAACTCTGTCATTACCATGAAGTTGATCGTTTTGGTTGGAAGAAAAGAAGAAACATTTGTGTTAACAATTCAGAGTCATGACTTGCACTACTCTTTATTTTAATCAGGGACATTCCTAGGAAATAATCTTAGATATGCTGTTAACGTTTCACAACATTAAAATAAGTAGCCTATGCGCACGCTAAAAACACAGTTGAAGGAAGCAGGACTTTTCAGAAGAAAAAACGAATAGTCCACAACAGAAGAACGAAATGCCACAATGACAGAGTTACGTGGACCACGATAATTGTTTGGCTATCGATTTTTACGTTTAACACGCAATATATATAGGCTACTTTTGCATAAGTAGCCTACTATTTGCTACATGCTTCGATAGCCAAACAAATGTCATGGTGCACGTAACTCGGTCAGGCTATTGCATTTTGTACTGAAGGTCGATCAATTTCTTGTTAGTTACTGCATCCATTCAGCGACCAAGTGTTGTACCTACCCTTTCCGTTTTGAGTTAATGGAATGTCGTTTCCCATTTGGGGGAGCGTGTCTTTGTGTTTGGGGGAGGTGAGCAAGTCATCCTATTTGGGGAGAGTTGACTCGTATTTGGGGGCAGTGTTTTCATTTGGGGGATGCACTCATGTTAGTGGGTGCGATTTGCACTTCAGGGCCACCGTAGAAAATACCCTGAGTGATGTGTTGACCACTATTCTGATAATAAATTATAAACTTAAAGTATTTGAACTACAGATTTTGAGCAAGGAATACCAGTTTGTTGACTCTGTCTGGTTTCAGTGCTGTTCTGCGGCATGTGATGATGTTACCACTTGTGCTGAAAGCCCGCTCTGATGGGGCACTTGTGGCTGGGATGCACAAATACTTTTTTGCCAGGCTGGCCACCCGTGTAAGTTGGCCTCATGCTGCTTCCACCATTCCAGTTTGTTGGTCTCACCATCAGCCTCCACTGTTTGTATATAGCTATTAAGCTCCAGTTTTATGGACTCTGTCTGATTGAGGGACAGCTTGGCCTTGGCGTGATTTGAAGAAGCTGCCCAAACTCCTCCTCTTCTTAGCAGGAGGAGACTCTGGCTTGTCTGTGACGGCATCAGCTGGTGGAATGGAGACTCCCTCTGCAGACTTTGCCTGTTCAGCCACCAGGCTCTCCATCTCTGCAGCAGATTTGGACTTCATGTGTTCCACCCTCTCTGCCTCCCATGTATGTAATTTTAAAGCGAGGGTCAAGAAGGGAAGCCATGTCAAGCACGTCTTGGGTGAATGGTTCAGCATATTTTTCATTCAAGTACTGGAGAATATTTGTTTTGATGTCCTTGGTTAGCTAGGTGTCATCATCCTGTGGCTTAAGAACCTGCTCATTGAAAAGATGGAGCACAGGTTTTACACATTCACGTACTGCTCCCCAGACAAGGCATCTGTGAACTCAACGATAGGGCTCAATGCCTTGTTCACAGATTCAAGAACATCCACGTCCTGCCATGTTAGAACCAGATGCCTGGTCTTTCGGTCAGCCCGAAGGACGTAGCCTTCTCCTGCTCAAGGACTCGTTAAATCATTTGTTATCGAGAGCCCCATCTGGATGGAGTCTCTGTTATGAGCTTGTGAGCAGGCAAGCCCAGCTCTGCCTGAGCAGTGGCCAGTTCACGCTTCCTTCTCCAAGTATTGGAGAAGGCACTCACCACTTTCTTGCAGACACTAACTGCGCGTTCCACTTGGGGCACTTTCACGCTTCTCTCTGTTTATAAAGATGTGGGGGGAAAGATTTGTATAATACATGTTTTGACAATTACATTTACCAGTGTTTCCTCTAGGATTTTTTTTTGCAGTGGGGGCAGGTCTGTCCTATTTCCCCTAAAGCAATAAAGTTAGGATACTTAAAGACACCGTACACTCATAAAGTATGTTCTAAATGGCATAAATGCTGCCAATTAATAATTGACGTAACAACTTATTGTAAATGGTCAGTAGCCGAGCCTATTGATTAAGGTAGGCCACTCTGAAGCATGTACTGTCTGCTTCATTTGATCTTGATAGGCTAAGCATTCTGTAGCAAATAATAACAAACCTACTATTTATTAATTAAAACTACTTCAGCATAATAATGCACCTAAAATACAAACATGAGCAAGGGCAGCAATCGCTATCGAATCAAGACATGCAATTTAGCTAGCAGGGGAAGAATACAAACAACGAAAATCACCAGTTAACTTAATTTAAATTTGCAAGAACTATAGACTAATACAATAACAGGCTTAAATGAACTGACAACATAAGTTATACGACTTACAGTTCTCAAGGACGCACCCACGCAATCTCAACTGCGGTATGAAGCGCGTGTCTGTGCTATTCTCCGACATGCACTCTAACGTTCACTGCTGATAGACGGCCTAAAATTTTGTACAGCCCGAGTTCTGATACCGTGGCGGCAGAAATTTTAATCAACATAGAGGCATAGTATTTATCATTTTGCTATCATGTATATCATTTATTATTATTATGTTATTATTAGTAGTTGTAGTAGTAGTAGTGAAATCAGAATCCTCTTAATTTCCATGTAAGACACTCACCGATGGCTAGATGACGACGGGGGCCAAAACATTGTAACCTTGTCCAGTCATTCAGTTTGAGTGCTTTTATGTTGTAGGGGAGTCAGGTGGCTGAGCAGGCTAGTAATCTGAAGGTTGCCAGTTCGATTCCCGGCCATGCAAAATGACGTTGTGTCCTTTGCGGCTTGGCATTAGATACCTTGGGTCAAGAGTTTTGACCAATTCTCTGAACCACCTTTTTTTTCTATTGTGTAGATCGGGACCACGTCTTAACATATGTGGGTTGTAATGGCATGTGTTATCTCCTTCCATCTTTTTGATGATTTATCATACACAGTGCCTCTGGCAAAAGACTCTTCTAAACTCTTCTGTGACTGAGTTGATTTTTCTTTTGGAGCAATGGATGCACCGCCTCCGCCACGCATCTTTTGGCATTCGTAATACTCGTGTTTCATTTTTAAATGGTGAAATAGGTTACTGGTATTTCCACCTCCAGCAATGACCGTCGTGCGACACAGTTTGCACAATACTATTTTCTGTTCCGTGTCGGATTTTCGAAACCGAACCATTTCCACACTACAGAGGTCCCACCCTTTCTTGGAACAAGTTCCTCATCTTGGGTTGGTTGGGATCCCTCCTGCTCTGTAGAAATTTCCCTCTCACACATTCTATCATGGGTATCATACAGTTGGGAAATATACAAAATTAATGTCATACGGCATACAATTCAAAACAGCAGAACAACGCTCATAAAAAGGTAACACTACACTCGTGTGGTGGAAAAACGGTATTGCATGTACTACAAGACGTTACTGGCTATTACATCATCATAGGTCATCCTGTTTCGCCCGCGAGACAAAAATGCTGCCTCCCCCTCCCTCAGTTAAGACGCACTAAATTCTAACAAATATATTTTTTAGACGCTACACATGTTATACATCATTGGAAAGCTACGATTCTTGTGCTTCCATTGAAATAAACCAATTCAAGATCAAGTCGCAATAGCAAGCAAAGTCAACGTCTTTTTCCGGTGAACATTCCTTCAACAATGCCAAAGAAAAAAGTTTTACTCACCCTAAGTGGTTCAAATAGGTCCAGGTGTGCAAATCATGCCATCAAAACTTGATCTGCTTACAGTCCCATGGGTTCAAAGTATCTAACCATGTAAAGTAATTCGTCCAAATACAATGTTTTACGTTCATGAATATCCATTATCCTTTGTTTCATTATGCAAGTTAGCCGACGGAAGAAACAACTTGTTCACATAAGTGTTCTTTTCTCCGGTTAGCAACGGAGTATTTACAATATGAAGGCATCAAAATGTCCGTTGAACCCTCCCCTTTTGATTGACACCTTGTTTGACCCAATAGGAGCTTCCATGCCCCGTTGACAGCCCTCTAAAGCCAACTAGGTCTGTGCGTCCTGCCCCGCCCCCCCCCACACACACACACACTCGTTCTAAACAAATTTCTCGAACTGGCTTCGACTGGCTCTGAAATTAGCTCGTTAGCCTTGTAGCTGACAGCTAGCTGAAAATGCCAATACCTCATTTGTATGCGTCTGTGGAGCCTTCAAAATAACAGTCGATTGCGCAATATGGTTGACAGAATCAGTGTTCTTTGTGCGCCAATCCTTGGAATCAGATAAAGCACTCCAATGTGTTCATACTTCAGTTTTTGTGTTTCAGTAATACTAATTAGGGATTTAGCTATTATATATGATAGTTCTAAGTACCACCTTTCATTAGAGATAACAATTATGAGAAATAATACCTTTTTATCCTGAGTATTTGACCTTGGTTACAAAGGGTCATTTTGGAGTCTCCAAAAGGCCCTTTTAGAAAATAACTGGATGTACTCTTATAAAAACATGTGTCAAATATGAATATATTGTGGTATTATGTTTGACTTTTGATTTGAATTGGGTAAGGCTTCAACCTGTGGTCCAATTTAGTCTTCCAGCTAATACCTACCACCTCTAGGCCTCTTCAGGCCTCTGTTTTCAAAACAAAATCTAGGCGGAAAGAAATTTTCACTTTCCTCGTGTTC
This sequence comes from Osmerus eperlanus, assembly GCF_963692335.1. Taxonomy (NCBI): domain Eukaryota; kingdom Metazoa; phylum Chordata; class Actinopteri; order Osmeriformes; family Osmeridae; genus Osmerus; species Osmerus eperlanus. The sequence goes on from NC_085041.1 coordinate 10,350,771, forward strand.
AAGCTTCTATTACTCAACACTAGTAGGACTGACAGGGGTCCTGACAACAGGGGACATAACTTCAGAGTGTCAGCTTTCAAAAGAGATCATTTACATGCATGTACTCCAAATGGTTCAAGAACAGCTTCCAATTTACTTTGGGTATGCTGTTTAGGCGTTTTTAGGCACATTTTTAAAGGCAACAACAGTACGAGCGTTCTGATTGGCTGATGCGCAGTCATGCCATCTGCGTGGTGACCTACTCACAGCTCAATACGGATCCGTAATGCCCTCCAACGAAAATTTCTAAATGAGTGAAAGCGATCAGTCTTAGAGTTTTACTATCCATATCTAACTTCGGTTTCGGCGTATCAACCTCATTAAAGCTCGGTCGATACGTTAAAGCCTCAGTTTGATATTTCCCGGCATGGCCTCACTCTGTTAGTAAGTGTTAGCCATCACTGATCATCTTAGATCAAGAATGCTAGCAACGCCACCAGTGTAATTTTACAACAATACTTTTACAGCACGAGAGATAAAACTTGAAGAACAAATCGAATTGGTTACCTGATTTTATGACCCGAATTGGTCATAAAATATATAATTAATTATCATCGGCATGAATGTGGTCCGCTTAGACAAAATACACTCCACATCGAAAATTCCGTCAGACCAACACAAATGTACTTCAAGGTCAAACGAAAATAGCAAATCAAATAAAAGTTAAACTACAATTCTAAATATCGCAAGAATGCGATTTATATGATGGCTTGTATACAATACAACAACCAGACATTTAATTGACACGTGTAATCCAAAAATATCACAAATTTGTAAAGACTTTGGATGCAAGCCCTTTTTGCCCAACCTACCTGCTGCAGTTATCGTCTTCTCTGCTGCAGGGCAAAAACAACATGCAACTACTGTGTGAATTTGTTTTCAAAATAAGTATACATTTGTTAAATGAATGTATCTCATGTGAGTAGGGGGGTGGGGGTTATGGCATAAATGCCTAATAAGAATGTATGAAATACATAATTTAAACCAAAAAAAAAAAAAAAATGTATACCGCGGTTGAAACGGTATAGCCAAATCTCTCCCGGTAGACACATTTCTACCGTCATACCGCCTAGCCCTAGTCTTTGTCATATGTGGAACGTATGTTCCATCTAAAATAGTAATATTTAAAAAAAACAAGTGAAAGGAATACTACAGTACTAATAGCATTGATTTTCATAAAGTTCACATGTATCTGCTTCGTGATCGGACTTGTACCACATTCTGCCAGTTTTCTGCAATGCCTTAGCTCCAGCTCACGCCCGCGAGTGGTTGTCTCAAAGTCTGACGTGTACAGCAAGTTGCAAGCGTGCACGAGTAATCATCACGGTTAGTTGTTGTGAGTAGTTTAGATTGGAAAAAAAAAGTGTGATTACATTTTGGCTAGTTTTAAAAAGTTCTCCTCCAGGAGCTTCTGAATCAGGCTATTGCCTCGGTCATGACGTCACAGGAAGTCTAAATTACTCAATTTCAATTAAATCATTAGTATCGTTTCAGTATCGAGTACCGCAATACTACACTTGGTATCAGTATCGAAGTCCAAATTTTGGTATCATGACAATACTATTCTGTTTTTTCTGCATACTTAACCTTTCTTTTAGGTACATGAGGTTCTTGTATTTAGTTTGGCAGTTTTCTGCCCCTGTCTGATCGTTGATACATCAGCAATTTTTGACATTTGCTTGAATGTCTCTCTTCCTGTTGGTACTGTTGAGCTGCTTACTCATGTCCTCCTCAGACAACACCTGGATAAGTTCACGTATTCCCATTGCATAAATTAAAATCTTCTATGTGCTTTTAAGTATTTTTTTTATTAAATGTTTTTAACATTCCAGCAGATATACCAACATTGAGCATTGATGAGCGTCATATTGGATTAATACATTATTAATCAATGTGTTTGTTTGTGTCCACATTAGGGGACAGGAAAGTGCTGGTGTTGTCACTAGTAATGGAGCCAACCCACCAACATACACAGCCCTGAAGGTAAAACAGTAAACACGAAGCATATATGTATCTTATGTGTCTCATATTTCCCTAAATCAACTTTTAACCAAACTTTCTTTGAAAAAAAAATCATGGTATTAGCTTTACTTTAAATGTGTAGTCACATATTCAGTACCAGTTGTTCTTATGCAAACTGAATACCAGGGGATGTTCTTGCCTGAGACCAATTGAAATGATCTTGTAGCGGTAGTAGACATGGGTAGCTTTAAGTTTGATGTTTTAATAAACACATCTAAAGTCATAGGTTTTATTATTAAAACTATAAATACATGAAGCACCCAGATAAAGTAGCTGAAAGGTAAACAAACATTTAAATAATAGGGGATGTTTTAAAAATACTAAGTAAGATATGCAAGATCCTCAGTGGCTGTTTTCATTCATAGAGGCAACTTGTTTCTTGCTCATCTCCTCAAAAGTTTGATTAATTTGGGACTAAAGTTTGTGCAACGTTGCTGTGTTTATTTACATGCATATACTGTGCCAGCTGTGTTATGCTAGCTAGTTTCGTTGAGACTGGCAACATACTACTGTTGCTCATCCACAGATGCCCTAATAAACGCATAGTTCGCTTCTCTTGCTAGGCTACCTGTTTGCGCTGCCAGGTATCTAACACTGCCTTGCGGGACATGACACATGACTTCCATTGAAAATGAATGGGAGGCAAGATTAAGGTCTACCGCCCCCCCCCTGAAAAACTCCTAGGGGAAACACTGAAGTTAAGATGGGAAACTTTGGAAGAATTCCAAGTTGGACATTTTATGGGAATTTCCTGGAATTAAAGGGAATTAATTGTAAATTTGGGGTAATTCATACAAACTGTATAATAATCACATTTTGTTTGGTCATAAGCAGACATGCATGCAAACAACTACAAATGTGAGAAAAAAAAAATAGTTTGTGAGTTGAACTTTAATCGATTATTTCATTGAACAACAAAAAACCATGAATGTTGAATAATGAATTTAATTAATGCGATGGAAGGAATGCATAGTGCATGCTGGTGGTGTGGCAGCAAGTAGCTAAGTACCGTTTTGTGTGCATGCGATTTGAGGAATGTTCAGGGTAGAAATGAAACTGTATTCACATTTAAATCTGTTTTTTTACATAGCTTATGCTGAAAGATGTTTTATTCAACTGCATTCAAGTTCCCTGCAGTTTTGTAAATGTCCAGTTCATTCCCATATATTCTCATTAATTTCCATATAGTTAGTTTCCAACTTGGAACATTTCCGGCATTTTGCAACCCTGCAGGCTATATATTTGTTTGGTGTGCATGTATGTTTTTGTGCATATGTACAACAGCTATTTTTTTTTCTCTCTCTTTGTATTAGGGCATGGGGTTAGTGAACAATGCTTTCCCTCCTGAGGATCTTCTGAAACTGCGCTATGGTAACCTAGGAATTGGCCACACGCGCTATTCCACTACTGGCATCTCTGAGCTGCAGAATTGTCAGCCGTTTGTGGTAGACACGCTACATGGCAAAATTGCTGTGGCACACAATGGAGAACTGGTCAATGCTGCAGTGCTCCGCAAAAAGGTGGGCAGTGTAACTGTGCATGAAAGCAACATTGATCATGATTACTGTACAGTACAGGTTTGGCAAGTCACAAGCTATATTATCACGTGTATATACATTTTTTTCATTTATTATTTTGCCACCCTAACTAGTCCCTCAATTTTTGCACTACATAGATGCTGTCGGTGTCAAAATGTTCGTCTTGATCTTGATTGCAATGCTTGCATTTCCGCAAAGGTTCCCTTTCACGGTTTAGGCAGAAGTTTACATTTGTGTTAAGTGCAGCTAATAGTAGCTAATGTCGAACGAGCGTGTGGGGACTCGAGGTCGCTGACCGGGGTGCTGGTCCCCCGGCAACAAAATCACCCAACTCTCGCACGGGGTCTCACGAATTTGTATAGGCTACGTGTGCGGAGAACACACGCTTGGCTACGAGTTAGTCCGAGGCTCCCTCCCCTCCCAGGAAAGGAATCTCCGCACCCAACCAAACCACGGTGTCACAGACGCTCACCGGGGCCTCCTGACTGACGCAAACCTGGAGGGATCTTTTATAGCAGCAAACGTTTATAGGCCCTTTTTTGGGCAAAACATCGTAATTTATCGATCACTTATTCCTATGGCTATACGTTTCGCTCCCGGTTACCGCGCCCTTCCCACCCGATAACAAAAACGTTCAAGGGCCCTCCTCAGCCCTTATTTCCCCCGTTAGTTTATCTGTGAGACGCAACACCGCACCTATCGAGAGAGTATATGTGTCTGAGCAGATGAACACTTCATAGACCCTGTTTCGCGTAAACACCAGCTGGGCAGTTTTCGTGCCTAAATGACTGGTCGCGATTCCCGGGGAACTCACCTGAGTATCGGCGTGGGGCGCTGAGTGGATCCCTTGGTCTCGAGCGGGGGGCGCACAAATGGGCGGTAGAGCAACGACTGTCTTTTCAAATTTTTATTGGCAGATTATTGGAACAGATACAAAAGTGTAAAAAAGGAAAAGAAAAAGGTACGCTAAAGCCTCCTTGATTAAGGCCCGAAAAAAAAAATAGGAAAACGCGGACCCTGGGTCACTAGTAAAACAACAGCACAACTGACAGAAAAGAAAACTTTTTGCTAAAATAAGCACAGGCGGACACTCTACAGAAAAACAGGCTCAGGAACCAACAACCTCGACTACTCGACTCACGGAGTACAACTCTCAAAAGGCTTTCTCTCTACCCCCAACTTTCATTCTTATTTCTTTTAACACGTGATGGCCCTGTCTAGACTTTGACGCAGGTATCGGTCTACACGTTTCCTGTATTCTTCAAAAAGTTAAATGTGGTTCCATCTATTCAAGCATTTCCTAACCACATCCTCTGCATTTATCATACTGAAACACTCTGTCTTAAACTTTTACACATTAGCAATACTACATATCTATTTTAAGATGCACATCTACAAAGTTTTTTTTTTTTTTTCAAAAAAAGGTAAAAAAGGTTCTAAAACATTTTCCAGCTATTTCTTAACACTCTTTAAAATATTATGCAAGCACTTTCTTAAAAACCATTTGCCAATGCACATTCTTTCTAATAAAACACATGCGTATGTTAGAGGTCAAAACTCCTCTTAAAAACACCAAACTTAAAATTGCAAAACCTTTATATATGTATGCAAGCATCTACAACTTTTTAATGCACAACTTGGATATACGTATGCACAAAGTCGAACACATTTGCCAAAACGCACACTTTTCATTATTAAGCATTATTCTTTTTTTTTTTTTCCAAAATTGTTTCTCCAAAGTCCATCAAAACGAATGCTCCTTCAGGGGCGTTCGACACTAACTTTCTAATCAGAAATGTCACATAATGTGCGTTCGTAACAAAGCTTGTACAATAAATGCAAGCTGGTATGTTCAAGTGGAGACCGACTCAGTGAACAAGTCATTTTTCTACTTATATAAACCCCTCAAAATTAAATTGTTTTATGATTGTAATTTGTACCGTAGCGCTTTGAGCGCAAGAAAGGTGCATTATACATATTATATTATTGTTATTATATTCTGAAAAAACATCAAGAAAAACCATAACAAAACCTGTTATCTGGCAGTACCTCCTGGAAGCTAACTAGCTATATCTAACAAAACTGATAAATATCTGCAAAACAAACAGGGTGACACTATGGATGTAGCCAGCTATGTTTTCTGTGATAACACCAGTTGATGGCTCAACTGTAGCTAACTAAACTCCTCAAAAAAAGTTCGGAAACGTTATTTTGGTCGATTATTCCTCCCCTTCAATAATACCAATTGGTATTGTATTTTATATCGTTGGAAAGCCTGATTAGTCACCTTTACAACGAGATACAACTTGTAAGGATCGTGCATTCGTGGAATGAGCAACGCAGCTAACTGTGTGGGTAGCGGCCCAAATTTTTTTGCCAAAATCCCCTGCAATATTCTTCTGTTGGTATTCACTCTTGTTTTGAGTTGCTTGGTGGATTGGATGATGGCACTCTTCCACAGTAATAAGGAAAAAACAACACATATTGGCCATTTTTACACTTTATTAAATTTACACTGTCAGGGACCTCAGTAGTGTGCGGAAGATCCATAGCAGCCACAACAGCTTGGCACCTCCTCCTCATGCTGGTCACCAGCCTGGTCACACACTGCTGTTGGATGGCATCCCATTCTTCAACCAGGATTTGTCACACGTCAGCCAACATGTTTGCGTTGGTCACTCTGGCACATACAGCATGCCCAAGCTGATCCCACGTGAAGCTCAAAACGAGAGTGAATACCAACAGAAGAATATTGCAGAGGATTTTGGCACATTTTTTGGGGCCGCGACCCACACGGTTAGCTGTGTTGCTCATTCCACGAATGCACCTTACAAGTTGTACCTCGTTGTAAAGGTGACTAATCAGGCTTTCCAACGATATAAAATACAATACCAATTGGTATTATTGAAGGGGAGAAAATAGTCGACCGAAATAACGTTTCCGAACTTTTTTTGAGGAGTTTAGTTCGCTACAGTTGAGCCATCAACTGGTGTTATCACAGAAAACATAGCTGGCTACATCCATAGTGTCACCCTGTTTGTTTTGCAGATATTTATCAGTTTTGTTAGCTATGGCTAGTTATCTGGCAGTACCTCCTGGAAGCTAACAGGTTTTGGTATGGTTTTTCTTGATGTTTTTTCAGAATATAATAACAATAGTATAATATGTATAATGCACCTTTCTTGCGCTCAAAGCGCTACAGTACAAATTACAATCATAAAACATAATTTAATTGTCTTATTAATATTGTATATTATCAATTAAAAACCAGATTAAAAAGGTTACGACTAATCGAAGGAGCATTTCTGATGGAAACAGGTAGCAAGTTCCACAATTCAGGAGCGGAGCATGAGAAAGCCCTTCCCCCCATGGTCTATCATTTGCAGAGAGGCTGGTACAGAGTAATAGTCAGCTGACCAAAGAAGTCTGGGTGGAGTATGAGGTGTAACCAGATAACAAATGTAAATTGGGGCCTGTTAAGTATAAACATTGTACAAAATCAGATTGGACTGGCAGGCAACTTAGAGAGAACAGAGGTAATGTGAAGATGTGTGGGTCAGGATACGAGCAGCCGAATTCTGTACGAATTATATCCTCTTTATTGAGTTGGCCAAGACTGGGTCCAGACTGGATGAAAGAATAAGCCTTTCTACATCTGGCAGACAGAAAAGGCCTGACACAGGCATTATTTCTGAGATGGAAAAGAAAATCCTACTTTTGTCATAAAGAGTTGTGTATCAAAGAGTACCACCAGGTTCCCCACTTGGTTTGCAGGAGTAATTGAGCAGTCATCCACAGAGTTTCAAGTTGCTACATTTTCTCATAGCAGTCAGAGTGCCAATCAAAATAATTTCAGTTTTGGAACATTCTATTTCCCAAATTTATTATCCACCAGTTCTTGATTTGCAGCAAATAAATAGTGTGGAGGATGCTAGTGAACAGTCTGGCAGAAGGCTGATGTAAATCTGGGTATCAACAGCATAACGATTACCCAGAGGTTTTGGGTAGGTTATCTGTCCAAGAGGCAATATTTCGATTTTGAACAGAATGGGACACAGAACTGACCCCTGCGGAACTCCCTGACACATTTGATTGTCTGGGATCTACCTATGACAAATTGTGAATACTCAGCTACATAGTATTTAGAACAATGCCAGAAGCGCCAATCCACTGTGCTGTCCGTCTACCAAGATAGTGTGTAAAATGCGTCAATGAGGTCCAAGATACTAAAAGCTCTCGAGTCGGCAGTGGTGTAAGAAGCTCATTCATGACCCCCACAAGTACTATATCCAGACTGATTCGAAAAGGTTCAAACAGATCGTTCATAGATGATTTTCCAATTGATCCATAACTACACGTTTGCGAACCTTAACCAGGAATGGTAAGTAAGAAATGGACCTGTAATTGGACATCTCAGCAGTGTAATTTCCAGTTTTTTTAAGGACTAGTATACAGTTAGGTCCATAAATATTTGGACATTGACACAATTTTCATCATTTTGGCTCTGTATACCACCACAATGGATTTGAAATGAAACAATCAGGATGTGCTTTAAGTGCAGACTTTCAGCTTTAATTTCAGGGTATTTACATCCAAATCAGGTGAACGGTGTAGGAATTACAACACATTTTATATGTGGCCCCCCCCTTTTTAAGGGACCAAAAATAATTGGACAAACTAACATAATCATAAATCTAATTGTCACTTTTAATACTTGGTTGCAAATCCTTTGCAGTCAATGACAGCCTGAAGTCTGGAACCCATAGACATCACCAGACGCTGGGTTTCGTCCCTGGTGATGCTCTGCCAGGCCTCTACTGCAACTGTCTTCAGTTCCTGCTTGTTCTTGGGGCATTTTCCCTTCAGTTTTGTCTTTAGCAAGTGAAATGCATGCTCAATTGGATTTAAGTCAGGTGATTGACTTGGCCATTGCAGAACATTCCACTTCTTTGCCTTAAAAAACTCTTTGGTTGCTTTCGCAGTATGCTTCGGGTCATTGTCCATCTGCACTGTGAAGCGCCGTCCTATGAGTTCTGAAGCATTTGGCTGAATCTGAGCAGATAATATTGCCAGAAACACTTCAGAATTCATCCTACTGCTTTTGTCAGCAGTCACATCATCGATAAATACAAGGGAACCAGTTCCATTGGCAGCCATACATGCCCACGCCATAACACTACCTCCACCATGCTTCACTGATGAGGTGGTATGCTTTGGATCATGAGCAGTTCCTTCCCTTCTCCATACTCTTCTCTTCCCATCATTCTGGTACAAGTTGATCTTGGTCTCATCTGTCCATAGGATGTTGTTCCAGAACTGTACAGGGTCTTTCAGATGTTTTTTGGCAAACTCTAATCTGGTCTTCCTGTTTGAGACTCACCAATGGTTTACATCTTGTGGTGAACCCTCTGTATTTACTTTGGTGAAGTCTTCTCTTAATTTTTGACTTTGACACAGATACGCCTACCTCCTGGAGAGTGTTCTTGATCTGGCCAACTGTTGTGAAGGGGTTTTTCTTCACCAGGGAAAGAATTCTTCTGTCATCCACCACAGTTGTTTTCCGTGGTCTTCCGGGTCTTTTGGTGTTGCTGAGCTCACCAGTGCGTTCTTTATTTTTAAGAATGTACCAAACAGTTGATTGAGCCACACCTAATGTTTTTGCTATCTCTCTGATAGGTTTGTTTTGATTTTTCAGCCTAACGATGGCTTGCTTCACTGATGGTGACAGCTCTTTGGACTTCATATTGAGAGTTGACAGCAACAGATTCCAAATACCATACTTGAAATGAACTCTAGACCTTTTATCTGCTCCTTGTCAATGAAATAACGAACTCCCATGAGGGAATAACATACACCTGGCCATGGAACAGCTGAGCAGCCAATTGTCCAATTACTTTTGGTCCCTTAAAAAAGGGGGGGCCACATATAAAATGTATTGTAATTCCTACACCGTTCACCTGATTTGGATGTAAATACCCTGAAATTAAAGCTGAAAGTCTGCACTTAAAGCACATCTTGATTGTTTCATTTCAAATCCATTGTGGTGGTATACAGAGCCAAAATGATAAATTGTGTCAATGTCCAAATATTTATGGACCTAACTGTAACTGCAGCCGTTTTAAGAGCAGAGGGGACAACCCCATTTTAAGTGAATCAGGGCTTGAAATTGCGAAAGTTTTGGTCACGTACGCTCACGAAATGTAGTCTGTGCGACCTCAAAATATATTAGAGCATTTGTGCAAGTTCAAATAATCACTATGATGCGACCTGTTTTAATTTCTTAAACGCTCGCTAATTTGCCTACTTCACAGTACGTGCCTGCTGTGAGCTGACACTGACCAGTTCGCCGTTCTATCCAACGTTCCATAACCAATTAAACTTCATCTTTACGTTCTAAACTTTACTGCAGATTTTAAAAAGAAAGACCACGTTGCTAGCATTTGCGAGTCAAAAAGACCGCCAGAGCCAAAAGCTAACTTTCCACATCCCCTAAGAAAATATTAAAGATGGTTGAAATCAGATTAAGTTAATTTGGACTTTTTAAGAGCTGCATCATTTGATCCACCACATGGATTATAACTTTTTCAATAGAGGAAGGGAATGATTGCAATAAATTCTGGAGCTTTTTAAATTTATTTCCTAGGCAGTGGCACAGGGGAAAGTGTGTGACTGCATTGAAGAAACACACATCCCCTTATGGAATCACGGACTATCAGTGTTGAGGGGGAGAAAAGCGGCCGAAGTTTAGTCTGGTCTCCATAGGTCAGGTGTGTGCCGCATTTACCGACTGTGGTTGGATGGTTGTAGCTGTAGACTGCACCAGCGATGGGGTGCTGTACTTATCAGAGGGGTTCCCTGCCGTCACTGGGCAGAAGAGACTGAGAGCTTCTCCTGAACACGGCTTTTTCGGCAACCTCGAGGGAGAGGAGGAAGGTTTGGCCACTGGATGGCAAGAGCATCCTTTAAATGAAAGAAAATCCTTCATATTCAGGATGTCAAACCTGTTTGCCAGCGGGATGTTTGGAAGTGGAGGAGAGGGAGACAGGCGCTTAGCATCATGTTTGTTCCTGCTGGAAACAGTCTGGTGCTCCGGTAGATGTGTAGATTAACTCACAGGAGTTCAATGAGTGGTCATGCCTCTGCTGGGATGTGGCAGTGATGAGAGCTGGCCTTTTCTTTGGGCAGTTCTCTGATGACGATCCAAGGATCGTCAGGCAGGGCTGAAACAGCCTCAGGTTGTAGAACCCCACAGACAATGGAGCCGAACCATAGAAGATTTGGATCTTTGTCCGCCACTGGTGAGGAACAGCCGGGGAAGAGAGATGTGCTGGTCTCGTACCAGTTTCCGCAGCCAGAGGAGCTCAGGACTGCTAGGTGTTGGTGACACACATTTTTGCGATGAAATGTGCTTCTAACACGCAGTGAACAATAACTCCTAAGTCATTTTGCTACCTACTACCTAGTTACTTTTTTACTAGTTATTTCACTACCTAGTTACAGCTGTCAAAAATACAGACCAGGGTGGTGTTTTATTTCAGGAAACATGGCTGGCTGCATTCATGATGTTTCCCTGTATGTTCTGCTGTTTCTCAGTTTTTGTTAGCTTGGTGCCCATAGCTTCTGGCAGATAGTTGGCTAGCTATAACTGCTACAGTACAGTAAACAGGCACAAACCAGTGTGATAATGTGTCATATGATAGCATTCTTGTCTGTAAAACGTAAGTAGGCTACCCATAGTTTAACTTAGCAATCCCACACAGCAGTAGTTAGTAGTTACTTAATGGCAATAACTACTTTCTCCGGTCTGAAACTATGGAGGAAGAAGCAAAGCATCACGACTGCAGCCTGCTTCTCCACGTGAACAAAATGGTACATTATTCCTGCTAGTGTGCTACTGTAGTTGCACTGGATCTGCCAGCTACCAGCAACTATCGACTACTAGCCAGTTAGCCAAATACTTTGTCAGCTTTTGTTCTACCTGTCCGTGCTCAGCGGAATTCTGGTGGGACTGATCGATTATTAAAACAATAAACTATGAGGGGCATGAAATGATGATCATAAGGCCTGGAGATCAATCAATGCCATCCAGTAGTTAACACATACCGTATTTCTTCGAATAAACGCTGCACCAAAAATGAACGTTGTGGAATAAACGCCGCCCTCGAATAAACGCCCCACCCAAAAAATCTGAAAACGGTTATTTAATTGGTTGAATTCTACCCCAGTATTTATTACACTTGTACATAACTTTGTTTGAAAGCTAACGTGTATGAACGTTTCGGCATGCTGCTTCAGAGTTCTACACAATGTAGAACACTTGTATTTGAGACATTTGTACTACCAACGCACACCTAATTGATAGCCAACGAGAAAGGGAGTTGCCGCACTCATAGACAAAGAATAGACAAGGAGGTCAACGGTAAATGAAACCTGAGTTTTTAGCTGCATGATTCATTTGTCACAATGCCAGCAACAAAGTTGTCTTTGGCTGCGCTGCAGCTACAATTCACGAAATCTCTCTTATGATAAGCGGTATCACGACGGTGGTTATCAACTCTCTAACTTTTCCATCTAGAGTCGTGCGCATTCACATAAAAGGGGCGGTGTTTGCACCGTATCCGCAAACATGGACAAAACAAGCTGCATATTTCACGCAGGAGGAGCAGATAATAATCTTACTAACTTTGTCTGCTCCTCCTGCGTGAAATATTGTAATACAAACCTCAGGAACCATCAAGAATACAGACATATAATACAGGCAAAAAGCAACACAGTCGCTGCTGCCAAGCTGGCAGACGCTGTAAATGCGTAAGCTACATGACTTATTGATATCACTGCCCCAGGCACATGATGTGACCATAATTACACTTGTGCATTCCATAATGTTAAACTTTTGTTGCTGTATTATTTCAGTTGCAACTCTGGCACTGGCAAACGATCGTGGGAGCAGATAAAAAAATAAATATAAAAACATAATTCAAACTGGTAAGTGGCAGTAGGCAATACTTGCACATATTTTAAGGCCAACAAGTACAAGGCTGAATTGCTTGAGTCAGTCCCATTTGTAGGATATTGTTTTACAAAGGGCCTATAAAACAATGAAATTAGGAAGAAAAATTTGGCAAAGAACTGGAGGGGTCCCTCCTCCACAGGACTTCACTTCTGCTAAGGAGCTGGCCCTCTCCAGCAATCAGGGTCGCCCCATGATGGAAGGAGTCGAAGGGGGCATTTCGTCAGACCCTGGTGGCAGCAGCTCGGAAACCCAGGCATAAATTTACATTTATTCATTTAGCAGACGCTTTTATCCAAAGCGACTTCCAAGAGAGCTTTACAAAGTGCATAGGTTACTGATCAGGGCTCCAGACTAACTTTTTCCCTTGGTTGCACTGGTGCGCCTAACTTTTTTATTTAGGTGCACCCAAATTTTTCCTTGCGTCGCCACAATTTCAAGGTCACCTTTTTATCACGCTCCATATACATTCATATATATTATGTAAATGACCTTAAACAAGAATAAGGTGTAGGTAAATATTGGTTTTATTTGACGCACAATTAAACTGTATATAAAAATATTTTAAGTGCTTCACTGAGCTGCCAAACTAAAACATTGCAAGCAAAATAAAACATTTTAAAATAGAAAGTGCTACTGTTTAAAAGTGCTTCCCTGAACTGAGACCTAACATTTCATGGCTCAAAGTCTTATAGCGGGTCCCCCCTTGCTCGCATGCCCTTCAGATGGCCAACACCTGTAATTTGGCTTTCTTGCCCTTTGGCCTTGGCTAAACCAGCTTGCCACACTCTCCCTAGCATCAACATCCTAGCTCCATGGGTTAGCTCCATGGCCCAGCTCCGTAACTCAGGGGTGGGCAATTAATTTTGACAAGGTGCCACATGAGAAACCTGAAATGTGTTGGAGGGCCGCATCAACGATAACTTGAACTTAATTCTGCTCACTATTCATTTTCCCCCATTGTAAAAAGCAGTAAAGTATATATTTTTATTAGCAGCTATTGGTTATCAGAAGAATAAGGATATTCTGTGAATATTTATATAAATATTTTACATGTTGGTCAACTAGGAAAAGACTATCGAAGTAACAGTAAAAACTAAAATAATCATTACATCATTTTCATCATTACGTTTCATTTTCTAGTTAATCTTCACCAACACTGAAAAGTTGTTTTGCAGTATGTTAAAGATATGCAACTGATCAACTTTATACAAAAAGCAATACTTTTTTGCAGTTCATTTTGTTATGTGAGAGGAATCCAGTGGGCTTGAACAAGTGCATCGAAATCTGGCTGAATGTCTGAGGTGGATATGCGAAGGACAGCTGACAGGTGATGATCCGAGTGTGCAATTTAACTAGCAAACCATCAGCCCGCGCCCACTGAATCAGTCAAGTTCTTATTATGTCCGCGTTCGTTTTTTTCTTGAGTCCCTTAGTGCCGATTCAATTTGTAATCCTTCAACACAGCGACCTGTTCTCCAAAACTAAGAACACAGCTTTGACTTTGACCTCAGTAAACAGATAATTAGAAGTCCATGTCTTGTTAAAAACTCTACATTCTGTATCAACCTTTCGTTTTTCATTTTCGAGGGCTAACCACCTAACTCTCCTGTCGGTGAGGTTGCGCAAGCACACATATGTAAATTGCCTGATCACAAGTGTTTCAGGACTACATATTTACAACCGCTCAACACTATTTATTTTTAATTTTTGATTTACCTCACGCGGGCTGGATTGGAACAGCCTGTGGGCCGGTTGTGGCCCGCGGGCCGTACAATGCCCAGGTCTGCCATAACTGATTCTCTGGTGCTCAGGTCGTAATTTCAATCACACAGCACGGAGCAGTGTAGGCCTACAGGAATATCTGGACCACAGCCAATCAGAGGCAAAGACCCGCCCCATCTCTGTCTCTGATTAGTTTAGACCACGATATGATCCAACCATGAGTGCGAGTTCCGTCAAAGAAGAAACAAACGCTTCGTTCCTGGAGAGGCAGCTGATGCGAGGAGGTTAGGTGCACCGGTGCGACCTAGTAAAAATTTTAGTCGCACCCATACAAATTTTGGTCGCATATGCGACCAAATTGGTCGCACTCTAGAGCCCTGCTGATCATAACAACAAGATAGCCACAAAAACATTGCGAGTAGCCAAAACATGAAGCACACATTATGAACAACCAAAGTAAGTGCCAAAGGGAAGAACCATAAGAGCATGTAGTTAAACAAGTTACAATTAAACAACATGAACCGCTATAAGTGCAAGTGTACCTGTGGAAAAAAACAAGCAACAATAATAAAAACAATATATCACAGCGAGTACAAAATTTTTAAATCAGTTACCCCTAACCACAAGAGCAACAAGTCTCTAAGCAAGAGTCATTGTGATCCTTGAGGAAACTAACATCGGGTCAAGCGAACCATTCCTAAGTACCGTTGTACTCCCGGAACAAGTGCGTCTTGAGCCTTGTTATATGCATATGCACAGGGTATGTTTCAAGTAATCTATGTGACCATGTTCATTCAACAATTATTTATGAATATTGTAGGAGTGAAATGTATTACTGTTATCTGCAGTGACAGGAAATACAGTGGTGTTGCTGCCACCACCCACTGTCGACCCCCTGTGCCATACCGAGGTAACAGTGAAACTAATAGTCATACGCCAGTATGTATGCCATATGTGGTTGCTGAATATTGATCAAATAGGCCATTTACTTTCTCAAGTGGAGGTCCTAGATGATCAGGAAACTGTGTCTGCCTGCTCAGAGAGCGCTTTGGGGGTACACTTTTGATTTTTCTTTACCACTTGCAACACAGATGGTGAGAGTGTGTGAACGTGTGGCTGTGATTGAAGTGTCTGTAATGACTTGCTAATAGTGGTGGTCTGAACATGATGTAGCGGGGTATACACGTTTAAGATGAGGAATACTTGATCTATAATAAAGTATTTAGTTGACGGGACACCACCCCAGGATTTGTTTAAAGGGACTGGGGAGACCTTGTTGAATAATAGCCTTCGTAATAATCAGTCTAATCTTAAGTAGTGAATTCTATGAAAGTAAAGCAGATCAGATAACGTGAGAGATACGCGAGTATTATACACAATGATTTAAGAAAATGTAATTATTATGAACAGATACCAGATAAGTTATGGGTTAGTTTGGCTAAAGCAGTACAGTAGGCCTAGATTCTAATGATGGCGAGCTACACAATGGCTGTGTAGAGCACATGGGGAGGGGGAAGGGAGAGAGAGAGAGTGAGAAAGAGGTAGAGAGGAAGAGGTAGGCCTCTATAGCAACAAATGGACGATCAATGGCAACTGACCTAACGATGGTTAGGTTAAATCATTTGTAAACTACAATCAAACATCAACAATTAAACCACAACATGCCCATATGTCACAAGTAAGAAATATTGCAAATCGCAGTTACTTTTGTCGGTTTGAAGAAAGGAGTCAATGGTTTGTTATGTCCAACGAATAGAAAGCGGAATCTCTCGTCAAAGTTCCGGGCGCTCAGTGAATTTGCAAGTTAAGAGGAAAGTCAGAAATTACGCGTTTCACTCAAGCCCCCACCCCTCGGCTTGAAGCAACGGCCCCGGTGGATGTAGGTGGTATTGCATTTCTTGTTAGACTTCCGGCTCTTCCGGTCGTTTTTATTCTATTAACTCCAGTCAACATTTACAAAACTATCTCCCCCAATAATTTTTGTTTGATTCTCGAACCTGGCTCATACTATTAGCTTTTTCATAGAATCATTTTTCCTGATTTTTGTAGTTTGAAACCAATCCGAAATGGGTAAACTAGCACCCCATTTATTTGCTTACGTCAATAAAAGTTGCCTGCAAATGTGCTCGCGGATACTAACAGGGCACGAAAAGTTCACATTGGCCGATAGCCGATTTACCTGGAGCTGAATGAGCCATATTGAATGAGCACAGGGAGAAATGGCTTGAGTTGCCTGCCCTGTTGTAGCAAGTTTAGCAAATGGTTGTCTCACATACATGAAATGTTGTTAATATAGTTTATTCCCGTTATTTTAAAACAGATTTGATTTTTCTGTCAAGAACGTTTTTACGTTCATGACATGATGGCAAATATTATGTTAAAGATCCTGTAAAGTTTTAAGTTCGCCACACCACAGAATAATGTGTTATTAACTACCCATCCAAATTCGAATGAAAAAATAACACCGACAAGTATGTTAAATTAGGCTTTGAAATCGTGAAAAAAATCAGCAGTCTTCTCTGCTTGAGACTGGGGGGGCGTGTCGCCTGAAGGAGCTGAAGCTCCGCCCCTCGCTGCCTAGTGCCTACCTCCGACCCAGATAATAGACGCTATGTCAAGCTGAACAAAACCATATATAGGCTGCAAGGTGAACCACGAAAAGTCTTTCAGAAAATGATTCCCGCTCCACAGTCTGGCATCTACACAATCTTTAGCTCATAAAAAAGAACGATTCGTGCTAAGCTACCAAAAAAAAGTTTGTCGTGATACACTGCGGCTGCAAAAGTGCGTGTGAGACAGGCAGATGTTCATGTTTTTCTGCAGGACTGTGTTGTACAGACTTATGTCGTTGTTGTAATTGTGCCAACACAAAAGAAACTGAGGAACTGGGAGATAACTGTCCTGACACTGACAGTGAGGACTGAGTGTCCTTAATCTGTTATTGGGTGTGCTCAAGCCTTCGGCGAAAGCACAACCTTTGTTCTCTCACATATATATTATTATTATTTTTATTTCTTTTTGCCCCCCTAAAACTCAGTCAATATTTGGCCTACATAGACAACGTAGGTGTCAAAAGTTTCGTCTTGGTAGCGATTGAGTTGCTTCTATTGGAATTTACGTTCCGTTGCATGGTTTAGGCTGAAGTTAAGTTTTTGTGGCGAAAAGTGAAGCTAACGGTGGCTAATTTGCTAGCCACAGTCACTGACGTTACTAACGTCACTAACGTCACGAAAACACGCGTGACTACCTTTGGCAGAACATTCGTTTCGCATCTGTTAACTTGGGGGATAGCTAGGCTAACTATAGCTTTACTGCAAGGCAGCTGCAGAAATTCCACAAGCAAAGAGGCCAGGGTGATAACTATTTACTCATTTTACTTTGTGATATGACACACAATTGTGATGTGTAATGTACAGTATAAGCTGATATTATTAAGGAAGTACATCTACTTTCGGAAACAGTAGTCTACTATTTCACTGAAGTATTAGCATCATGACATTAGCCTGTGTTGCCCGGGCAACACATACTACAGTGGTCTATGATGTAGCGTTATCTGTTTTCAATCGTTAAAATAAACATTCCTCACATATACATTTTCGTTGTAGGATTTATTCTGACATTAGTAAACGATTTGTTGGTGAAATGACCATTACCTGTGGTTTCAAACCAGTGTAGCTCACTGCAACGCTGTAGCTTACGCGAGACACACGACAAAAACATCTAACTTACACAGCTGTTTAGGAAGTCAAACGGCGACAGAACATGTTCGGCACTCCCCTTACTTAAATCAAAAGTCTATCTAACTACTAACCTGAACTTCATTGCCACAGCCTAAACGTTGTCAATCTGTTCATGAAAATAATTAATTTCAGCTTAAACCGTACAACGGAACGTTAAATCCAATTCAACCAACGCAATCGCTACAGTACCAAGACGAACACAGCAGTAGTCTAGTACTGTACCGTAGTAGTACAATTTACCGGGGCAGCTTCTCCACACAGGGCTATATCGCATTTTGCGTTGTTACTGACAATGATCGCTACCAGTGAGCTTTTTATAAATGAGCGATTTTCCACTAAATAAATGTCAAGCTTATTTACGTTTTGGGGGCATATTTTCAGTTAGCAGATGGTACTGTTTGAATCGCGATTCCATCTTCTACTGCCGGGTACTGTAACGTCGTAGAATAATCTTCAAACGGGGTTCTTTATTAATGAATGAATGCAATGAGTAGGCTAAATGCCTGAAAATATCATGAGAAGGGAAAAACTTAAAATGACGTTTAAATCATAGAGATTAGGTCAATTTTTACACCGGTCTGCCAAATTTATTAGTTTTGATTCAACGATGAGGCTGCCTCTTGCAGGGGAAATGAGAAGACATCTATTTCATTCTACACTTCACTCGTATTTTCAGTTGTAAATGAGCAGCAAAAAAAATATGCTTTTAAATCTATGTAATCTTTATAAATAATAAGTATGCATTTTTATATAACATATACAGAAATATCAGTTGTAAAAATGTAATTCAAAAACGGACCCCTGTGCAACCGACGCAAGCAAGCACACCCTACAATTTCCCCAGAAATTGTACCCTCTCTAGTTCCTTATTATGTTTTGTACAGTTTTATATATCATATTTCATATTTTTCATTACGATTGTTTTTATGGTTGATCAGTGTTTTCATTTGTGGAAGAATGAATGAATGAATGTTACAACAACGACATAAGTCTGTCCCCCCCCCCCCCCCCCCCCCAGGTTAATGTAATAGCCTAGTTTAATAACTAATGTAATATTGCACATATTTTCGTACTATTTCCCCTAAAGCAATAAGGTTAGGCTACTTAGAGACCTTCCACTCATAAAGTATGTTCTAAATGGCATAAATGCTGCCAATTATTAATTGACGTATTAATAATTGACGTTGGTCAGTAGCCTATCGATTAAGGTACTCGAAAGCATGTACACTGTCTGCTTCATTTGAGCTTGATAGGCTAAGCATTCTGTAGCAAATAATAACAATAAACCCACTATTTATTAATTAAAACTACTTCTGCATAGTAATGCACTGAAAATACAAACGTAAGCAAAGGCAGCAATCGCTATCGAATCAACAGACGTGCAATTTACCTAGCAGGGGAATAATACAGATCACCAGTTAACTTAATTTAAATTAGCAAGAATATAGACTAATACAATAACAGGCTTAAATTAACTGACAAGTTAGCTATACGACTTCTCAAAGACGCACAATCTCAACTGCGGTGTGAAGCGCGTATCCATGCTATTCTCCGACATGCACTCTAACAATCACATAGACGTCCTAAGATTTTGTACAGCCCTATTTATGATACCATGGCGGCAGAAATGTAGTCGTGGCGGGCCGCCACGGCAAAATAAACATAGGAAACACTAACGTGCAAGGTCCCATCCTCTATTTGACAACCATATCCATCCATGTTGACAAAAAGCAGCTACCTTATTGGTGTAGAAGGATCACGTGTCGAACCGCGCCACCAAAATCCTATTACGCTCTGGAGAAACTAGTTCTGCATAAAACATAGACGCATCGACAATCGACTGGAATTTCAGCAACAAACTTTTTTTTGGTAGCTTAGCAGGACTCGCTCTTTTTTATGAGCTAAAGATTGTGTAGATGCCAGACTGTAGAGCGGGTTGAAACGATAACAGGGTTCACCTTACGGCCTAATAGGCTAGAATTAGAATTTATTTGTTCAATGAGTGAAACATACAGATGCATATTAATGAAATGTTCCCCTGAGCTGTAACAGTAAAAATGGACACCAGAGACAGCAGACAGTGAGCTCTCCAACTAGGCTACTTCTAACACATTAGCTACCATTTCACCAAAATACCATCATTCTACACCGAGTAGCCTATCAATTTAGCGGTTTGCACTAACTCATAGCAGAGATACCTCTGGAAAAGTTATCTAGTATAATTATAACAAGCACACAGAACAGAGTGATGAACTGCAGGCAGTGGTGGATTGTCCAGGTGCGACCGGGAGGAGGAACGGCCGGGAGGGCGATGCTCGGTACGGCTCCGTCTGTCTCTGGTCCATGTTAAAACTATCCGCTGTGAAATGGTCACTGAATTTATTCATTTAGCAGACTCTCTTATCCACTGCAGAGGCGGCTGTTGGAGTTTATCCGAAGCTTTCCATCAGCGTGGCTCTTCACAAAATCTATCCACCCATTTTTCCTTTCATTATCAATAGGAAACTTAAATGGCGTTGCAGCGCAGCTGGAGTTCTTGCATCCAGGGAAGATGCAGTTGCGGTTGGTGGGAGACATCCTGAAGCTAGCTAGCTAGCTGATGTAGGCTACAATAACAGTACAGCAGGAGGAGCCATTCAGTGATCTGACGTAGATAAGGCGAAATGACATAGGGCATTTTTTGGCTCCGCCCATTAAAACCTGATCTGAAAACGGAAGAGAAACTGTTCTTCGGTTTAACTCCACATTTCAGTGCGACAAAGTTTTAGCGCTTTGCACATGCTTTCAGGAACTCATTTCACACTTTTGTTGGACAATGAAGGTCCTCACTGACTGTCACCCCTACTTATATCTGATGGAAACATCTTGTATATAGGCCTAGTTCTGTTAATATGCCCCTTTCAAAGGCAAATGTTAAATAAAGTATATTTTAGACACTTCTCAAGCTTTTATTTATTACATTATTTCCAAGTCTGATCACGTTATATCCATTAATAGGCGTTTGGTTTTGTAGGTTGAACATATAAAACACAGGCCACATTTCTACACTGATATGTGAATTTCATGGCATTTCGTTTGAATATACAGTTCACAGTAAGCTATGGTAAGTCTGCATTATGGAAGATTTCTGTTACCAAAATAACTATTAAGCTTTCTTTGCCTGGCGAGAACAACGACGGAGCTAGGGAGTCAGGTGGCTGAGCGGTTAGGGAATCGGGCTAGTAATTAGAAGGTTGCCGGTTCGATTCCCGCCCATGCAGATGACGTTGTGTCCTTGGGCAAGGCACTTCACCCTACTTGCCTCGGGGGAATGTCCCTGTACTTACTGTAAGTCGCTCTGGATAAGGGCGTCTGCTAAATGACAATGTAAATGTAGCTAGGTGTTCATGTTAAGTTTATTTAATCCGATACAATACGTTGGAAATCATACTCAAATCACAAGAAAAAAAGCAACATATGTGATGAGTTCCATCTAGAATAGCCCTATATTTAGCCCTATAGCCTATTTCTAAAAACCAAGTGAAAGGAATACTATACAGTGACAGCATACATTTCCGTAAAGTTTGCATCATTTCTCTGATTCTTATCGGACTTGTATCCCATTCTGCCACTGCAATGCCTTAGCTCACACGCTCGCAACCATATAAATCTATGCTCGCGACTGGTTTGTCGCAAAGTATGACGTGTACATCTAGTTGCAAGCGTGCACGAGGTCTCGGAGCTAGGGAAAAAAAGAGCCACTGTTTAAAGCTAGACCGGAAGACTCGGAAGTGGAAAGATGGCGTGGTCCAGTTTCGCGCTCTCGCTTGCCTCACTGCGCCACTGAGCACTTTTCATAGAAATGAATGGGGACGCCATCTTGGAAGACAAAAGTTGCTTCCTCTAGTAATATTAACTCTATGGTTTCACTTCAGTTATTCCTACGAACAAGCGGGGGTGATTGTACGTTTGGGGGTTTTATACTCCAAAGAACAGGGGGGTATCCATGTGAAGGTGAACTCGGTCATTGGTCAGTTATTCCCCACCTGGGCGTCATCCTGAGATTTGCCTAGAAGTGTGAAGTGGCTGCTAGCTTTGAGTTCCGTTATTTCAAATGTCCATGGAATGCTTAAACTTCAGAATATAACAATACAACATTTATAAATGGTTTTGTTAGTATGACACAATTATTTTGGATCTACAATTGACTAACCTAACTCTTCCTGAAGGGAAGTTATACTCAAACATCAATTAAACAACGTTCTAAGTAAATGAGAAAAGCACACATTATAACACATTAACTACTGTCATTGAAATAGTGTCCATGAGCCATGTAGTCCTTGAGAATATGTTTGTAAATCCACAAAAGAAAGTTCTTCCTTAGAAATCCTTTGTCTGATACTATGAGGCTGTGTGGCCTCTGTTCCTGACCCCATGCTGGGCCAGAAGCTTTGAAGCTCCTGCTCTGGGAGATAAGGACAAAAGGGGGAAGACCCTTTCCTTGTTGGGGGTAGGAGAAAGGTGTGGATGGTACCATGCTTTGTCTGTTGACTCTCTGCTACAATGAGACACAAGACCTTACAGTGCTAATTTCAAATATGACTCAATTGATTAAATTGCTATGGTGTTAAACTCAGCAGGAGGAGGAACTTCTTCCTCCCCCTGAGCCTAGGGCCTCCACTTCAAGGCCAAGACAAAGACACAAGGTATAAGCAATGAACCTTGAAACACAGTAGTCAAATGGACACCTTCAACTTTCTCCAAGTGTGCCTTGCAAAGGGACAATGTTCTTAATTTGTTTCAGGTTGGAGCAGACAATGTGAGGGCCCTGTATAAAAGAACCCTGGAGCACGATATAGAGTATAAGAGGCGTTTAAGTAAGGCTGTTTTTGAAAAATGCTATAAAAGTGAATGAAACATCCAAATTCAATTAAAGTAGTGAAATGATCATTTATTTAACTTGTGAAGAGCATTGTACGGTACCATACACGTTATTTTTGGTTTGAAATGTTTTGGTTGAAGGAAACCCAAATTTCTGATATGGAAATAATTAGAAAATGGGTCAAAGCAACCCAAGGACAACAGAAGGGGTTAAGGGGAGACACCCCACTGAATAGGGATAACATATCAACATGACACTACATAAAAGTACCCGTAGCGAAATAACGCAAGACTATGCATACAGTCTGTGGGACTGTGAGCACACGGCTTCGATGTGTCGCATTGGCAACATACGACTCAAGAAGTTGGCAAAGATAAGTAATTCCCTTGGGAATCTATATCTTTCATAAAGATAATCATCAGGGAATGCCAAAGGGTTTTGTCGGTCTCTAAATGTTCTGCCTCTTCTGAGCGCACCTCTCACTATCAGCGCACCAAGCTTCACAGAATCCTCTATGAACGGTGAAGCCATTATCCTCAAGAATTGAGTTAGAGAGCGGGGCTTTTATACCGGTTGATCTCCGATCTCCAACTTAACCTGCTCCTGACCAGGTTAGGCTTTCAGCATGTGTTACCATGGCGATCTACCCCGGTAACAAGTGATCTACCGTCGTGATACAGAAAACTCCGGGTTGAACCTGAAGTTACCTCGTTACACCAAATCTTGATTCGTAGTACAGGCAACTGGTGTCGCTTTTATGTAACCAACATGTAGATAAATCTTGTCCATGTTCACCAAATTTGGCACAGATGACCTTCAAACCAACCTAACAAAAGATATCGTATGGATTTTTTATTTTCTAAACAATTTTTCCAATACATCCAATTGGCGCTTAGCCACCAAACAGGAAGTTGCTTTGTATGCTCTTTGATGCATTTATACCAAACTCGGTAAATGTACTCTGAACCCAGTTCTGCAGATTTCTAAAAGGTTTTTGTGTCATTTGACTTGCGGGACTGCTTGGCCTCCTTTATTGCAGCTGTATTTGACATGTATCATTGACAAAGCAATGTCAACACTTGTTTAAATAAACTATAATGAGTTGTGTTTGCAGGTAACATTGTAACATTGTAAACTACATATTATGTCAAAATCTCAAATTCCTATGGAAAGTTTCATAATGTATCCAATAATTTAACAATTTAGGGGAGATCCTAGCATTGGCGGAAATACCAGGGGGGGTGGGGGGGACATGACCCCCCACCCCCCCCAGTCCTAGGCAAAATACAATTTGTCCCCCCAATATATATTACAACGTAGGTAATGTGTTACAGCACTACTTTTGATGTCCCCCCTCAAAAATTGCTATTGAGAACATTTCATGTAATTGTCCCCCCCAAAGTATATATGATATTTTTGCACCTGGATCCTAGGTACTCAAACACACAGCATGGTTGTATTTATGGTCATCTATTGATTGGTATCAGGCATAGGCGTAAATTTAGGGTGGGACGGTAGGGACATGTCCCCACCAATGTTAGGAAACATGTAATGGTCCCCACCAATAATTGCGAGTCTAAACATATTTTTTTCATTCTTTTAACATTTCTGCATTTGCTACTTAACTCTGAAGGTCAGCGTTACTCCTGATTGGCAGGAGAGCGCTGATCACAATGTGTACCAGCCTGTCAGTGTCAGTGGTCAGGTGAGCATCGAAGCGAGACTGTGACAAAGAATATGGAAGAACAATAATAATATTGATAATATCCAAGCTATTTGACTGTGAGAAGAGATTTAATGATTGGCTTTCTGGCAGGCTAATCCTGTAAGCTATATGTTAACATTGAGTGAATAATAAATGATAAAATCAAATTATATTACATAGTTAACAAGCCTTTGCTAGCTCTGGAACACAACTACGGAATTGTCTGCTTGCTAGACTAGCTATCGGACATTCATTTGTCTTGAATGGAGACTATGCCGTAGTTGCGGTCAAAGCTATGCTAGCTAGTACCTGCAAACTTGTAAAAGGATTTGTTAAGTATTTGGTAAAACTGTGTCCCCACCAATGTTCTAACCAAACCTATGCCCTTGGTATCAGGTGTACATGAGCATCAGGTGTCGGATTGATGCGTATCAATGTGTGTGGTGATTAGATGGCAGATGGGAGTTGTGCTCTTCTTCCTCCTATATAACTCTACAGCCAGATGGCTGGTTTTAAAGTATCTGTGCAGATCTAATTACTCTGTATGCACTATATTTATTCTGATTCAATATGTGACGTGCAGGTGATGCGTCATGGTGTGGGCCTGTCTACCAGCTCAGACAGTGAGCTCATCACCCAACTGTTGGCTCTGACACCACCAATGGAGGAGCTAGATGCTCCTGACTGGGTTGCCAGGTAATTCACAAATCTCAAATTAGCAAATGCATAGATAATACTTATGACAAGTGGTATCTAGTTACCTTGCTTATGTTATTTATTCTCTTACAGGATAAAGAATCTGATGACTGAAACGCCTACTTCCTACTCCTTGCTAGTGATGTATACAGATGTAATCTATGCTATCCGTGACCCATATGGAAACCGACCCCTCAGTCTTGGACGCCTTGTCCCCATTTCTAAACTCCACACATCAGGTATAGAGACACTGAAAGTTTGTTTGTTTCTGCAGAAAAAAATCTAAATTAATCAACCAAATAATGTTAATGAGGCAAGTTATCTAAGTAACAGGCATTATGCTTGGATCTAAGGCAATCCCTGATTTGGCAAGCTGGTTTCTAGGGAGAATGAATCATTAACTGCTCAGTTATATCACTCTCGCTAGGTGCTGGAGAAGGAGATACAGAGGGCTGGGTGGTGTCATCAGAGTCTTGCAGCTTCCAGTCCATTGGTGCCAAGTGTGTTATCACCTGACCTCTCTTTGCCTCATTGCCATAGCAAAGTCTGGCCCCATGGCTCATGCACTGCAATCCCTGGTTGTGTGCTCCTCAGGTACTACAGAGAAGTCCTCCCAGGAGAGATAGTACAGATCTCAAAACATGGAGTGAAGACCTTGAGTATTGTTCCCCGCCCAGAGGGAGATCTCCCAGCCTTCTGCATATTTGAATATGTTTACTTTGCCAGACCTGACTCCATATTTGAAGGTACATTTAGTGGCCTCAAATTGGCCAAAACTGCAGCAATCTTCTCATTACACAACAAATACATACAATGGTATATGTACAGTTTAACAGTACAAAACATGTATGTCATTTTGGATGCCAATGTCTGCTAAATGAATACATGATACTACAAACAGGACATACTATTTTGTCATATATTAATGTGAACAAACAGTCAAGTTGATGCAACACTAGTAGCAGTTGTCTAAGTGTTTCCTCTTGATGTCTCTAGGTCAGATGGTTTACACAGTAAGACAGCAATGTGGCCGACAACTAGCCATTGAGTCTCCCACAGATGCAGATGTTGTCAGCACTGTGCCAGAGTCTGCCACCCCTGCAGCATTAGGTTACGCACAACAGGTGAGTGAAGTGAAGCTACGAACTGAATGTATACATTTGTACTATGAACACATACTTTGACTTGTTTAAACTAAGAATACAAAGACAATGCACTTATTTGTTAAAAAGTGTGTGTGGAGAGGAGATGGGGGGGGGGGTTTCAGTCTTTATGCTTATATTCCCTCTCTGAAGTCCGGGCTACCATATGTGGAGGTTTTGTGTAAGAACCGATATGTTGGGAGGACGTTTATTCAACCAAATACACGACTGAGACAACTAGGAGTGGCAAAGAAGTTTGGTGCACTGACTGACAACTTTTCTGGCAAGCGAGTGGTGCTTATAGACGATTCCATTGTCAGGGGCAACACAATCTCCCCCATAATCAAACTGCTGAAGGAGGCAGGGGCAACTGAGGTGAGAGCAATCCAAAGTAGTTAGAAAATGTACACAGTACACAAATACATTAATACACAGTACACAAAAACTGACTTAAGTACAATCGATGTCAATTTATCTTTCCTTTACTAATGCACTTTTACTAACCATGGCTCACATGGTCTATAATAATTTTTACCACAGGTTCATATCAGGGTAGCTTCTCCTCCAATAAGGTTCCCTTGTTACATGGGGATCAACATTCCTACCAAGGAAGAGCTCATTGCCAACAAGCCAGAGTTCAAGGACATAGCTGGCTACATTGGTAAGAGAATTAACATAGCCAGTTGGTGTTTATTTTTGTACATTTAGCTTTTTAAATGAAGGTGATTGCTGACAAGGCCTTATCATTTTCCGTAACATCTGTAAGGAGTTATTTGATTCAGACACAATTTGATGTTTTACAGGTGCCACCAGTGTTCAGTACTTGTCAGTGGAGGGCCTGGTGTCAGCCGTTCAGGGAGGGATCCCATCCCTCCTGGAGAAGGATGAGATGATCGACTCAAATAACAAAGCAAATAGAAAGGTTGGCCACTGCACTGCTTGCCTGACAGGGAAATACCCTGTTGAGCTGGAGTGGTAATGACACAACCCCACGACCCGCCCAGGTTGGAGGAGAGAATAGATGCCGAATAACGTTTTTAGTATATGAGGTATAAATTAAATTCAAATCTAACCAAGTGCCAGCAGTTAAGTAAAATAATACCTGTTTTCCTGATCTGAAAGAATGCTGTGGGTTGATTGAAATTAATCTGTTGTAACTCATCATTGCACTACAATAATAGTATTCACTATTGTTTAGCATAAACTGAAACCATCCATTCCTCCATTGGGATCTTTGAATTTCATATTCCTTTATTAAACCTGCAAATCAGTGTTTGATGCATTGTCCCATGTAGGAGGAAATTGTTGCCAGATTGGTTAGTTTAAAATGCAATTAGTTAAAACCAAAAATTAGAGTTTATAAAACTCTTCTAAATATAAAACATCTAGTAGAATTACCTCACTTGTGTTACATGATTGTTAATAGGTGTTTTGCATGTATTTTTTATAATAACCATACCATACCAAACCTTTCTCTTTACCTAAATACTTACTGCTGTGCCATCATTGTTCAAAGTGTATATTATCGGCACCTGGACAGATAGGGCTTCATTTTGGATTTTACATGGGTATGTGTATGTATCAAACTGAATAAAACTGATTATTGACAATGTGTTTGTGCAATGCTTCCACCTTGCAAACAGGCCTTCTCAAGTTGGTACTGGACCAAGGGGGTCATTGGAGTGTCACACTGGAAGGCAGATCCTGGTGACCTGAGAGACACATCTTTCTTCCTGCTGTGTTAGATGTAGGCCTACCGCTTTTAGCGTTTTGTAAATGAATTAAAACAGGTCGCATCGCAACGATTATTTGCACCCGTACAAATGCTCCCAAATATATTTTGAGGTTGCACAAATTTTATTGTGAAAATACCTTAAAGTAAAATAGACCTGTTTATGATTTAATGAAAAATAGAAAAGAAATGTATTTTGAAAACAGTCAATCTACCCTGGAACTAAAACACTCAAGTGCTCCTTATCTGAATTCCAGCATCCGAAATCCTGATGTGACTCAGTTCAGTCTCTCCACAGAATGGAATCGGACACCGCTAGCCACACTGCATCCATCTGTAGAATGTCACTCAGGACATGCCTATCCATAATTGTCTCACACGGCTCTCATCCATGGCAACGGCATTGAGTCCCCAGACAACCCCTTATTATTGACAGCCTCAATTAGTCTAGTCTAGCCCTTCAACCAACATAAACCCTTAAGGAAGACAAGGAAAAACTTCCAGCATAACTCATTGACAAAGATCTTTTGAAACCTTGGAAGGAGAAATTCAGTGCAGTACTGTTACAGGTAGAGGCATAACTAGTTAACATTGATTAGTTTGACATTTCAACACCTCATTCATCAAAATTACCAGTAAATGTTAACAGGTAGGCTTATACCTTCTGCCTACCTGCACAGCGGAATAATGATTCAGAGGAATGAACGGACATTTAGACGTTTGTCTCTTTAGCCATCAATGCGTGGCATTATTTATTGAAAGTATAACATGCTTCTCTCCGTGAGAGTCAGGTAACGAGTGAAGAGAGGATGAACATCCCCCTTTATAAGATCATCAGTCACACGTGACTGTCATATGAGGCGCAACAGTGCCTCCTCCTGGACAAATATAATTACATACATTCATACACTTATCCACTCAACAGTAAAATCACAAACTTTAGTGTTTGTCATTCTGTACTGGAGATTGCCTCAAATTTAGCTAGCTACAGCGGCATTTAATTTGTAAAGGGATTGGCAAAATGTGTTTCAGACTAGTAACTGCAGTATATACTGCTATATCACAGAAATCACTGGGGACAAAATAAATAAAAAAATGATTTATGACATTAGATTGAAAGTAAACTATAAGTTGGTGAAATAAACATTATATACCTGTAGTTTTAAACCAGTGTAGCCCACTGTCACTGGTAAGGAAAACAAGTCCACCACTGTTCTAGGAAGCCAAACGGCGCTAGTACATTTTCGGCACTCCCTTAGTTTTTCGGCTCTCCCTTATTTTTGCAAATGTGAAACAATCTGACTACGAACTTGAGTTTCCAGTGTGCCAAAGCCTAAACTGTAAATCTGTTCACTAAGGTTTCCTCTACAGCGCTGGAAAACAGCTAACATTTTCCAGTTGGGACTTTTGAGGTATTTGAGTTTATGTCCGACGAGTGCTCCTGTTTTAGGGCTACATTCTGAGCGTTGACAAACTGCCCTTTGCTATAACTAGTTAGCCACGGACATTTCTCTCCCGGCTGCACAAAAACAATATAGAGAGATTAGGGAAAATAGTGCCTTGTGTTCGCCCATTTAGTCCGATCGACCTCATAATCGGTTTCCATTAGGGATGTGCATCTCCATCAGGACGATGCAATACCCATCTCGATGCACTGCCAACGATCCAATACATTAAAGATACATAAAAGCAACTACTAATGCCATACGATACAATTCACCCCTATTGCGATCAGTAGCGGAGACAGAGGGGTGTCCGGGGTGGCACTGGACACCCCTGACATCTGATTGGCCACCCCGGGTGCCACCCCAAAATTTAATTCGCTACTGGAAATTTGATGCTGATTGACATCTCATTTGACCTCTTGTTGAAAGAAGAATTTATTTTGCTGCGTTGCATTATTCAAATCGAAGAGAGACGTTTGTTGTGAGATACAGAAGAATAAGAACAGACAGCAGAATAGACAATATTTCCACAGCTCCACAAGCTCTTTTCGTGATTGAAAAAGGCATAATATTTGAAGTAAGTTTTAAGGTTTGCATTGGGTTTAGGTTTCCTGAACATTTTTTACGAATGTTGATTAGCCTAGTAAGTTAATGTTAGTACTTCGACTCCAATAACAGACAAACTGACACAGTCAGTAGGCTTGTACTCCGATTTTACAGTTTGCTTGTGCGGCTTATATTTCAAAGCAGTTTATAATCCGGTTTTAAAACAAAAAAAGTGGCTTCGTCTCAAGATCTCTACAGACCGTGCAGCTAATTTAATGCTCAACACTTGAAAAGGGGCTTATTACTTGACAGAGGAATTATTTAGGCAACACAGTAGTCTCAGTTACACTATCAGGGCTTGGTAATACAGTGACTTGCTAAAGTAGGCAAATGGCTAGTAGAACATAACATTTCATCATAATTTCAGTTAATCAAACAGCTGCAAGACCCAGTGAAATGTTATAGGCTAGCTAGCTCTAGCAAAAATAACGCTAGCATCGCTAACAACATTACTAATTCAACTTTGGTAGTGTAACCAAGCTCTTTGTAAGTTTGTTTTAGATCTAATTGTATATGATCGTGTGGACAATAAGACACGGACGCGGTCTCTTTTCATAACTTGTATTTTACCACTGCTCTTCTTGGCATCGCTATTTGAACAGCCCTCACTGATTTTACAAATGCTTTCAGCATCAAGCCTACGGCAACTCCCGAGGGACAAAACACCCTTGTCCGTTGTCACATAGAAAGGTCTGCTACAGTAGGCTATCCTCAGGATTTGCAAGTTAGCTAAACTTATACTATATCTAAAATAATTTTGTAGACATAACAATGGATTCTGCCACTAAATGAGTGCTTTATTTCTGGACATACTATCCACAACCGAAGTGTGTTACACAATGCTGTAGATCGCCTATACTTGTGCATTGCTCTTGGTACCCAGAATGCCCTGCGGCAAGCTGAAAAGCTACTAAATTAAGGGCATTAGCTTAGTTAAATAAGCATTGTTTGGAGTTCTATAGTTGTGTTTGTTCTGTTTTGAATGTAATGCTATGGCCTTTAGATCATTTGAGTGTTCACCCTGATTGGGAATGTTGTCTAGTTAGATGGCAAGTAATCAATTGTGAGCACTGGTCCGCTCAACGTTAACCGGCGCAACGGTAACGTTGTTTCCTTTCAAAGTGCGTCTTATATTCCACAAAGTGCTCATTCTGGGGGGGTGCGCCTTATACACGATGCGGCTTATTTTCCGAAAAATAGGGTAATCAGATAGACGAGAGATCAGTTCCCAATTTAGCCTAACATTGTGTTTACATCGGTGTTAGCTAGTAGGTATAACTAGAAAGGCATTTCCTGCAGAAAATGCGTTGGAATGCTGAAAGATGAAATTATTTTTTTTTAATTGCAGAAAATATAGAAATGAGAAAATACCCGCAAGCTGAAATGAATTTCAAAAATGTGTGTGTCACACAAAAGAGGCAGTGTGGAAACTGAACTGCATCATCTAACAATGCTAAGAGCTGAAATACAATGCGGGAGAAGCTTAAGCAGGGCTCGACAATAACGATGGCCCGATGGCCCGGGGCCAGTAAAAAGTAACGTCGGGACAGTTAAACTAGCAACTCACTGGCCCGATCGGGCCACTACAAATTATTGATTGAAAAGAAAATTTGCATTGTAAAAGTTAACATCCTTCATATGTTTTGCTAAATGCATAAATAACTTCAGCTTGTGGGGCGCACAGTTGGCAAATCAAGAGTTGAGTAGTGAGTGACGAGTGGTTGTCAAATTGTAATTCTCTAATCTCGATACATTTTTAACAACTGGCGCGAGACAATAAAGTGACGATGGCAGCAAAGTAGAGCTACGAGCTCAAACGGAAGCATTTTTATTTATGGAACGAAGATGCACTGTGTCGTCTGTCGTATGTTCCCATCTAAAGCAGACAAAAGTGGATCTTTTTACACAGGCACCGACAATTTTCGAAAACAATCCCTGACCAGCCATGCTAGCAGACAGCACCTGGTTTGCGTGACAGCTAAGCGGATGGTTGACAATCCATCTTCCAGGCCGTTGACCATGCTGGTCAGGAATTTAAATGTAGATACCCATCGTGTTATTGCACGACTTATAACAACGGCATATCACGTAATAAAGACGGGCCAGCCGTTCACCTCGTTCCCCCAGGCTATTGAACTGCAGCAGAAGAATGGTGTCGACTTGGGTATTTAGTATCATACTGATGAAATGCTATGGAAGCTTTTATATATTAGCATTGAGAGACCAGAGGTTTCAGTTTCAGCCTGACAGAGTTGTGCAGAGATGGCTGTCAGCGGGGAAGAGAGCACGTCATGTTTGAGGTTAAAAGTCAATTGTTTTGCTGACTATTACCTTTTTATTTTTTATCACTAGAAATGTGATTTCATTTTTGTTCTTTTTATATCCAGGATGTGTTTAATAAATGGTTAAACATGTTAACAGAATAACACAACTTAGAAGTCTTTAGTTTTGTTGTAACAATGATAAATTACAACTTTTGGAGGGGGGGCCAGTAAAAATTGTCTTGGGGCCAGTAAGTTTCAAACCCACTGGCCCGGTGGGGCCAGTGCCAATTTTTTTAATGTTGAGCCCTGTTAAGGTTGAACTGTTAAACAGAAGAAGAAGTAGGCCTAGGCTAGCTAGTCATAAAAAGAATATTATAGTCTTAACAGCTGAAATTATAGTTGGGATAGTAATAGCAGTAGCAGATGTAGCCTATCATTGAGTGCGTTTACTCGGCTTTCTTAGTAGGATTCAATGTGTTGATTGAATGAAACATACAGCAGTAGGGCCGATACAAGAAGACACGGCGACACTTTGTTGCAGAAGGATGATGGTGCAAGTTCTGTCCGTGGAGCATACAACGATTAATAAAAAGAATCATGTAGACGCGCTTATTGAGTAATCGCATAACTAATTACACATGTAAACGGAGTAATCGTATGGCATAAACCGACAATTGCTAGTAATCGGGTTTCTCATGGTCAAGTAAACGCACTCAGTGGCGTAGTACGTGTGAACGTGCCTGATTCCACCTGCAGGTGGATCACAGACTTCTTGTCTGACAGGAAGCAGTGCGTTAAGCTGGGAACACAAGTCTCTGACTCCCGGTCCATCAGCACCGGATCACCTCAGGGCTGCGTCCTTTCTCCTCTGCTCTTCTCCCTGTACACCAACAGTTGCACCTCCAGTCATCCGTCCGTCAAACTCCTGAAATTTGCGGACGACACCACCCTTATTGGGCTCATCTCTGGTGGAGACAAGTCTGATTATAGGTGGGAAGCGGCCAACCTGGTGACCTGGTGCAGCCAGAACAACTTAGAGCTCAATGCTCTTAAGACAGTGTAGATGGTTGTGGACTTCAGGAAGAACACAGCCCCACTCACCCCCATCACCCTGTTTGACTCCCCAGTCAACACTGTGGAGTCCTTCCGCTTCCTGGCCACTATCCTCTCCCAGGACCTCAAGTGGGAACTGAACATCAGCTCCCTCATCAAGAAAGAACAACAGAGGATGTACTTCCTTCGGCAGCTGAAGAAGTTCAACCTGCCAAAGACAATGATGGTGCACTTCTACTCAGCCATCATTGAGTCCATCCTCACCTCCTCCATCTCCGTCTGGTACGCTGCTGCCACTGCCAAGGACAAGAGCAGGCTGCAGCGTAACATCCGCACTGCTGAGAAGGTGATTGGCTGCAATCTGCCTACCCTCGAGGACCTGCACACCTCGAGGACCCTGAGGCGAGCGAGGAAGATTGTGGCCGACTCCTCCCACCCTTGTCACCCTGTTTCAGTCACTCCTTTCCGGCAGAAGGCTGCGGTCCATCAGGACCAATACCTCACGCCACAAAAACAGTTTCTTCCCTTCCGCTGTTGGCCTCTTCAACAAGGCCAAGGGACCACACTGACTCTAATGACTTCCTGCTTAAAACACACTGCTTTTTGCACTGCATTACAAAATTGTATCTTGTACATTTGTATTTTTTGTAATATTTGTATTTTTATATTGTAATTTACGGCAATTTATATTTTATTTTATTGTATATTTAATTCCATTCAATTCAATCCCACTTAGTACTGCTAGTTTATGTACCCTTAGTTATAGATAGTCCACATATTTAAATTTTAGGTCCCTATATGTTTATTGTATGCACCTTCCTGCCAAAGCAAATTCCTTGTCTGTGCAAACTTTCATGGCGAATAAATCCCATTCTGATTCTGAGTAGAATAAAACAGTTCCATTAGCAATAGTAGTAAAAGAGATATTAGCAGCACCTGCAGTCACCTCTTGTAAATTGTATTAGGTTGAAATACTATCAAACTCTGTCTTGTGACTCCACTAATCAGCTAATACCAATCACCTGCGTGAGACTGAGTGGTGTCTGTCGTTGCCACGGTGATGCAGGGCCGGATTAACCATTAGGGCAACTGGGCACTTGCCCAGGGGCACATGACATCTAAGGGGCCCTGGACAATGTCAACTAAAATGTTATATCACGTTATGAACGCAGTCCTGACTTTCCTTAATGTGAGTACTTTATTGCAACTCGTTCGATCAAAATGTTATGTTAAATCACGTCAAAAACAGTGTTTGTGTTGTCTAGTAGCCAGTGCCGCCGCTCCCATAACGCTCACTACGCGCTGTGCGTAGGGCACCAACTCCTGAGGGGGCACCAAAAAATAGCCAACTGAAAAATCATCATAGTTATAATACTTATAATACCGATATTATTTTAGTATAGAAATATTAGGCACGTATATTACAAAACAGGCAGAACAAGAGATGTATTTAAATGCTCACAAAAAGTTACGATGGTGCCTACGGAGGACCAAACCTGCCATATTTACAAATGAATGAATGAATAAATAAATGTCCACATCCATGCATTTAGACAGAAATAAATGAATATATGTATTCATTAATGCACAATTGTCAAACAATAGTTACATATATTTTACATTTATGTATGTATTTATTTTTGTATTCATTTATTTATTAATTTATTAATTGATTGAATGATTTATATATTCATTTATTTATTCATTTATTTATTCATTTATTTATTCATTTATTTATTCATTCATTCATTCATTCATTGTTCCCAATATGATAATGAGAGGAGGCCAGTAGGCGTGGAAACTGACGTTCAGACATTGCAATCAATCCAGAGCCATAGATTCAATCTAGCTAACGCCTGGGACACACTGGCTGCGAAGCGCCCTGAAGCGCCACAATCTGCTACGAATGGCGCGATGCTGTTCACACTAGACGCGCATTTCTCCACGCCGGTCACCAAGCCTTTCACCTTGTCTGAGCTTTCCTTTTATACATGTCAAGCTGACATGGTACATAAACATGGCATAGGCTACAGTCTAATTAGGCAACTTGTTGCTCCAACCCGTTGCAACAGCATCCCATTCCCAACATAACGTGGCAACGTTTGGCTTTTGTTGCCGTAGTCTTTGTAAAATACGTGCTGTGGGGCATACAACTCCATGTAGGACTAAGCTACATTTCATCTTCGATGATTAACTTTGTGTCGTCAATCTTCACAAATTTCTCTTCTGCTTGATTGGGGGCTATGACAGATCGTCTATCTCGCTCTTACACACAGGACAAAAATGTTGGTTTGACAATCAACAATCAGGATTTTTTATTTTTAAATGTTTACATTTTGAGAATTGATCGTAGACAGTTGTCTGTTGAATCCAACAGACGTACACATTTGTTCAGAGCCCCACGAAAGCGAGACAACGTCCAACTCTCGCCCCATAGAGACCAATGCAAATCTGGTGACGAAAATCGCTAATCTCTGAAAATAGCATGAAATCTTCACTAATCTCAATATCTTTTTCAAATTTGTGTCAATAAATCTCAAATATACACCAGATTATTCTAATAATGTCTGGCCTACTTCCACCCCCTTTACTTTTCCAATAAAGTTTTGAATAAAATTCCAATTAATTGCTAATATATGAAAATAGCATGAAATCCTCGCTAATCTCAATATCTTTTTCAGACTTGTTTCAAAAAATCTCAAATACACACCAGATTATTCTAATAATGTCTGGCCTACTTCCACACCCTTTACTTTTTAAATAAAACTTTTTTTTAAATGATATAAAATCGCTAATCTCTTTAAATAGCATGAAATCCTTGCTAATCTCAATATCTTTTTCAAACTTGTGTCAAAAAATCTCAAATATACACCATATTATTCTAATAATGTCTGGCCTACTTCCACACCCTTTACTTTTTCAATTATGTTTAAAAGAAATGATAGAAAATTGCTAATCTCTGAAAATAGCATGAAATCCTCGCTAATCTCAATATCTTTTTCAAACTTGTTTCAAAAAATCTCAAATACACACCAGATTATTCTAATAATGTCTGGCCTACTTCCACAGCCTTTACTTTTTCAATAATGTTTTTAAAAGAATGATAGAACGTCGCTAATCTCTGAAAATAGCATGAAATCCTTGCTAATCTCAATATATTTTTAAAACTTGTGTCAAAAAATCTCAAATATACACCAGATTATTCTAATAATGTCTGGCCTACTTCCACACCCTTTACTTTTTCAATTATGTTTTTAAAAGAATGATAGAAAATCGCTAATCTCGCTAAACATCATAACTCAAGTCTTTATTATTGTGGTATTAGTCATTTATTGTGGTATTAGTCATTTATTAAAACAAAGACATTATTTTTAGTGCAGGACATTTTCAGACACCGTCTGTTGAAGGCAAGGCATTTCCAGTCTGTTTCTTTTCTTGCTGCGTTGAACTCTCTGTGGGTCATGTCCAAGCACTCTGCATGATACCACCTCATGCATTCAGAGCATGCAATCTATATAATGTCAAGTAGAAGAGTATTAATGAGAGTAGCAATTGTTGTTCATTCAGACGTCAAAGGATTATTCCAAACACTATTCACTGAATAAAAACTGTGTTTAAGATATAGCAAAACTGTTCATTACTATGGGATTAACATCATCCAATTTCAAAAGACTAGTTATACTTTCTCATTACAAGCTATGCAAGGCACTATGCAATTTGTAATACTGTAGTCTGACCTTCATGCCAGGGAGATATGTTGCCATTATCACTGTATGTTTAGCCTGGTCTTTATTGTTTTTAAAGTATGTAGAGACTCTCCAATCATCTGGTTGCTTTGTAGTTAAACATTTCTAGACTAAACTGATAGTCATGCAGTTCCAGTGGAGACATACATTTAGTCATTTAGCAGACACTCTTATCCAGAGCGACTTACAGTGAGTACAGGGACATTCCCCCAGGGCCGGATTAACAATTTTCTGTGCCCTGGGCAACAAGGCTTAAAGCCCCCCCCCCCGTGTTTGATGTGATGCTAGTTACGGATGTCCAAAATTAATGCGAGTGCGTGAAGGCCATTTTTTGGGGCCTTTATTTGAGCGCAAAATAGTTTTTTGATCTTTATGTAAAATAAACATTTTACAAGCTGTTTTTCAATTGGTAAAATCTTGTCAGACAGTAGGTAAGAAAGTAACAGCTAGCTGGCGTCAGTTACTTGTAAAATGCATAGATAATGTTTAACAGTAAAATCTCAATCTAGCTTGCACCTAACTAAGTTAACATATTTGAGTGTGCTAACATTAGCAATAACGTCAGCAAGTTTGAGGTGTATGCATAACCATTAAATTAGCAGCACATTTCCCGTATTTAACAATGATTAAACATGGACTTACCTGAAAGTGATGCACGGGCACCATCTCACAGTCTCTTTCTTTTTTCCTTCCCCTGACTCCTGTTATCGTTTTAAACCCATCTTAGAAAAGTTGACTTAGCCTACTGTCAAAGTTCGTCAGCCCACTGAGGGAAGGGCACCCACAGCGAGCTTGGGAAGTTGAGTGTGTAGCCTATTTGTTTTGTTTTGTTTTTGGGGGGGGGGGGGGCACCATCGTAACTTTTTGTGAGCATTTAAATAGGCTACATCTCTTGTTCTGCCTGTTTTGTAATATACGTGCCTAATATTTTTATAATAAAATAATATCGCATTATAAGTATTATAACTATGATGATTTTTCAGTTGGCTATTTTTTGGTGCCCCCTCAGGAGTTGGTGCCCTACGCACAGCGCGTAGTGAGCGTTATGGGAGCGGCGGCACTGGCTACTAGACTACACAAACACTGTTTTTGACGTGATTTAACATAACATTTTGATTGAACGAGTTGCAATAAAGTACTCACATTAAGGAAAGTTAGGACTGCGTTCATAACGTGATGTAACATTTTAGTTGACATTGTCCAGGGCCCCTTAGATGTCATGTGCCCCTGGGCAAGTGCCCAGTTGCCCTAATGGTTAATCCGGCCCTGCATTCCCCCGAGGCAAGTAGGGTGTAGTGCCTTGCCCAAGGACACAACGTCATTTGGCACGGCCTGGAATCGAACCAGCAACATTCTGATTACTAGCCCGATTCCCTAACCGCTCAGCCACTTGACTCCCTTGACAATTTCTTCCACACTCTTCTTTCATTGGCTCCCTTGCATAGACCTGGCGCGCGCGCGCGTGTGTGTTTGCGTCATCAACCCTAGTTGAATCTCTGGTTCTGGTGTCGTAAAAACTCAACCATATAGGTGTCAAGCAAATGGTCACCAGAGTTTGCGTCTCCATCTAGCCCTTGTCAAACAGTATCTCTTTAAAACAAACAAACCCCCCCTTAGTCCTCAGCTCCATGATAAGGGTCTTGTGTGTGTACCCATAGTTCAGATTTGGGGGTAGGCCTCTCTTTGCACACAAGGAATGCTGAACACAGTATCATTTTATACAGAATAAAAAAGTTACATCTTCAATTTTTCTGACACTCCATGTGATGGGGTGTGTCGAGGGGTTACATCAGAGTAATCTTACACATACCTCTCTCTCTCTCTCTCTCTCTCTCTCTCTCTCTCAGTATTGACTGGATTCAAAATATTTCTTACATATAAAGTGTTTTACCTAAGACTTGACAGCTGAGACTGTCAATGGAACCGTTGTGGTGGATGTGATCCTGTCTTCTTGTATAAAATGATTACTCGTCTTCTATAAAATTAGCGAGGATTTCATGCTATTTTCATAGATTAGCGATTAATTGGAATTTTATTATTTTATTATTGAAAAAGTAAAGGGTGTGGAAGTAGGCCAGGCATTATTAGAATGATCTGGTGTATATTTGAGATTTTTAGACACCAGTCTGGAAAAGTTATTGAGATTAGTGAAGATTTCATGCTATTTTCAGAGATTAGCGATTTTCTATCATTTAAAAAAAAAGTTTTATTGAAAAAGTAAAGGGTGTGGAAGTAGGCCAGACATTATTAGAATAATCTGGTGTATATTTGAGATTTTTTGACACAAATTTGAAAAAGATATTGAGATTAGCAAGGATTTCATGCTATTTTCAGACATTAGCGATTAATTGGAATTTTATTCAAAACTTTATTGGAAAAGTAAAGAATGTAGAAGTAGGCCAGACATTATTAGAATAATCTGGTGTGTATTTGAGATTTTTTGAAACAAATTTGAAAAAGATATTGAGATTAGCAAGGATTTCATGCTATTTTCAGAGATTAGCGATTTTCTATCATTTTGTAAAAAGTTTTATTGAAAAAGTAAAGGGTGTGGAAGTAGGACATACATTATTAGAATAATCTGGTGTATATTTGAGATTTTTTGACAGAAGTTTGAAAAAAATATTGAGATTAGCGAGGATTTCATGCTATTTTCATAGATTAGCGATTAATTGGAATTTTATTCAAAACTTTATTGAAAAAGTAAAGGGTGTGGAAGTAGGACAGACATTATTAGAATAATCTGGTGTATATTTGAGATTTTTGACACAAATTTGAAAAAGATATTGAGATTAGCAAGGATTTCATGCTATTTTCAGAGATTAGCAATTTTCTATCATTTTTTAAAAAGTTTTATGGAAAAAGTAAAGGGTGTGGAAGTAGGACAGGCATTATTAGAATAATATGGTGTATATTTGAGATTTTTTGACACAAGTTTGAAAAAGATATTGAGATTAGCGAGGATTTTATGCTATTTTCATAGATTAGCGATTAATTGGAATTTTATTCAAAACTTTATTGAAAAAATAAAGGGTGTGGAAGCAGGCCAGACATTATTAGAATAATATGGTGTATATTTGAGATTTTTTGACACAAATTTGAAAAAGATATTGAGATTAGCAAGGATTTCATGCTATTTTCAGACATTAGCGATTAATTGGAATTTTATTCAAAACTTTATTGGAAAAGTAAAGGGTGTACAAGTAGGCCAGACATTATTAGAATAATCTGGTGTGTATTTGAGATTTTTTGAAACAAATTTGAAAAAGATATTGAGATTAGCAAGGATTTCATGCTATTTTCAGAGATTAGCGATTTTCTATCATTTTTTAAAAAGTTTTATTGAAAAAGTAAAGGGTGTGGAAGTAGGACAGACATTATTAGAATAATCTGGTGTATATTTGAGATTTTTGACACAAATTTGAAAAAGATATTGAGATTAGCAAGGATTTCATGCTATTTTCAGAGATTAGCAATTTTCTATCATTTTTTTTAAGTTTTATGGAAAAAGTAAAGGGTGTGGAAGTAGGACAGACATTATTAGAATAATATGGTGTATATTTGAGATTTTTTGACACAAGTTTGAAAAAGATATTGAGATTAGCGAGGATTTTATGCTATTTTCATAGATTAGCGATTAATTGGAATTTTATTCAAAACTTTATTGAAAAAATAAAGGGTGTGGAAGCAGGCCAGACATTATTAGAATAATCTGGTGGCACTTTGGTTTTTATATCCATAAAAATATTATAAAAGTCATCATTTTTCAAAATTGTATGGGTAATTTTCACCCGGTCCCTAACTCGACGCTGCAAAGTAGCGTTTTCCGAATGTGAGACGAATGTCGAATGTCGAATATGAAACTAACTTCACCTCGCTGTTTTATTCTACTACGCCACTGAGTGCGCTTACTTGACCATGAGAAACCCGATTACTAGCAATTGTCGGTTTATGCCATACGATTACTCCGTTTACATGTGTAATTAGTTATGCGATTACTCAATAAGCGCGTCTACATAATTCTTTTTATTAATCGTTGTATGCTCCACGGACAGAACTTGCACCATCATCCTTCTGCAACAAAGTGTCGCCGTGTCTTCTTGTATCGGCCCTACTGCTGTATGTTTCATTCAATCAACACATTGAATCCTACTAAGAAAGCCGAGTAAACGCACTCAATGATAGGCTAAATCTGCTACTGCTATTACTATCCCAACTATAATTTCAGCTGTTAAGACTATAATATTCTTTTTATGACTAGCTAGCCTAGGCCTACTTCTTTTTCTGTTTAACAGTTCAGCTTTAAGCTTCTCCCGCATTGTATTTCAGCTCTTAGCATTGTTAGATGATGCCGTTCAGTTTCCACACTGCCTCTTTTGTGTGACTCACACATTTTTGAAATTCATTTCA
The DNA here is from genome assembly GCF_963692335.1 of Osmerus eperlanus. Lineage (NCBI taxonomy): Eukaryota > Metazoa > Chordata > Actinopteri > Osmeriformes > Osmeridae > Osmerus > Osmerus eperlanus. The sequence goes on from NC_085041.1 coordinate 10,392,505, forward strand.
GCTTGCGGGTATTTTCTCATTTCTGTATTTTCTGCAATTTAAAAAAAATAATTAAATCTTTCAGCATTCCAACGCATTTTCTGCAGGAAATGCCTTTCTAGTTTAACTTCATTTTCTGTGTTTTTCATGCCAACAATGTTAATAAAATTATCAAATGCATTCAGTGAAACTCATAATTGTTCTTATTTTCACCGGAAAGAATTTGGCTAGTGGAAATTCTGATTGCATTGGCTGGTGATCAAAAAAGTTAATTTAGAACCCTGCTTACCACCCTCAAATTCGAAGCGCACAGCAACTGCCGTCAAAAATACCAAAAATCAATCACTTTACCGTTTCGGCTACTAACAATCGTCTGACATGACTAGCTAACCTCACGACCTAGTTCCGCTACCCAGCAACAAAACAACACGGCTCTACACTGCGGTACTGCTAGTCTGGTCTAAACAGTCATCCTAAATATCCTCCCTGCTAGCTAATATAATTAGACAAACAGCTTCATATTCCATTCCCGGACGAGCTCCCCAATTGTTACGGTCGTCGTTGTCTAGGGGGTATGCTAGCCGATTGAAACCGAGGATAAAGCTAACTGCGGAGGGCCCAGACCGGTGAAGAATGAAAGGAGAACTTGGAACACTCACCCCAGCCAGGTAGACTCCCACCCCGGTCTCCAGGACAGCCCAAGCCGCCGTTCAGTTCGACTATATCACATCACTATAAGGGTGAGACGGGCGGCGGCCGAAGGCGGGGGCCTTGGCGGTCCGATCCTCGGCTGCAGAAGCTAGCTCTAGGGACGTGGAACGTCACCTCGCTGGCGGGAAAGGAGCCTGAGCTGGTGCGCGAGGTAGAGAGGTTCCGGCTAGATATAGTCGGCCTCAACGCATAGCATCGGCTCCGGAACCAGTCTCCTTGAGAGGGGCTGGACTCTCTTCCACTCTGGAGTTGCCCTCGGTGAGAAGCGTCGAGCTGGGGTGGGAATATTTGTTTCCCCCGGTTCGGCACCTGTACATAGGGGTTCACCCCGGTGGACGAGAGGTTAGCCTCCCTCCGCCATCGGGTGGGGGGACGGGTCCTCACTGTTGTTTGTGCTTACGCACCAAACGGCACCGCAGAGTACCCACCCTTTTTGGAGTCTCTGGGGGGGGTGCTGGAAAGCGCTCCTCCCGGAGATGCCCTCGTCCTCCTGGGGGACTTCAATGCTCATGTGGGCAATGACAGTGAAACCAGGAGGGTCCGTCGGATTGTCGAACCTCGGATTCAGGAGGAACAATGTGGTTTTCGTCCTGGCCGTGGAACTGTGGATCAGCTGTACACCCTCGGCAGGGTCCTGGAGGGTGCATGGGAGTTCGCCCAACCAGTCTACACATGTTTTGTGGATTTGGAAAAGGCGTTCGACCGTGTCCCTCGGGGGCTCATGTGGGGGGTGCTCCGGGAGTACGGGGTACCGGATTCCCTGATCGGGGCTGTTCGGTCCCTGTACGACCGGTGCCAGAGTTTGGTCCGCATTGCCGGTAGTAAGACGAACTTGTTTCCGGTGAGGGTTGGACTCCGCCAGGGCTGCCCTTTGTCACCGATTATGTTCATAACTTATATGGACAGAATTTCTAGGCGCAGCCGGGGCGTTGAGGGGGTCCGGTTTGGTGACCTCAGGATCGGGTCGCTGCTTTTTGCAGATGATGTGGTCCTGTTGGCTTCATTGGGCCGTGACTTTCAGCTCTCACTGGAGCGGTTCGCAACCGAATGCGAAGCGGCTGGGATTGGAATCAGCACCTCCAAATCTGAGGCCATGGTTATCGACCGGAAAAGGGTGGAGTGCAATCTCCGGGTCGGGGAGGAGATCTTGTCCCAAGCGGAGGAGTTCAAGTATCTCGGGGTCTTGTTCACGAGCGAGGGAAGGATGGAGCGCGAGATCGGCAGGCGGATCGGTGCGGCGTCCGCAGTGATGCGGGCTCTGCATCGGTCCGTCGTGGTGAAGAAGGAGCTGAGTCAAAAGGCGAAGCTCTCTATTTACCAATCGATCTACGTTCCTACCCTCACCTATGGTCACGAACTGTGGGTCGTGACCGAAAGAACGAGATCGCGAATACAAGCGGCCAAAATGAGTTTTCTCCGCAGAGTGTCCGGGCTCTCCCTTAGAGATAGGGTGAGAAGCTCGGTCATCCGGGAGGGGCTCAGAGTAGAACCTCTGCTCCTCCGCGTCGAGAGGGGCCAGTTGAGGTGGCTCTGGCATCTGATAAGGATGCCTCCTGGACGCCTCCCTGGTGAGGTGTTCTGAGCACGTCCCAATGGGAAGAGGCCCCGGGGAAGACCCAGGACACGCTGGAGGGACTATGTCTCTCGGCTGGCCTAGGAACGCATCGGGGTCCCCCAGGAAGAGCTGGTGGAAGTGGCCGGGGAGAGGGAAGTCTGGGCCTCCCTGCTTAGGTTGCTGCCCCCGCGACCCGACCCCCAGAAAATCGGCAGATGATGGATGGATGGATGGACTATAAGGGGAAAACTTAAGGGATGCAGGATTTCTCAATTTCTTTGTTCACCATTCCCTCTTGCACTAAGGGAAATGAAGAGAGCCTTTTCATTCTACACTTCACTCTTAGTATTCTGAAGTGTAAATGAGCAGCAACAAATGTTTTTTAATCCATAATATCTTCATAAATTATGAGAATGGAATGGATGTACATGGGTAAGCACTCCCTGCCTTCACTGCAGCATGACATGAGGCAGAGAGCAACAAGTTAAATCCCCCACGGGGAGTACAGACAGACAACATGGGGGAGAAGGGGACGGTGGTGGGTGGGTACAATTGTGACCGACCATAAAACATACTTTTCACCCACTTTTACTTGAATTTTTTTTTGTATGATTTCAAAGGGTTACTAATGACACATGATTTGGATATTTTCATGTCTGGAAAGAAATCAGGATTACATGGGTTAAATGGATTCCCGTCATCATTTCACCAAGTTTCATGTCTCCCATTGGAGCACTCTAGCGCCACCAGCAGGTAAATTTGGAGGTGTGTTTACACACGTAACTTTTGAACCGTATGCATCATTTGGATCAACACAAGTTCAATGCAGTCCATGGCGTCATTTCCGGTTGTACAGATTTTCCGCCATTTTGAATTTTAAGTAAAAAGGTTTTTTCGCTACTCCTCTTACAATTTTCATCCGATCTTCCCCAGAATTTGCAGACATGATCTTCAGATCAAGCCTCACAAAAGTTATGAATGGATTTTATTTTCGTAATCGTTTGTCAGTTAAAGACAATCAAATTCAGCAACTAAGCCGCCATAAAAGAAGTGAGTCATATATCTCAGCACATCTTTGCTGCATTGACAACAAAATTGGTACATGGACTCGGGACTCTGTATGATTTATCTTCAGACCACAATCAACTTGATATGGCAAATATGTCTGAATGACAGCTGTTTAAACTTAGGCCAAATCTGGCAACTGCTTGCCACAAGTGAAACTACATAGTAACACAGCAATTATCAGCACTGAGAAGAGCTAACTAGGATAAGACGGTGTCCTGACAAGTGAAAGTTCAGAGGTTCAAATCCAGCCACAGCCATCGAGCTTGTCATGATGCTGATTATCTGTTTAGCGAGACTAAGCCACTGCAAAGGAAGCCAGGTACACCACAGTGGCTGTCTAGCTGTAAATAGTAAAAAAATTCTCACACAAATCATCAAAGGATTTTTTATTCTCGAAACCGTTTGTCTGGTACAGCCAATCGAAATCGACAGCAGATCCGGCAAACAGAAACTTGTGTCTTATCTCAACAAATCTTTGATGGATTCCCACCGAACATCCTACGTGTATTCGGAACCCTATTCGGAGGATGTCTAAAGTGTTGTTAGGGTCACTTTACCTGCTTGGCCACCTCATTGCTGATTGCAGCTATATTTTCACATATTTTTATTTTGTTTTGCAATAGGATGTTGTCAAGGAAGATTTGAAGATGCTGTGTGCTTGAATAGTCAAGATGCCGGATTAATACAAGTTATTTATTATGTACGGTACATTACCAAACATTATAAACATTATAAGTTTAAGAAAATCAATTGTGCTAATTATGCAAAACACAGTGAAAACATGAATCCTCACTGATTTGTATAATTATAAGCACACACACACACATATATATACAACCCCAATTCCAAAACAGTTGTGCAGGACATTTTGTAAAATTAAATTAAAAACAGAATACAATGATTTACAAATCTCAGAAACCCATTATGTTATTCACAATAGAACATATAAAACATGTCAAATGTTTAAACTGATGAAATGTACCATTGTAAGAAAATAATAAGGTAATTTTGAATTTGATGGCAGCAACACGTCTCCAAAAAGTTGGGTCGGCGGCTGGAAAAAGTAATTGGAACAGCTGGAGGAACATTTTGCAACTAACTAGGTTAATTGCAAACAGGTCAGTAACATGATTGGGTATAAAAAGAGGATCTTATCAATCCTCCGGTTGTAAAACAAAGCAATGAGTGTTTATTTGAGCCCATCACAACATTACAATCATCTGTTTAGCGAGACTGTGTAAACCACTGCAAAACAATCCAGGTTCACCCAGGGCCAGATTAACCATTAGGGCAACTGGGCACTTGCCCAGGGGCACATGACATCTAAGGGGCCCTGGACAATGTCAACTAAAATGTCATATCACGTTATGAACGCAGTCCTGACTTTCCTTAATGTGAGTACTTTATTGCAACTCGTTCGATCAAAATGTTATGTTAAATCACGTCAAAAACAGTGTTTGTGTTGTCTAGTAGCCAGTGCCGCCGCTCCCATAACGCTCACTACGCGCTGTGCGTAGGGCACCAACTCCTGTATGGAGGACCAAACCTGCCAAAATAAAAAATAAATAAATAAATAAATGTATAAATAAATGTATTTATACATAAAAAAATGTAAATATATGAAAATAAATGTATGAAAACATCTTAATTACGTATTTATTTATTTACATGGCCATTTATTTCTGTATTTATTTATTTTTGTATTTATTTATTTCTGTGTACATTTATTTCTGTATTTATTTATTTCTGTGTACATTTATTTCTGTATTTCCTTGTCCTTAAGCTAATGAGGTAAGCTGTCAATCAATGTATGTCACGGTGTCACCTTAACCCCATTGGTTGATCGGTATCAGAGTGCGAAGATGGACTTTCCATGCCTGGGGTTGCTATGACTACCTTAGTAAACAAAAGACTGCACACACGCAATAGATAGCGAGATATGAGAGTTTTGGCTAGCTAACCTTGCTAAAAAAAGTGCTAGTCAAGATGTTTAACTTTTTCGCGTTGAGGCTCTGGATACCAATTTGTACCATTTAGCTGCCTGCAGAGTCATAAAGAGAAAGAGTTGCGTCAATTGCCTTTACGTTCATGGTACTGTACTGTACTGTAGGCTAGTTAGAACTAGAGCGAGCTAGCATCAGTTTCAAACACAGCAGCATCGTCGTTGAGGAACAGTTGTACTGTACTGTATGATGGAGTTGTGCCAAGGTAAGAGTGTGGAAGTTCTTGGCTCATTTTCTGGCATCTAGTACATTTAACATTTCAGTATCTTAAAGTGCCGAGATTTTTTGATGCTAGCTAGACATGTAGAAGCCAGAACGTAGCAAAAACAATGTGCTACGAAGTGAGTGATGACCTGTTTATGTAATGATCAGTGTAGCTAGATAATTTAGTGCACTATTTATATTTATTGAGAAACTAATGCCTACAAACAAGTTTGTGTGAGAGGAAAGCTGTATTTAATTATTAATCCTAACTGTGGTCGCTTATTTGCACCATAGTCTGGGGGTTGGTACAGTAAGAAATTGGATGATATTATACAGTGTCAAGGAACCATCAAAGAACATAGTACAACATGGTTAATCTATTCATAAAGTGAATGTTTACTAAGCAAACTATGAGTTAGAGACCATTGTAACATTCAGTCCATCATGTGATTATCATTACAGTTTACTGTCTGTTTATGTGTGTGTGTCTATGGCCCTTGCAGTCTGGCATTGCTACTGATGTTGATGTGAGCTGAAAAGGAGGCCCAGTGCCTTGGAGGTGGATGTCAGACCACTGGACGAAGGAGCGCTGGATGGGAGACCACTAGTTGAAGGAGCGCTGGATGGGAGACCACTGGATGAGAGATTTCTGGATGAGGGAAAATGTGATGGAGTGGGCTGTCTTATATTTAAACCACAGTATTTTTGTCATTACTATGCTTTTAATTGTGGTCGTTATTGAGTTATATTGAGTTTGCTCCTGTAGACTTTAGCAAACCACCTCTTTCTCCTCTCACTATCAGCTGGGAAGCCGTAGCCTACATCACGACTCCCTATTTGGAGCATGCAATACATCCCCATGCATCACACCCAACCATTATGAAATCCAAGATGCTAGGTGCAAGACCAAGACAGCGCAGTGTAGACAAAAGCGTTACCTTTATTGTGTCACCCTTTACACTCTTTTCATAGCAGAGACTAAAATAACATGTGTACATATTTGAATAGTCATGTTGACTATCATGTAGTTGTACTGTAGCCTTTCACAACCAAGTCCTTGAGGTTTAATCATTGTGCACTACACATGCATAAAATGATACTATATAGTAGGGAAAGATTAAATAAAGATGCAGAACAAACTACTTGTTTCCAAGTTACATTTAATGACAACACATGAAGGGTATGAAGAGATTTTTAAAGAGATTCTTGAAGACATTCTTAAATTGGAATACAGCTGATTAGAGTAGGACATCATGAGTCTACAATATTTAACTTTTTTAAAGACTCATGATGTCCTACTCTAATCAGCTGATTATCTCCTGTAACGGTTTCCTAAGCCTTTAAATGGTCTCTAAGTCTGGTTCAGTAGGCTACACAGTCATGGGGAAGACTGCTGTCCTGAAGACAATCATTGACACCCTCCACAAGGAGGGTAATCCACTAAAGGTCATTGCTAAAGACGCTGGCTGTTCCCAAAGTGCTGTATCCAAGCATATTAATAGAAAGTTGAGTGGAAGGGAAAATTGTGGTAGAAAAAGGTGCACAAGCAACAGGGATAACTGCAGCCTTGAGAGGATTGTGAAGCAACGGTCATTCAATAATTTGGGGGAAATTCACAAGGAGTGGACTGAGGCTGGAGTCAGTGCATCAAAAGCCACCACGCACAGATGTATCCAGGACATGGGCTACAACTGTCGCATTCCTCGTGTCAAGCCACTCCAGAACCGGAGAAAAGGGAAAGGACTTTGTGCTCTGTGGTCCAAGATCCTCTTTTCAGATTAAAGTAAATGTTGCATTTCACTTGGAAATAAAAGTCCCAGAGTCTGGAGGAAAAGTGGAGAGGCACAGAATCCAAGTTGCTTGAAGTCCAGTTTGAAGTTTCCAAGTGATGATTTGCAGAGCCATGTAATCTGCTGGTAGGTCCACAATTTTATCAAGTCCAAAGTCAATGCAGCCGTCTACCAGGACATTTTAGAGCACTTCATGCTTCCTTCCATTGACAAGCTTTATGGAGATGCTGATTTCATTTTCCAGCACGACTTGGCACCTGCCCACACTGCCAGAAGTAACAGAACCTGGTTTAATGACCATGGTATCACTTGATTGGTCAGCAAACTTGCCTGACCTGAACCCATAGACTCTATGAGTATTGTCAAGAGGAAGATGAGAGACACCAGACCCAACAGTGCAGACGAGCTGAAGGCCGCTATCAAAGCAACCTGGGCTTCCATAACACATCAGCAGTGCCACAGGCTGATCGCCTCCATGCCATATTGATGCAATTATTCATGCAAAAGGAACCCAGACCAAGTATTGAATGCCTATATGAACATACTTTCCAGTCGGCTGACATTTCTGTATTAAAAATCCTTAGGTTTATTGGTCTTGTGTAATATTCTAATTTTCTGAGATACTGAATTTTGGGATTTCATTAGATGAAAGTCAGAATCATCAAAATTAAAATGAACGCTTGAAGTATTTCACTGTGTGTGTAATGCATCTGTATAATATATGAGTTTCAACTTTTGAATTTACTAATCAAAATAAACAAACTTTTCCACAATATTCTAATTTACTGAGGTACACCGATACTCATAGTTCAAGCAGTGCATTTGTAAGGGAGCGTGCTGCACATGTCATTATCAACAGGATTTTGAAAATCAACCGATGCAATAGGAGCTGTATTCCAATTTAAGAATGTCTTCAAGAATCTCTTTAAGAATCTCTTCATACCCTTCATGTGTTGTCATTAAATGTAACTTGGAAACAAGTAGTTTGTTCTGCATCTTTATTTAATCTTTCCCTACTATATAGTATCATTTTATGCATGTGTAGTGCACAATGATTAAACCTCAAGGACTTGGTTGTGAAAGGCTACAGTACAACTACATGATAGTCAACATGACTATTCAAATATGTACACATGTTATTTTAGTCTCTGCTATGAAAAGAGTGTAAAGGGTGACACAATAAAGGTAACGCTTTTGTCTACACCGCGCTGTCTTGGTCTTGCACCTAGCATCTTGGATTTCATAATGGTTGGGTGTGATGCATGGGGATGTATTGCATGCTCCAAATAGGGAGTCGTGATGTAGGCTACGGCTTCCCAGCTGATAGTGAGAGGAGAAAGAGGTGGTTTGCTAAAGTCTACAGGAGCAAACTCAATATAACTCAATAACGACCACAATTAAAAGCATAGTAATGACAAAAATACTGTGGTTTAAATATAAGACAGCCCACTCCATCACATTTTCCCTCATCCAGAAATCTCTCATCCAGTGGTCTCCCATCCAGCGCTCCTTCAACTAGTGGTCTCCCATCCAGCGCTCCTTCGTCCAGTGGTCTGACATCCACCTCCAAGGCACTGGGCCTCCTTTTCAGCTCACATCAACATCAGTAGCAATGCCAGACTGCAAGGGCCATAGACACACACACATAAACAGACAGTAAGCTGTAATGATAATCACATGATGGACTGAATGTTACAATGGTCTCTAACTCATAGTTTGCTTAGTAAACATTCACTTTATGAATAGATTAACCATGTTGTACTATGTTCTTTGATGGTTCCTTGACACTGTATAATATCATCCAATTTCTTACTGTACCAACCCCCAGACTATGGTGCAAATAAGCGACCACAGTTAGGATTAATAATTAAATACAGCTTTCCTCTCACACAAACTTGTTTGTAGGCATTAGTTTCTCAATAAATATAAATAGTGCACTAAATTATCTAGCTACACTGATCATTACATAAACAGGTCATCACTCACTTCGTAGCACATTGTTTTTGCTACGTTCTGGCTTCTACATGTCTAGCTAGCATCAAAAAATCTCGGCACTTTAAGATACTGAAATGTTAAATGTACTAGATGCCAGAAAATGGGCCAAGAACTTCCACATTCTTACCTTGGCACAACTCCATCATACAGTACAGTACAACTGTTCCTCAACGACGATGCTGCTGTGTTTGAAACTGATGCTAGCTCGCTCTAGTTCTAACTAGCCTACAGTACAGTACAGTACCATGAACGTAAAGGCAATTGACGCAACTCTTTCTCTTTATGACTCTGCAGGCAGCTAAATGGTACAAATTGGTATCCAGAGCCTCAACGCGAAAAAGTTAAACATCTTGACTAGCACTTTTTTTAGCAAGGTTAGCTAGCCAAAACTCTCATATCTCGCTATCTATTGCGTGTGTGCAGTCTTTTGTTTACTAAGGTAGTCATAGCAACCCCAGGCATGGAAAGTCCATCTTCGCACTCTGATACCGATCAACCAATGGGGTTAAGGTGACACCGTGACATACATTGATTGACAGCTTACCTCATTAGCTTAAGGACAAGGAAATACAGAAATAAATGTACACAGAAATAAATAAATACAGAAATAAATAAATACAGAAATAAATGTACACAGAAATAAATAAATAAAAAAATAAATAAATACAGAAATAAATGGCCATGTAAATAAATAAATACGTAATTAAGATGTTTTCATACATTTATTTGTATATATTTACATTTTTTTTATGTATAAATACATTTATTTATACATTTATTTATTTATTTTAAATTTTGGCAGGTTTGGTCCTCCATACTCCTGAGGGGGCACCAAAAAATAGCCAACTGAAAAATCATCATAGTTATAATACTTATAATACCGATATTATTTTAGTATAGAAATATTAGACACGTATATTACAAAACAGGCAGAACAAGAGATGTATTTAAATGCTCACAAAAAGTTACGATGGGTTAGGGGATGGGTGCCCCCAAACAAAACAAATAGGCTACACACTCAATTTCCCAAGCTCGCTGTGGGTGCCCTTCCCTCTGTGGGCTGACGAACTTTGACAGTAGGCTAGGTCAACTTTTCTAAAATGGGCTTAAAACGATAACAGGAGTCAGGGGAAGGAAAAAAGAAAGAAAGAGACTGCGAGATGGTGCCCGTGCATCACTTTCAGGTAAGTTTAATCATTGTTAAATAGGGGAAATGTGTTGCTAATTTAATGGTTAGCCTATGCATACACCTCAAACTTGCTGACGTTATTGCTAATGTTAGCACACTCAAATGTTTTAACTTAGTTAGGTGCAAGCTAGATTGAGATTTTACTGTTAAACATTATCTATGCATTTTACAAGTAACTGACGCCAGCTAGCTGTTACTTTCTTACCTACTGTCTGACAAGATTTTACCAATTGAAAAGCGGCTTGTAAAATGTTTATTTTACATAAAGATCAAAAAACTATTATGCGCTCAAATAAAGGCCCCAAAAAATCGGTCGCATTAATTTTTGAAATCCGTAACTAGCATCACATCAAACACGGGGGGGTTGGGGGGGGGGGGCTTAAGCCTTGTTGCCCAGGGCACAGAGAATTGTTAATCCGGCCCTGGGTTCACCACAGTAGCTAGCTACTTGTAGTCTATGCATGGTAGTATCAGATTCACAACCGAGTTAGCTCTAATGAAGTATATTGATTATTCAGGTGGATCCTTTGCCTGTTGCGCAAATTCATTGCAGTAACCTAAGGATTTGAATTTCCCTTCCATGACAAATTATGGCAACCCAAACAACCTTTTTAATGCACTATGAGTAACCTATTCTTTACAGCAGCAACCCAGTCATCCCAATGGGCCTCATAAACCAATATCTTCCTAAGTGATTTCTTACATTTGTTCTTAAGAAATGTCGGAGAAATTTAGAATGTAAGGTTATATTCTGAAAATACTGGTGCTAGCATTCCTTTGTCAGTAGAGAGCAGTCTCCCCACATGACCTATAGATGACACTAGGCTTACGTAAACAAACTGACCTAGGTTGACCATTATCATACTAGAGGTGCAATAAACCTTATCTGTGTTGAGTGAATCATATGGTCAAGCCTTGGGTCGGAGAACTCTGTAAGTTTCCACGTGCACGCGCACTCTGTCTCTGGGATCGATCATATTGACAGCTGATATGCAGGGGAGGAGACTTCTCACCAATAAATGGTCTTACCTGAAGACTTGTGAACCAGACAAACTTTGTAGCACAATGGCGTGTGATGTTTTTGTCTCCTTGTGGGCCGGCCGCAAGCAATAAAGCTTTCTTCCAGGAGGCATCCTTATCAGATGCCCGAGCCACCTCAACTGGCCCCTCTCGACGCGGAGGAGCAGCGGTTCTACTCTGAGCCCCTCCCGGATGACCGAGCTTCTCACCCTATCTCTAAGGGAGAGCCCGGACACTCTGCGGAGAAAACTCATTTCGGCCGCTTGTATTCGCGATCTCGTTCTTTTGGTCACTACCCACAGTTCGTGACCATAGGTGAGGGTAGGAACGTAGATCGACTGGTAAATAGAGAGCTTCGCCTTTCGACTCAGCTCCTTCTTCACCACGACGGGCCGATGCAGAGCCCGCATCACTGCGGACGCCGCACCGATCCGCCTGTCGATCTCACGCTCCATCCTTCCCTCACTCGTGAACAAGACCCCGAGATACTTGAACTCCTCCGCTTGGGACAAGATCTCCTCCCCGACCCGGAGATTGCACTCCACCCTTTTCCGGTCGATAACCATGGCCTCAGATTTGGAGGTGCTGATTCCCATCCCAGCCGCTTCGCATTCGGTTGCGAACCGCTCCAGTGAGAGCTAAAGGTCACGGCCCGATGAAGCCAACAGGACCACATCATCTGCAAAAAGCAACGACCTGATCCTGAGGTCACCAAACCGGACCCCCTCAACGCCCCGGCTGCGCCTAGAAATTCTGTCCATATAAGTTATGAACAGAATCGGTGACAAAGGGCAGCCCTGGCGGAGTCCAACCCTCACCGGGAATAAGTTTGACTTACTACCGGCAATGCGGACCAAACTCTGGCACCGGTCGTACAGGGACCGAACAGCCCCGATCAGGGAGTCCGGTACCCCGTACTCCCGGAGCACCCCCCACATGAGCCCCCGAGGGACACGGTCGAACGCCTTTTCCAAATCCACAAAACATGTGTAGACTGGTTGGGCTAACTCCCATGCACCCTCCAGAACCCTGCCGAGGGTATAGAGCTGGTCCACAGTTCCACGGCCAGGACGAAAACCACATTGCTCCTCCTGAATCCGAGGTTCGACAATCCGACGGACCCTCCTCTCCAGAACCCCTGAATAGACTTTCCCAGGGAGGCTGAGAAGTGTGATCCCCCTAAAGTTGGAGCACACCCTCCGGTCCCCCTTTTTAAAGAGGGGAACCACCACCCCGGTCTGCCAGTCCAGAGGCACTGTCCCCGATGTCCACGCGATGTTGCAGAGTCGTGTCAACCAAGACAGCCCTACAACATCCAGAGCCTTAAGGAACTCCGGGCGGACCTCATCCACCCCAGGGGCCCTGCCACCGCGGAGCTTTTCAACCACCTCGGCGACCTCAGCCCCAGAGATAGAAGGGCCCCCCCAATGTTCCCAGACTCTGCCTCCACATCGGAACGCGTGTTGGTGGGATTAAGGAGGTCTTCAAAGTATTCCTTCCACCGATCCAGGACGTCCCCCATCGAGATCAGCAGCGCACCATCCCCACCATATACAGCGTTGACAGTGCACTGCTTCCCCCTCCTGAGTCGCCGGATGGTGGTCCAGAACCTTTTCGAAGCCGTTCGGAAGTCATTCTCCATGGCCTCGCCGAACTCCTCCCACGCCCGGGTTTTTGCCTCCGCGACCGCCAAAGCGTCATTCCGCTTGGCCTGCCGGTACACATTAGCTGCCTCTGGAGTCCTACTAGCCAACAAAGTCCGATAGGCCTCCTTTTTCAGCTTGACGGCTTCCCTCACCTCCGGCGTCCACCACCGGGTCCGAGGGTTACCGCCGCGACATGCACCGACCGCTTTGCGTCCGCAGCTCCGGTCAGCCGCCTCAACAGTGGAGGCCCGGAACATGGCCCATTCGGACACAATGTCCCCGGCCTCCCCCGAGACATGATCAAAGCTCTCCCGGAGGTGGGAGTTGAAGCTGCGTCTTCCCCCACCATCGTAGCCAAATTACCACCAGGTGGTGATCAGTTGACAGCTCCGCCCCTCTCCTCACCCGAGTGTCCAAGACATTCGGCCTCAGATCCGAGGAGTGTGATCCCCCTAAAGTTGGAGCACACCCTCCGGGCAGGGGCCATTGTTTGTTTTCTTCATGGTAGGTTTTTGAGCCACGCTTTGTCTGTTCCTTCGCCTGGAACCTGTTTGCCTTGGCTGACCCTACCAGGGGCATAAAGCCCCTGACAACATAGCTTCCAGGATCACTAGGACACGCAAACCCCTCCACCGCGGTAAGGTGGTGACTCAGGGAGGGGTTGCATAACCTGCTTTCTGAAATACCCCCCAGGATGAAACCTATTGTTATTGTTAGTATTATTAGGATTCCTCCGTCAGGAGGAAACCTATTGTTATTGGGTGTGCTTTGCCTTCGGCAAGGGCACAACCTTTGTTCTCTCACATATATATTATTATTATTATTCTTTTTGCCCCCCTAAAACTTAGTCAATATTTGGCCTACATAGACAACCTAGGTGTCAAAAGTTTCGTCTTGGTGGCAATTGAGTTGCTTCTATTGGGATTTACGTTCCGTTGCATGGTTTAAGTAGAAATTGCGTTTTTGTGGTGAAAAGTGAAGCTAACGGTGGCTAATTTGCTAGCCACAGTTACTGACGTTACTAACGTCCCTACGTCACTAACGTCACGAAAACACGCGTGACTACCTGTAGCAGAACATTCGTTTCGCATCTGTTAACTTGGGGGATAGCTAGGCTAACTATAGCTTTACTTGCAAGGCAGCTGCAGAAACGCCACAAGCAAAGAGGCCAGGGTGATAACTATTTACTCATTTTACTTTGTGATGTGAAACACAATTGTGAAATGTAATGTACAATATTAGCTGATATTATTAAGGAAGTAGGCCCACATCTACTTTCGGAAACGGTAGTCTACTATTTCACTGAAGTATTAGCATCATGACATTAGCCTCTGTTGCCCGGGCAACACATACTACAGTGGTCTATGATGCATCTGGTTTCAATCGTTAAAATAAACATTCCTCACAAATACATTTTCGTTGTAGGATTTATTATGACATTACATTACAAGTAAACGATTTGTGGGTGAAATTATCATTACCTGTGGTTTCAAACCAGTGTTGCTCACTGCAACGCTGTAGCCTACCCGAGACACTACAAAAACATCTACACAGCTGTAGGAAGTCAAACGGCAACAGAACATGTTCGGCACTCCCCTTACTTAAATCAAAAGTCTATCTAACTACTAACCTGAACTTCATTGCCACAGCCTAATCTTTGTCAATCTGTTCATGAAAATAATTAATTTGAGCCTAAACCGTACAACGAAACGTTAAATCGAATTCAACCAACGCAATCGCTACCAAGACGAACACAGCAGTAGTCTAGTACTGTAATGTAGTAGTACAATTTACCGGGGCAGCTTCTCCACACAGGGCTATATCGCATTTTGCGTTGTTACTGACAATGATCGCTACCAGTGAGCTTTTTATGAATTAGCGATTTTCCACTAAATAAATGTCAAGCTTATTTATGTTTTTGGGGGCATATTTTCAGTTAGCAGATGGTACTGTTTGAATCGCGATTCCATCTTCTACTGCCGCTAACGTCGTAGAATAATCTTCAAACGGGGTTCTTTATTAATGAATGAATGCAATAAGAGTAGGCTAAATGCCTGAAAATATCACGAGAAGGGAAAACTTAAAAGGACGTTTAAGTCATAGAGATTAGGTCAATTTTTAGACCGGTCTGCCAAATTTATTCGTTTTGATTCAGCTATGAGGCTGCTTCTTGCAGGGGAAATGACAAGACATCATATTTCATTCTACACTTTACTCGTGTTTTGAGTTGTAACTGAGCAGCAAAATCTATGTAATCTCTAAAAATAATAAGTAGGCCCTATGCATTTTTATATAAAATATACAGAAATATCAGTTGTAAAAATGTCATTCAAAAACGGACCCCTGTGCAACCGACGCAAGCAAGCACACCCTACAATTTCCCCAGAAATTGTACCCTCTCTAGTTGTTAGTATTATTATTAGGATTCCTCCGTCAGGAAAAAACCTATTGTTATTATTAGTATTATTGGGTGTGCTTTGCATTCGGCAAGGGCGCAACCTTTGTTCTCTCACATATTCTTATTCTTTCTTTTCCCACCCCTAAGCCTCAGTCAATATTTGGACTACATAGACAGCGTATGTGTCAAAAGTTTCGTCTTGGTAGCGATTGAGTTGCATATTTTTATTTACGTTCCGTTGCATGGTTTAAGTTTAAATTAAGTTTTTGTGGCAAAAAAGTGCCTTATGTCAACGAACGGGTACTCAACGTCACAACGTCGGCACACGTTAGCAACGACGCATTAGATACGACGTGCATATAGACTGTTGCACAGCAAGTATCGTATTGTGCCTTGGTGTACTAGCAGCATTATACATTTAAGCAATTCAAGACTTGCATGTACAGTAAGTAATGTCACATTAAAGAATGTATTTAAACTCAAGCTTGTGTGGTGCATCGCTGTCTTCAATGCCACAGCCTAAACTTTATGTCAAAAGAAAGTTTTTAATTTCCGTCGCATTCAAACAATCCCCTCAGTGTAGTTTGGCTAGCAACAGCAGCTAGCACTAGGATACAGTAGCTTGCTCGTAGCACAATTCAGTTTCTCCAGGCAGGGCTCTAGACTGAGACCAAAAAGTCGCTTTTGGCTTTGTTACTGACAATGATCGCTTCCAGCAAACTTTTTTTTAATTAGCCATTCCCCCTAAATAAATATCAAGCTTATTTACGTGTTTGGGGGAATATTTTCAGTCAGCAGATGGTACTAGTACTGTTTGAATCGCGATTCCATCTGAAAAATACTGCCGGTGACAACGTGGTTAGAATAGCTTGTTTCAAAGGGGGTTCAGCTTGTTTATTAAATGGACCCATCTGCAACCGACGCAAGCAAGCACACCCTACAATTTCCCCAGAAATTGTATCCTCTCTAGTTATTATTATTTTTCCTCTTCTCCGTGAAATGGCTCAATAGCTCAAAAAGTCCTCAACCCGATTTTTTCAAATCACGCTGTCGGAGCACAGCTAGATTATCAGCGTCAGCGTTCTTGGGTACCCAGCATTCAGTGCGGCATGTCAAAAAGCGACTTTTTGACATGCCGCATAAGACTTGTGGAAAATAGTTCGGTTACAACAGCCATACGGAGATTTCAGTTGTTGTGTTTGTTCAGTTAGATGTTTGTAATGTTATTGTTTGTTCGTTAATATAATCTTGTTGGTCACCCTGAGTGTGCATGTTGTGTAGTTTAATCGGAACAGAAAGTCTGCAACTTTACTATCACAGGCCATACTCGTAAGGAGCTAAACGTGGGCTGGGCCGTAGCCCTGTTGCCTACGAGGCTATCTTGATTGTGGATTGGCTGAGATTCTGGAAAGAGATCTACTTAAGAAGAGAGTCAATATCTGCGGTTTTTAAGTCGTCTTTGAGAATGTTTGAAAACAATATTGCGGTTAATATGTTTGATTGTGGGAGGCAATTTCTTTACTACATCTAAACCTCATGCGGCTGCTGCAGCATTTCTGCTTTGGCGTGACATGCGCTGGGAGAGAGGGAAACAGCATGGATGGGCATAGTGTGCGGGCAGATGTGTCTTTTATATAGGGTGAAATGGAATGAGAAATGCAATACAAAATGGCTGAAAGGGGTTTATTTATGTAAATGTCCACATTGCTTCAATATCTTTGTGTCAATAAATCAAATATAATTTTCACTGATGGTTTTTCAAACCTTATTGGCTTCAAGGTGACATCATTCTGATTTACCATGCGCAATTTCATGCAATTTTACCTTGAAATGTCAACCGTTTCTTAACCTTTGTCTCAAAGCTGACCAAAGCTAATACTCTTCCCTTTCTATTAATAAAATCTCACCAGTTGGTGTGTTGCAGAGAGGATAGAGAGGATGACTTGTAACCAGGGCCGGTCCTTCCTATAGGCGACATAGGCAGCCGCCTAGGGCGGCATGAAGAGGGGGGCGGCATTTTCCGAAGTGAATCCATTAATTAACCCTCCCGCATTACCAGCAAAGGGCACCAACCGCGCCGCGCCAAATTTGCTAGGACGGGTACTGCTTATAACCTTAAGCTCATGAGTTCAAATCCCCATTCAGCCTATTGTTGTTGGCCAAACATGAAGTAGTTTTGCTCTCTTGTTGTCCAACTCTCGATCTTCTACAGTGTACATGTTTATAATATTTTGCCAGTTTGCGGAGGAACCCGCATCGCTGCTTGCAGCTATATTTATATGGGTTCCTCCGGTAGGAGGGAACCTATTGTTTTTGTTAGTATTCTTATTATTATTAGGGTTCCTCCGGTAGGAGGGAACCTATTGTTTTTGTTAGTATTACAATGCTGGTTCCATGGGAGTCAATGGCAGCCCCTAGACCAGAACTGTTAAAAGTTTTGAAATTTGGCACGTTGAAACTGCAGACCATTACCAAACATGGGTCACTTTAGACAATAGGTGGCGCTACAGGCCACGCCCCAATATGTCAATTTTAAAAGTGATGCCATTTGCAGGCCATAAGTCCCAAAATTCTGAAATTCATTACATATGCCTTATTTCTCATGAGGAACAAAAAAGTCTTAAGAACCTATAACGGCCGCCATATTGGATTTTTCTGTACAATAAAGATTAAGGAAACACGTTTTTTCGCTACTCCTCCTACATATTTGGTCAAATTTTCTTCAAAATTGCCAGAGATTATCTCCAAACTGAGCCTCACAAAAGGCATCCTAGGGATTTCTGATTTTCTATTCTGATTCTGAAAACCGTTTGTCCGGTACAGCAAATCAAAATCGGCAGCAAAGCAACCAAACAGGAAGTTGGATCATATTTCAGCAAATCTTTGAGATATTAACACCAAACTTGGTATGTCACGAGGAAGACACTACCACATGTTACCATGTGCAAAGGCAACTTCATATCTCCAAAAATGATTGAAATAAAGGTAATTGAATTTATCGCTGACGCTAAAATAATGCTTTACACATCCGCCGGTCAAAAAGTGATACTTTGATTCAGTCACAAGTTCAAATGAAGACTCTTCAGAATGCTTAGTACACAAATCTGAGAAAAAGTTGAATGTAAGATGAAAAGTAGATTTATTGTGAATATTTCAAATATGCATGCTTGGCTAATTGCTAGGGCTTTTCCCCCAAATCCTCCCTCTGCTCCTCTGCGTGCGTGCTCCAAATTCTCACACACACAAGGGGCCAGAGCCCTTGACACACGCGCGAGCTTGGGGAGACGCACACACAACATTTCAGGACATTGTGGGCTGACCAAGCCCCCACCTTCACTCCTTGGCCTAATAGCCATTCTAGACTCCACTAAGCAGTGGTGCCCAGAAAAGTTTCATAGGAGTGGCGAAAAAGAGAAGCAGAACAGTGGAACACCATCCCTCTACCATTATCTCTTATTCACTCTCATTTGATTTTATATTAGATTGTATCAAGGCCAATTGGAGAAGAGGCCAAAGGATATTTACAATAGTTTGAACCACAGCTATGTTGTGACAACTTTTCATAATAAAAAATAAAGTGAAACATTTTCTTTATCCTTCGCGCGGTATCAGGGTTGTTTTGACCCACAGCTATGTTGTGACAACTTTTCATGATAAAAAAATAAAGTTAAACATTTTCTTTATCCTTCGCGCTGTCTCAGGGTCCTTGTGACCCCCCTGCCATGTCTGCGTTGTGTATTACAACACCGCCACTAATGTGGCATTGTAATAATGTGTTTTGCTCCTTGTATATTCTAATATAATGAGAAGGAGGAAGCATACACCTGGTCCAAGCCACTAGTCTGAAACCTAGTTTCTTTTTCAATATAATGTTTCAATGCTTTTGACATGCGTTTGTTCAGAAACCATCATGAGTCAAAGTTGAGTCATAGTTGGTGTGTGATGATGATGACAGTCATGTAGACACATCCAAGACTACCACAGCACTAACTGAGGAGGGAAGGGTGAACACCTCCAAAATAAACTAACACACACACACACACAGACAACTCTGAGAGACAGGAAGAGTAACACAAAAAGTGAGAACATTTAATTCGAAATTTTATTGTATATAAACAAACTTAAAAACAACAACATCAGTGACCCACAAACCCTATTTACAGAAAAGTTTATCTTTCAGACAAGGGACAAAGTCATGGATCAGCAGACTACCCTCTTCTCATATCAGACAAAGCATTTACACCCTCATCCAACCCACACCTACATTCACACCCATATTCTGTTAGCTGGAGTGTAGACTAAATGACTCACACTCTACTGTGGTAGTAGAGGTTCCTGGGCGTCTAGGACAGGCGTCGGCAACCCAAAATGTTGAAAGAGCCATATTGGACCAAAAAATAAAATAAAAAAATGTGTGGAGCCGCAAAAAATTAAAAGCCTTATATATGCCTTATAATGAAGGCAACACATGCTGTAAGTGTCTATAGACCAATTATTTGTTTGTAAACATTCGGGATGCGCGCGCAATGTGGCTGCAGAAAACCGGGAAAGGATAGCCTTTATAATGGCTAGAGAAGTACACAGATTATACAACTAGTTCGATTTAAAAAGACCAAAAAGGTCGAGAAGGACAGCCTTTAAGAGAAAAGTCGATTCCCCATTGATCTGTCACATCAGAATTTTGATTTGGGTTACGGAAGACTTGAAATTTGAGTGAGAATGTCGCCCGGCAGACCGCATCTTATGCGGCAGCTATGTCTTCACATCACAAAGTTCATAATTTTACAGTTTTACAGTCAATTATACACCTTAAAAGTCAAGCAGGGCAGCTTTAAAGAGATATGGGAATTCTGCTTTTAGCCAGCTGGTCCGATTATTTTTGTGATTTGTGTAAAACTGGCAATCTGAGTGAGACTGCGTCCCCGTTACACTGTTTTGACGTCGTTAGCCTCAGTCAGACTCGGGTCGCTCACTGGCAGTGTGCACAATGTTGTATTTCACTCCATTCCCCACTATAAACGTCAGGGAGGACTGCATTTTGTAGATACAAGCCTGCTGAAGATAGCCAGCATCTCGGATTTATTTAACCGAGCCTGTTTCATTTGCCTGAGAAAGTGACCTCCGTTAGCCAGGCTAGTTTTGCCCTATCACTTGGTCAGGCTATTTATAGGTATCGGCGGTCAAGTGACTTTTGTGCATGGACAAATGAAACGTAAATGTATTTGTCCAAAGGACAAGTGCCTCAAAAAGTTAATGTCAAGCTCTGAAATCCAGTGGCCAGAGATATATGATGACCTGATCCAAGTGTATACCTGGGAGAAGTCCGTCCTTTGCAGCCGACATGCGCAGTTGAGCATGCTTGACAGTGGTGTGACGTAGGGTGATAATTGGTCTATATTAGCTATATTACTATCAAAAGGATAAGTAGGCTACAAATACATAATGAGCATTCATGCAATCGCACTTTTTCTCTCACTCCCAACTGGGTACTCAGCTGCAAATGTAGCATGCCTTCCCTGGAAATGTCTTTCCACGTTACTCTTTTTGTTATTTGACAACTTTTCATTACAAAGCAAACATGCAGGCAATCCTTCCCCATTGGCAATGAAAGCAAATGATTCGGTCCAAAAACTTTTTATTTTTCCCTTTGGGATCCATGGCCCATATGACACACCCGCCGGTTTGTTTGCAACAGCCACCTGTCTGGCACTACGCCGAGCTGAAAGAAACGTGTGTCGCAGGCTATGACGTAAATCTTTGTTGACAGAAATGTTGAAATAAAATATTTATTATACACATGCACATTTTGCTGTAAAAATGTGTATATTAAATATTTTTTCAACATTTCTGTTTTAATAATTAAAACAAAACATATGTTCACACCATCTTTTTCCATTTTCATATTTTTGAAAAAGCTCCAGGGAGCCACTAGGGCGGCGCTAAAGAGCCGCATGCGGCTCTAGAGCCGCGGGTTGCCGACCCCTGGTCTAGGAGGTGGAATCTTCAGACTGGAGACGATGCGACCGAGTGTTGAGTCCTCCCGTCTGGCGGACCTCTTGAAGTCCGCCCCCAGGAAGGCATACAGCAGCGGGTTTAGACATCAGTGGGCAAATGCCATTGGTTCAGCCACCGCCAGCCACACACCCAGCACCACCTCCAGACTGCAGTCCCTGTGAAGGACCTCTAGGCGCATGAGGGCATCCACAGTGATGCCAGCATCATATGGGAGCCAACACAGGAAGAAGTAGAGGATCAATGCCACAGTGGTACTGACAGCTCTGCGCTTCTGTCTCTGCCCCTGCAGAGGGCCGCTGCGGGTCAGCCTGGACACGATGACACAGTAACACACCAGTAAAACTAGGCCCGGTACCACCAAGCCCACCAACACCAGCTGCAGGTGGAACACTTACACCCAGAGAGGAGCGTTGTCAGCTGGGTATAAGCGCTGGCACACAATCATCCCATCTCCTGCTTCCCAAGTCCTGGCAAACACTGTCTGACACTGCCAAGAGAGGCAACCATGCTCCTGGAAAAGGAGAGGGGTTAGGGAGACAAAGAGGAGATTTGGTGGTTAGATCAGGAGATGGAGAATACAAGTGAAGATGTACCTCTGTACATCTGAGGCGTGGGCACGTTGTGAGAGAGAGAGAGATAAGGGATTATGCTAGAGACCTAGCTCACCTACAAACACCAGTCTCCATGCCAGTACCTGTCTCGTGCGTGAGGTGTGCGCGTCTGTTGCTTTGACCACGGCTAGGTAGCGGTCCAGACTGATGAAGGCCAGGATGAGCACACTCCCATACAGGTTCACCGTGTAGATGACGTGCACGGCCACACAGGTGCCTAATCCAAAACGCCAGTCCGTCAGTGCAGCATCCGCTGCCCAGAACGGGAGCGTCAGCACAAAGAGAAGATCGGCAGCAGAGAGGTGCAGCTGGTAGCGGTCTGTCAGACTCAATTTTGACCTGGGGACAATCAGATAAAACCCTCTGTGTGTCATCTTCTAAATCAGAATCAGAATTTGTTTTATCCGCCATGTAATGTGTTCACATAAACAAGGAATTTACTGTGACAGGTAGGTGCATACAATAAACGAATGTATGGATCTTAATTTTTTTATGATTAAAATGTACAAAGTAACTAACTAAACTTACTAATGAACTAAACTAATATCATCTTTGTCACCGTCTTCATCATCCATCTTTATTCTCACCTGCGCTGGCAGCCAAGCACCATCACCACCAGGCCGTTCCCAGTGATGCCCAGGACAAAGATGAAGTCGTAGACCACAGGGAGGAACACTCTGGAGGTCAGGGGTTATAACTTGATCCAGGTCACACGGATCCTCCAGGGCCACCCCCAAGTCGCCAGAACCAGTGTAGTTTATGTCATAGTCAAACACAATATGCTGTAGGGAGAGAGAGACAGAGAGACAGATAGGAGGGGGGGGGGAGAGATGGCAACAGTCATGAGATACATAGAAAGACACTAGTAGATTAAGTGAGAGAGAATAAGCTGTTTCACAAGCCACCATAACTTGCCTTGGTAAAAAAGGATGACATGATGACTGGTCAAAACTGAAAAGATTCTTGACCAAACATATATTTTTCAAGTTGCACAATCATCTTTCTATTTGCTGAGACCAACTTTCCAGACTATAATGATCCTTTATCCTTTTTATAAATATCCTTTATCTAAAGATAGATTTCAAAGACCCAAAAGAACTAGACAGACCTGCCACATTGTGACTGTGGGACCTTCCATTGGGGAGCAGTTGTAAAATGACCTTCAATGTACACCTACAAATCATAGATACGTAAATACAACAACAAAGCTGAATAAGACCTTGCCGCATACCTCATAGTAGGACATGATTGAGCGGAGCCTGGGTCTCTGTCTCCTCTGCTGAGCGGAGCTGAGTACACTTCTCCCTTCAGTGGAGTTTAATATCTCTCACATTCACCCCCAGAGCCCATACAAGTCTTGGTAGGAGGACTACACTTCCTCTCTCAGTTGGAGAAATACACTGCCTCGTCTCTGTTGGAGAAATGCACTTCCTAATCCCGGTTGGAAGAATAGACTTCCTCATCTCGGTCGGACAAATGAGCGCCTTCCCCCCCATCGTCTCTGTTGGAGAAATGCACTTCCTCATCCCGGTTGGAAGAATAGACTTCCTCATCTCGGTCGGACAAATGAGTTCCCTTCCCCCCATCGTCTCTGTTAGAGAAATGCACTTCCTCATCACGGTTGGAAGAATAGACTTCTTCATCTCGGTCGGACAAATGAGTTCTCTTCCCCCCTCGTCTCTGTTGGAGACATGCACTTCCTCATCCCGGTTGGAAGAATAGACTTCCTCATCTCGGTCGGACAAATGAGCGCCCTTCCCCCCTCGTCTCTGTTGGAGAAATGCACTTCCTCATCCCGGTTGGAAGAATAGACTTCCTCATCTCGGTCGGACAAATGAGCTCCCTTCCCCCCCTCGTCTCTGTTGGAGAAATGCACTTCCTCATCCCGGTTGGAAGAATAAACGTCCTCATCTCGGTCGGACAAATGAGCGCCCTTCCCCCCATTGTCTCTGTCGGAGGAAATGAGCGGCCTTCCCCCTCCCTGCAACTAGGTTGGACGAAATGAACGCCCTTCCCCCCATCGTCTCTGTCGGAGAAAATGAGCGCCCATCCCCCCTGCAACTAAGTTGGACAAATGAGCGCCCTTCCCCCTCCCTGCAACTAGGTTGGACGGAATGAGCGCCCTTCCCCCCCTGCAACTAGGTTGGACGAAATGAGCGCCCATCCCCCCTGCAACTAAGTTGGACAAATGAGCGCCCTTCCCCCTCCCTGCAATTAGGTTGGACGAAATGAGCGCCCTTCCCCCCTGCAACTTGGTTGGACTAAATGAGCGCCTTCCCCCCATCATCTCTGTCGGAGGAAATGAGCGCCCTTCCCCCTCCCTGCAACTTGGTTGGACGAAATGAGCGCCCTTCCCCCCATCGTCTCTGTCGGAGGAAATGAGCGCCCTTTCCCCCCTGCAACTAGGTTGGATGAATTGAGCGCCCTTCCCCACTGCAACTAGGTTGGACGAAATGAGCACCCTTCCCCCCTCATCTAGGTTGGACGAATGAGAGCCCTTCCCCCCCTCGTCTCAGTCGGAGGAATGAGGAAAGAGGAATGTTGTCTGCGTTGTCTATTACACCACTCTTTTGCTGTATCCGCGTTGTCTGCTTGGACACTGAGTGCTTGGACGTTTCAGAGGAGGTGGGATACTGAGAGCTTGGACACTGAGCGCTTGGACATTTCAGAGGAGGTGGGATACTGAGCGCTTGGACACCGAGCGCTTGGACGTTTCAGAGGAGGTGGGATACTGAGCGCTTGGACACCGAGTGCTTGGACGTCTCAGAGTAGGTGGGATACTGAGCGCTTGGACACTGAGGGCTTGGACGTTTCAGAGGAGGTTGTCTGGGGAAGTGCTCCTACTTACATACATTCAGTGGGTTAGGGTCAGGCCAGCAGCCGTTGTCTAGAGTCACGCAGCTATGGCTGACAGCAGATGTTTGCAAATGTCGAGCAGGGTGACTCTGAAGAGGAGGCCGAGGATGTGTCAGAAGAAGAAGACGGGGAAGAGCGCAATGCAGAGAATGTGTCAGAAGAAGAAGGCGAGGAAGAGCGCAACGCAGAGAATGTGTCAGAAGAAGAAGAAGGCGGAGAAGAGCGCAACGCAGACCGCCGCAACCTGTCGGCGCCCGAAGAAGACAAAGCCGACAATGATCCTCATGAGGACCAAGTCCCAGATACTTTCGTGTTGAAAAACGGCTCGGTCTCCGGGTCGTTGTGAAGCAGTCATGGCACATGGTGTGACCACTTTTCATAATACAAAAATAAAGTGAAACATTTTCTTTTATTCCTTGCGTTGTCTACCTAGTCTGTTACACCACTCTCGTGCTGTATCGTGTTCGTTGAGACTCACCGATCCTGGTCTGTTTCACAACTCTCGTGCTGTATCCAAGTCGTTGTGAGTCAAAGTCATGTTGTGAAAACTTTTCACAATAAAAAAATTAAGTGAAATATTTGTATTCCTCGCGTTGTCTACCTGGTCTGTTACATGACTCTCGTGCTGTTTTCAAGTTGTTGAGACTCACCGCACCTAGTCTATTACACCACTCTCGTGCTGTATCGGGTTCGTTGTGACTCGCCGCACCTAGTCTGTTACACAACTCTCGTGCTGTATCCAAGTCATTGTGAGTCACAGTCATGTTGTGAAAACTTTTCACAATAAAAAAATAAAGTGAAATATTTGTATTCCTCGCGTTGTCTACCTGGGGCCTGTACTACGAATCAAGATTTGGCATTAGCGAGGTAACTTCAGGTTCAACCCAGGGTTTTCTGTACTACGACGGAGGATCACTTGTTACCGGGGTAGATCGCCATGGTAACACATGCTGAACGGCTAACCTGGTCGGGAGCAGGTTAAGTTGGAGATCAGAGATCAACCGGTATAAAAACCCCGCCCACAAACTCATTCTTGAGAGGATAATGGCGTCACCGTTCGTGGAAGACTCCGTGGAGCTTGGTGCGCGGATAGTGAGAGGTGCGCTCAGAAGAGCCAGAACTTTTAGAGACCGGCAAAACCCGTTGGCATTCCATGATGACCATCTTTATGAAAGATATAGATTTTCAGCTGAGGGAATGACCTATCTTTGCCAGCTTCTTGAGCCGTATGTTGCAAATGCGACACATCGAAGCCGTGCGCTCACAGTCCCACAGACTGTATGCGTAGCGTTGCGGTATTTCGCAACGGTACATGTACAGTGTGGGTGATGCGGAGAACCTTAGTAAAAACACGGTCTGCCGCGCTATTCGCAAGGTGATGCTTGCTCTAACGGCACACGTGGACACATTTGTTGTGTTCCCAGGGCACCTGCCCACGCAGACAATAAAAGAGGGCTTTTATGAAATAGCAGGTAAATATTCCCTTAAATTTTAACTTCATCTATAAATAATCTTGCATATGAAATATATATATATAATAATATTGAAATTCATCAAACTCTTTAGGCTTCCCAAGGGTGATTGGGGCAATCGATTGCACCCATATCCCCATTGCTGCATCGCTGGGGGAGAATGTAAATCGCAGGTCATTCCACAGCATCAACGTTCAGGTAAAGCATAAAGGACAGGCTACACATGTTTGGTCATACTGGTAAAGGAGGAGTCCTTCTAATGCACATTGATGTTTCCCTCACGTTAATGCTGTTATGTGGATGGATTCTAACACAAGATTATTTTGCAGATGACTTGTGACCAGTGATCAGTGCTTGGTGACCAGCATTGAGGCAAAGTGGCCTGGGTCAGTGCATGACTCCCAGATATTTAGGGAGTCTGCACTGTGCCACAGACTAGAGCAAGGTATGGCAATTGTAACTAACATTTTGTATTGCATTTTGTTATACCTATTATGCTAATATTAATTTTCTTCTTCAGGGCTCTTCAGTGGATTGCTGGTAGGGGACCGAGGGTACGCCTGCCAGACCTTTTTGATGACCCCCTATCCGGACCCCAACACACGGCCACAGAATTCCTTTAACGTGGCCGTCAACCGAACAAGGGTCAAGATAGAGATGACCTTTGGGATCCTGAAAGCACGCTTCAACTGCCTGCGTGGCCTCCGAGTGGCCCCAGACCGGGCTTGTCAAGTGGTGACAGCCTGTGTCGTGCTCCACAATGTGGCCTCCATAAGAAGGGAGAGAGCCCCACCTGTCAGCCAGCAACCCCCAGATGTGGTAGACCCCATCACCCTCGACTACCCTACTGGCAGGGCCGTGAGAGACGCTATAACGCGGCAGTTTTTTGTTTAAGGGGAGACAGGCTAAGCCATTTTTCTTTAGCCATTTTTCTTTACATTTAGTCATGTAGCGGCATTCTTTACCTTTTACTCTTCAGTTGGGCTATTTTGGTTCCATAGCATTTGAGCTATGTACTTGCCCTGGGGGAATGTCCCTGTACTTACTGTAAGTCGCTCTGGATAAGAGCGTCTGCTAAATGACTAAATATAAATGTATTTAATGTTGCCACCATATTCGGATTACGGAGTGATGAAAGATATCCAGAGTGCCCTCTGTAGAAACTCTGTAGAAATCTTAATATGGTGACAAAATGAAACAAGGATTTGCATTCTGTCTTCATCCAATGTTCTGATTTCCGTGCTGGAAATGTATGCAAATTATATTATATTTTACAACTTAATGCATCATTTGCTCATTGAAACATACATTTAGAGGAAACTAGTATTGAAAACAATATTTGACCTAATATTAGTTATCAACTGGGGAGGTTTCATGTTGATATGTTATCCCTATTCACTGGGGTGTCTCCCCTTAACCCTTTTGTATTTGGGTTGCTTTGACCCATTTTCTAATAATTTCCATATCAGAAATTGGGGTTTCTTTCAACCAAAACATTTCAAACCAAAAAGAACGTGTATGGTACCATGCAATGCTCTTCACAAGTTAAATAAATGATTTCACTACTTTCATTGAATTTTGATGTTTTTTTACATTTATTTCAATTTTCACAAACAATAAATAAAACATTGAAAGAAAGAAATGTTGAAAACCCCCTCAAAGGACTATGGCACAAAAGAACTCTTTGGGGACAAGCCACAAAAAAGGTATAAAAAGTCAAAAACATAGAAAACAAAATGCATCCTCCTCATGCGTTCTCCCTTTCCTAGGAACACAGAAAAAGAATGTCAGTGTAACTGTAAGTTGATTGTAAGTCATTCATACATTCAGTCATGTACTACCTTCTTCTCATACTGAAGTTTCTCAATCTCCAGCCTTGTTTTTTTTTATTAATAGAGTCTTATGCTCAATATAGAGCTCCAGGGTCCTCTTGTAGAGGGCCCTCACATTGTCTGCTCCAACCTAAAACAAATAAAGAGCATTGTCCCTTTGCAAGGCACACTTGGAGAAAGTTGAAGGTGTCCATTTGACTACTGTGTTTCAAGGTTCATTGCTTACCCCATGTCTTTGGCTTGACCTTGAGGTGGAGGCCCTAGGCTCAGGGGGAGGAAGAAGTTCCTCTTCCTGCTGAGTTTAACACCAAAGCAATTTAATCAATTGAGTCATATTTTAAATGAGCAATTTAAGGACTTGTGTCTCATGTTCTGACCACCACCATTAGCAAGTCATCACAGCCACACGTTCACACACTCTCAGCATCTGTGTTGGAAGTGGTAAAAATCTGAAAAGCGTACCCCCAAAGCGTTCTCTGAGCAGGCAGACAGAGTTTCCTCATCTAGGGCCTCCACCTGAGAAAGTGAATGGCATATTTGATCAATATTCAGCAACCACATATGGCATACATACTGGCGTATGACTATTAGTTTCACTGTTACCTCTGTATGGCACCGTGGGATGACAGTGGGTGGTGGCAGCAACACCACTGTATTTCCTTTCACTACAGAGAACAGTAATACATTTCACTCCTACAATATTCATAAATAATTGTTGAATGAACATGGTCACATAGATTACTTGAAACATACCCTGTACATATGCCTGGGTGTCATGTAACAGAACAGTTGAGACTCACCGCACCTAGTCTATTACACCACTCTCGTGCTGTATCGGGTTCGTTGAGACTCACCTCACCTAGTCTGTTACACAACTCTCGTGCTGTATCCAAGTGGGGTTTGTTGTGACTCGCCGCACCTAGTCTGTTACACAACTCTCGTGCTGCTTCGGGGTCGTGGTGAGTCACAGTAATGTTATGAAAACTTTTCACAATAAAAAAATAAAGTGAAATATTTGTATTCCTTGCCTTGTCTACCTTGTCTGTTACGTGACCCTCGTGCTGTTTCCAAGTTGTTGAGACTCACCGCACCTAGTCTATTACACCTCTCTCGTGCTGTATAGGGTTTGTTGAGACTCACCTCACCTAGTCTGTTACACAACTCTCCTGCTGTATCCAAGTCGGGTTTGTTGTGACTCGCCGCACCTAGTCTGTTTCACAACTCTTGTGCTGTATCCAAGTCATTGTGAGTCATGTTGTGAAAACTTTTCAAGATAAAAAAAATAAAGTGAAATATTTGTATTCCTCGCGTTGTCTACCTGGGGCCCGTTCTCCGTACGTCGCTAACTCAGTTAGCTGGATTTGATTGTTGACGATTTGTCATTATCTTGGATTGTTCGGTTCTTCGAAGCGCATCCTGGACTTGCTGTCATAGCAACAGGTCCGTAAGCTTAAACCTGCTCGGGAGCAGGTTTATTTTATGTAAACACGATTAGATTGAGGCTTTACAAGCAGAGGTGATACAGGAAGTCTGTCACAGACATGTCTTGTCCGTTTTTACTACAGGAACCTGTTGCAGAAGGTGCAAGAATAATTAGCAGAATTTAACATGAAACCGAATTAATTGCTCATTGCGTGATAGATAGGCTCCTTAAGCACAGCGCGATATTATGCTAGCCTATACTTTTTGAGAGGATAGCCTATAGTTTTTTTGTGAGGGTGTCATTTACATAATACATTTGTTGAAACCACATCATATGACATTAAAGATGATAAATGAAAATATGAAAGTATGAAAAAAAAAAAAACATAGGCCTAGCTTACTGTAATAAGCGATAAAACGCGTCACTCCTCTACATTTAATTTGGTCTGCTACTTTTTGCCAGCCCTCTTTCTTGGATTTTGCAGACTTTGAGGTGTTCCCTGGCGTTCTGATAAAATCTTCAAATTCGGAGTAACCTTCGAGCAAGCTGTTGCTCTGTTGCGGAAAAAACAGGGCGCTCATTTTGGCCACGGTGAGCAGCCATAGACTTATGTGAGCAGCCAATAGCAACGTTGCTGATCAAGGATTCTACTATCGATACATACCCTCTTTTAGACCAACGTATAACTCAATCCAGCTATACTAATCATAAACAACAAGTGTGTTCGAAGAACCGAATTAGCCAGATCATGATAAGCAAGATGATGTCATCTTGGATGTGTCATTTGATCTCGGATGTAATAAGTGACGTACGGAGAACGGGCCCCTAGTCTGCATGCTGTTACCATAGGGCTTACATAATGTACTTCACCTTAACCATTTTTTATATTAAAACACTTCCATTTTGTAGGAGAGTTTAATGGACTTCTGCTTGGGGACAGAGGTTATGCCTGTATGTCATACCTGCTGACACCCTACCCAAAACCAGCAACAGACCCAGAGAGAGCCTTCAACCATGCCCATGCAAAAACCAGGGCACGGATTGAGATGGTCTTTGGCCAACTGAAATCTAGGTTCCAGTGCCTAAAAGGTCTCAGGGTTGCTCCAGACAGGGTCTGTGACATAGCAGTTGCCTGTGCAGTCTTGCACAACATCGCCACCCTCGTCGTGAGACACTGCCCAGAGTGTTGACGGAGGAGCGATGGGAAGACTTGAACCCAGCCCTTCAGGACAGAGGTGGAAGAATGGGGTTTTACAAGAATACCCATTTTAGTCACGGTCACCTTTGTTTAAATTAACCATTTATTTAAAAGCTCAGAATTTCAGTTAAATTTGTTTGAATTCATTTAAGAGGGAATTTTTCCTTGTCTTCCTTGAGGGTTTAGGGGGATTTAGGTGTAGTTATATGGGCATACACTACCGTTCAAAAGTTTGGGGTCGTTAAAAATGTCCTTATTTTTCAAAGAAAAGCTCAGTTTTTTTCAATGAAGATAACGTTAAATTAATCAGAAATACACTATACATTGTTAATGTGGTAAATGACTATTCTAGTTGGAAATGTCTGGTTTTTAATGAAATATCTACATAGGTGTATAGAGGCCCATTTCCAGCAACTATTACTGTATGTGTTCGAATGGTACATTGTGTTTGCTAATTGCCTTAGAAGACTAATGGATGATTAAAAGGATTATAATTAGAATGCCCACTGGTCTGCAATGTTGTAATTGCTGCAAATAGAGCATTATTTGACGAAAGCAAAGTTTGAAGAACAAAATTTATATTTCAAATAAAAATAATTATTTCTAATAATAATAATTAACCTTCTAAATGTCTTGACTATATTTTCTATTATTTGTTAAATAAAAGTGTGAGTTTTCATGGAAAACACAAAATTGTCTGGGTGACCCCAAACTTTTGAACGGTAGTGTATGTAAAGGCCTCTGTGACATTGCTTGTAAAACAGAATATACAAAACAACACATTCAATTTCATTTGATTTATTTATTTTCATCAAGCTGTGAAGACAAAAAAGAAAAGTTATTAAAAAGTCCAAACATGACCTTCTGCAGTGTTTTAAATGTATACATACATCCTTCTCCAGTTTCTTTATCTCCAACTGCAACTTTTTAATTTGTAATCTTTTATACTCCATGTCGAGTTTTTTGCTCTCAATATCAACAATCAAATGCCTCTTGTATATTGCCCGGACATCCTGTGAAAAAGAAGATTGTCAGAGTAGCCGATAATGTCGTCAATAGCAATATTAATAGTTACCTACTTCTTGTTCAGTTAGCCTTGCAATATGAACTAATCTAACAGGGAGACTTGCAGAGACGTAACTGCATCTTAAGAACTGTGTTCCTTTATTGAACAGGTTACATATGGAAGGTTCCTACCCCGTATTCTAACTAATACTAAATCCCCCTTTCTGACTTCAAGATGCAGTCTAAGAAGATACATAACTAAACAATACAACTCATGTTAAGAAAACAGTGAATATTTTTCTTTCAGTCCTCCTGAATGTTTAACTCAACACTTCACATATTCAAGCATAAACAGGTTTATAAACTAAGACTGTTTTGTGTTAATCTCATAACCTTTTAACCTTTATGAAATAGTATTACTGGAAATATAAAATCATATCCAATGTTAACAGTTGACATATTCACTTTCAACACGTTTTTGAACATCATTCAATCATAACTTTAACAAAGTAACAGCAGTCAACATTTGTACAGTTCTCATGTCTTTTTCTTTTTTTTTTTCACGAACAGTCATAGTCATGTAAATACACTGGCGGTACTCTCACTCTGGAAGGGACATGTCTTTCTTTTACTGGTGTCCGCTGCCCAGAGTCACAGGGGATTGCAGGTGTGACAGGTGTGTTCACTGCAGCGGGTGCGGCATACTCGGGTAAGTTGGTGTGTGTCGCTGATGCTATAGGAGTGGGCGAGTGATGGTATCGGTTTCTATTTCTATTTAAGTCTTTTGTCTGCAGCTGGCAGGCTTGCCGTCACAGTATCCACATACAGGCTCACCTCTTCTTCCTGTAGGCCTTCTGCTGTGTTCTCGACTGGCGCTCTGGATAGCACGTCAGCAGTGGCGATGTCCTTGCCTGGCACATGTGAGATGGTGTAAGAGAACCTCATGAGCCTCATACGTAGACGCTGTATACGAGGTGGCAGTTCATCCAGACTCTTTGAGCCTAGCAGGGGAACCAAAGGCTTGTGATCTGTCTCTATTGGGTCGTGTGTCCCCCAATATTGAGAAAATATCAATCTGTCCCCCCCAATATACAGCAGAAAATATGTAAAATATATGTTCTCCTTTTATGAACCCTGTCAATGGATCGGTCTCTTGTTATGTCTTATTTTTCAATTTATTTCTGTTTGTTAAGAAAAACATAAGTGTGTGAATCCCCCCTCCTAATAGGGGTTATGCGCAACATTCTTCCGGGTTCTACAAAACAGATGTAACTACTTCCGGCCGTCCGCTACTGATGTAAACACAGCGTAGTAATGGCCACCTTCGGTGTTTACAGGAGCTAACGTTACCCTTGATTACAATTTCCGATGTACACCGTATTGCCAAACGGACGTCCAGAGCCCCGAGTACTCTGTTAGACAAGGTATTTAAGTTTTACGCCTCCTCATTTATTCATAATTATGAAGGTATGTAATATGTGTACTAGTAGCTTTTGCTAATGGCATCGGATATAGCGATAGTGTTAGCTAACTATCAGTAGTTAGTTTAGACTTGTATGCTATCAGTAGTTTAGTCTTTTATTTTTGCTCGCAGACGATTAAAACAGTCAAACGAAGACTGCATTTTAGCGATGGGGTTATAGTACCAACAGTATAATTACTACGATGTCCTGTGTGTTTATGCTGGTCGACCGTTATGTAATCCATCTGACTGTAGGTCTAATGTGTCGACTGTAGGTCTAATGTAGACTGCTGTTCTGGCAGGTGTTTCAGATTTCTAAAATATTGTTAGAATAATGATAAAAGTACTGAGTGGATGAATGCTGTATCTTCTTGTCCACCAGTTTCAAACAAAGACAGGTTGACCGGTACTATCAGTGTCAGAGCAGCTTGTCACAGGTCCATGCAGAAGAATGAAAAACCACACAGCTTGAGAGTAGGCTAATGTTTAGGGATGGGTTTGGGTATTCTGTTCAATTTTGCAGTCTGTTCCAGTTCAATGACTGCAGCATAGCATGCGTTCATCAAGCCTCTCAGAACGAAAATATTTACATTACAACTGCTTTCATTTGACCATGAGCATGTTCTCGACTATGTAAACATTCTTCTGAGACACTTGATAAATGGCTATAGTCTACCTGTTAGTGGAGAAGTAAGGTAATTGGGGCGAAGTTGATTGACAGTAAATCTTTCTATTGCAACATATTTGGTATGGTATACCTCACCTCGTATTGTAATAGACTTGTAGGAAACCCCTTGTCAACAAACGTACCCCAGCAACTTTACTAGGCCAATTCTTAATTCAGCGGTATCTGAATAGTAGCAAAATTCACTTCAAAAACACTTCAAAGGATACATCAGTCAATGTTTGTCTAATTGACTCTTTGTGTATTTTACACAGATAGTGCTACGTGATTCAGAACCTGTCGTCATGACCTCCAGTCAGTGTTCGTGCAAAGCTGGCACAGCAGTGTGTAATGACACTGCTGCACTGCTCTTTCAGACAGCTCATTACTCAGAGCTCAATATCCAGGTTGTCCCCCCTGTTCATGCCTGCACAGAAACTGAACAACAATAGCACAAGCCCAGAACTACAGTAAGGGTTGAGGCAAATGTACTGTATATGTATGTAAAAGTTAGGCTATGTATGCAGCAATAAAAATGGTAAATTGCTAAAAAAAAGTATTGTGATCTAAGGTCAGAAGCATTTTGAGGTGCAGCGTAATATAGTGGAGACTCAGTTTATTTTCCAAGCGGTAAATGGGACTGCACCCGACTACATCAAGTCTCTCCTCCAGCCTTACACCCCCACCCGCCAACTACGGTCTTCTTCTGACAACCATCTGGTGGTCCCACCGCTCAAGAGTGCCCGGTCCCAACACAAGCTCTTCTCCTGTCTGGCCCCCCAATGGTGGAATCAATTCCCCACCTCCATCAGAGACACTGACTGTCTCCCCACGTTCAAGAAAAGGCTCAAGACGCACTTGTTCCGGTACTTAGGAATGATTGGCTGGACCTGATGTTAGTTTCCTCCAGGATCACAATGACTCTTATTGAGAGACTTGTTGCTCTTGTTGGTTAGTTGTAACTGACTTAAAGTTATTGTACTCGCTGTGAATTATATTATTGTTGCTTGCTTTTTCTACAGGTACACACTTGCACTTCTGAAGTTCATGTTGTTTAATTGTAACTTGTCTAAACATGCTCTTATGGTTCTTCCCTTTGGGACTTATTTGGTTTTTCACAATGTATGCTTCATGTTTTGGCTACCCGCAATGTTTGGGGCTATCTCGTTGTTATGATCAGTGACCTATGCACTTTTGTAAAGCTCTCTCTTGGAAGTCGCTTTGGATAAAAGCGTCTGCTAAATGCATAAATGTAACTATCCCTCCAACGTCAACAGCTGCAAAGTTCCATAGTCTTCGGGTCTTTTACCAAATGATGGAGTGGAAAGGGGGAAGTGAACGTATGGACCAAAAGACTGGGGGTGGCATGTTTTGGATGGGAGATTTATGCCCATAATGACCATCAGGTCATTGGCAGAAGGATGATTGGATGAAGATTGGGCCGATTTATTTGTCATATGAATGGTGTTTCTGCCTATTCAAATTAGAGCATATTCAATAAGTGTGGAGCTCATGTGCATATTCAAATTACTTTCAAAATAAACTTGTAATAAAAAGTTACTTTTCATTTATACTTTTACTATGTTAAGTTTTATTGTGGTAGGAGTAAAGGAAAAAATTAAGCCTATTTGGGTGTATTTTGGGCATATTCGATTAGTGTATAGCTCATTTGCATATTTACATTCATTTTTAAAGAAACTTGTAATGCAAAATTTTGTACTTGTCATGGGTAGTTTCATTGTGTAAAGTTTCATTTTGATAGGAGTAAAGGAAAAAAATAGCCCCATTGGGGTGTAATGTTGCCTGGCCTTATTGGCACACATCTCGTATTGATGAGAATTTAACATATTTCCTCAACTAGGATTTCTTAGGACTTTTAGTATGTTAAGTTACTTGCTCATAGAAATGATCTAAGATGCAAAAAAAATTTTTTACAATTAGTCTGTTGTAAAACGCTACTTTGCCTGGACTAATAGTAACAAAGTTACATACTAGCTAGTTATAACAGTTACACAGAAAGAGACACAATATGACAACGAAGTCCAAGTGGACTCAAAGAACGCAGTGTTCGGCAATCAACTGCAACAACTACCAATGTGACAGTATTTATGCCTTTCATCGCTTTCCCAAAGACCCTGACAGGTAAATTTTGTCGGTAGCGTAATCTTATGCACCTGCTAACTTTAACGTTTTTTTTGTCTAGTAGTAGGCTAGTGAACTTAATTCCTTCTAGGAACTGCAGGTCCTAGCCATAGAAACCAGAATAATGATTTATATGGATATGACAGTAAATTAAAATGAGCTTCTTAAATTAATTTGCTGAATTCATATATTTCATTGATAACTTATTTGTGTATACTGTAGGCTAACGTTGTAATGTGTACTGTAGAGCTAGCGTACCTCCTGGGAAACGGTCTAACGTTAGGCTATTATAACGTTATATAAACTCATCACTTTATTCTTACCTGTCACACTTAGCCTAATGTAGAGAGTAATATAATTTATAAAATGCTTGAACTTCTCTGTCAATATAAGTTCTTTGCATCACCAAGCGCTGCAGATGTGTACGGAAATTAGAAGCGGAAACGATTACATCTGTTTTTCGGTTCGAACGCTGGGCGCTCCGCATAACCCCTATTGTACACTTCTGTGATTTTGTTTGAATCCACCTTGCGTCGTTCTGCGTTGTCATGGTTACCTAACACTTTTTCGTCAGTCAGTTGAGCACAAAGAAAGTAACGTTAGTTAACTTGTTGGAGAGGAGGTAGGGTAATGGAGGATTTGAGGTTACCTAAAAAGCGGAGAAAACTGGACCAGCAGCCAAGCATACGCGTTTTTTTTCAGACAGTAAGTAAGCTAACTTGATACCGAGCTAAATTTGTAAGCAAATAAAACGAGTAGCATCATAAAAGCATGAGTCGCTGTTTTTCTGATAAAATGACAAGTGGTCAGAATGCAGGCAGCTGTCTCTGTGAAATGTAACTATTCCTTTAGATGTGAATTCAAATGGTCAACGTAGTCCTCGAAACTATGTTCTAAATGTGCGAATTTTCATATATAAATATAGAATTGTAGGCAATGCACGTAAAAAAAAAATAATTATATGGGGAATGGTATTCATTTGGACCCCCCCAATGTCTAAACCATGGTTACGTCCTTGCCTATTACCTCTCGATATTCCTCATACACAGTGGTGGAACCAGACTTTTATATATGGGGTGGCCAGGGCTACTTCAGGGAGTCCACAGACCAATACTGAAAATGTGTGTGTAACCTTAGCCTGGCATCTAAGCAGTGTAAATTATTCATATGATTGCTGATGAGAAATATAAATTCAAATTCACTTAAGCCTGAGTTCTTCAGTGTGGCCTAATATGGTCCACTAGGGTTACTTTAATCAAATTCTACATTTACTATGAATAGACTGTGACTCTACATCTGAATTGCAACTCATTTCTTTCTTACACACACTGTACTGTACTCACAAACTGGAGAGACTTTGGTCACTCTGTTTTCATGAATATATAATCTGGGTCTAACCAGGTTAGAGGTTTTACTTTTTTTTTTTACCTTTTTAGTAATTTAGCAGACGCTCTTATCCAGAGCGACTTACAGTAAGTAGTGGGACATTCTCCCCGAGGCAAGTAGGGTGAAGTGCCTTGCCGAAGGACACAACGTAATTTAACACAGCTGGGAATCGAACCAACAACCTTCTGATTAATAGCCCGACTCCCTAACCGCTCAGCCATCTGACCCCACAGGTTAGATCCTTTGATGAATCTTTTACATTAAAACATAACTATTAGTGTATACTCACACAAAAAATGCCACAGCCATCAAAAGAATAACACTCATGAATCAACAACCAACATTTTAAAGTGAGGCTTAATCAGAAAAAAACATCTGTGTAGGCTTACATGTGTGGCCTACAAACACAAGCTAAACTTGGCATGTGACTGACTTCCTAGTATGCTCTGACCTGGTGCCTGTAGCCTTGGGGAGGGAGCTGCTCTGAGGTCTTGGGGTGGTGCAAGGACTGGGATCTATTTCCACCTGATCCTGTTTGCTCAGCTTTTTGAAGAAGTCTGCTATCTCACCCTTTCTTTTAATGTTTGAAGTGAACCCTAAGCAAAAATAACATGTAGGCCTACACATCCAATTACCCACATTTGAGTCCAATCTTAAACATATCCCCATTATTATCTTCAATCAACTACCAGCCTTTAAGTTACTAGATCATGGTTAGCCCTACTCTGAAATACATATTTTAAACAGGCATTATACAATAGCAAACAGCCAGGGTAGCTATCTGACTGCAGTGTTAATCTTTTGTAACGTTAATAGATTGATAAGGCATCTTATCAAGGAATCTTAGCAGTTAAAGTACAAAAATAGTGTAGCGACCCACACCGAAAGACGTGTTATATGTTAGGCTGAGACATTCCCTAAGCCCTCCCCTTTAAGGGGGAACGATACATTTTCCCTTCCTTTTTGCGTTCCCACACTCGCACCATCAACCCAGAGACACATACAAACAGAGTTAAGATCAAGATGTTTCATGAGATTGATGCCAAATAACAAAATAGTGGCTTAGATAAAACACAGAACTTTTGACCATAGACTACAAGTAGAGACTGACTACAGGAAGATTTCGTAGAAGAACTGTTTGGTTTATTTTGAACTTATCCTAGTGAGTTGACGTTGTCTAGCTATGATGTTAAATGTGGACACTTAGCTAAATGTTCACGGCAGATTACATGTTGAAAGAAATTAATAGTAATTTAAACCAGTCAGGATAGGTGACAACTATTGCAAGTGTGATGTTCCCTGTCATGAAATTTGCAAAACTTGTGTAATTACCGTGTTTTATGTGCATGTAAGCTAGCTGTGTTGCAAGTGGTAAATAAAACTCAAAAGTGTACCCCCAAAATGCTCTCTGAGCTGGCAGACACAGTTTCCTGATCATCTAGGACCTCCACTTGAGAAAGTAAATGGCATATTTGATCAATATTCAGCAACCACATATGGCATACATACTGGCGTATGACTATTAGTTTCACTGTTACCTCTGTATGGCACAGTGGGACAACAGTGGGTGGTGGCAGCAACACCACTGTATTTCCTGTCACTGCAGAGAAAAGTAATACATTTCACTCCTACAATATCCATAAATAATTGTTGAATGAACATGGTCACATAGATTACTTGAAACATACATATGCTTGGGTTTCCAAGCTGCTGCCACCAGGGTCTGAAGAAATGCCCCCTTCCACTCCTTCCATCATTGGGCGACCCTGATAGCTGGAGAGGGCCAGCTCCTCAGCAGGAGTGAAGTTCTGTGGAGAAGGGCCCCCCCAGTTTTCTTTGCCTTATTTTTCTTCCTGTTGGCTGCAAGCAATTTCATTGTTCTATAGGCCCTTTGTAGCTATACCAATATCCTACAAAAGGGACTGACTCAGGCAATTCAGCCATGTACTTGTTGGCTTTAAAATATGTGCAAGTATTGCCTACTGCTACTTACCGTTTTGAATTATGGTTTTATATTTATTTTTTATTTGCTCCCACGATTGTTTGCCACTGCCAGGGTTGCAACTAAAACTAGAGAGGGTACAATTTCTGGGGAAATTGTAGGGTGTGCTTGCTTGCGTCGACACAGGGGTCCGTTTTTGAATGACATTTTTACAACTGATATTTCTGTATATTTTATATAAAAATGCATACTTATTATTTATAAAGAAGACATAGATTTAAAAGCATTTTTTTTGCTGCTCATTTACAACTGAAAATACGAGTGAAGTGTAGAATGAAATAGATGTCTTCTCATTTCCCCTGCAAGAGGCAGCCTCATCGTTGAAACAAAACGAATAAATTGGGCAGACCGGTGTAAAAATTGACCTAATCTCTATGATTTAAACGTCATTTTAAGTTTTTCCCTTCTCATGATATTTTCAGGCATTTAGCCTACTCATTGCATTCATTAATAAAGAACCCCCTTTGAAGATTATTCTACGACGTTGCCCGGCAGTAGAAGATGGAATCGCGATTCAAACAGTACCATCTGCTAACGGAAAATATGCCCCCCAAAACGTAAATAAGCTTGACATTTATTTAGTGGAAAATCGCTCATTCATAAAAAGCTCACTGGTAGCGATCATTGTCAGTAACAATGCAAAATGCGATATAGCCCTGTGTGGAGAAGCTGCCCCGGTAAATTGTACTACTACGGTACAGTACTAGTACAGTAGACTGCTGCTGTGTTCGTCTTGGTAGCGATTGCGTTGGTTGAATTGGATTTACTGGTTTGAAACCACAGGTAATGATCATTTCACCCACAAATCGTTTACTTGTAATGTAATGTCATAATAAATCCTACAACGAAAATGTATTTGTGAGGAATGTTTATTTTAAAGATTGAAAACAGATGCATCATCGACCACTGTAGTATGTGTTGCCCGGGCAACAGAGGCTAATGTCATGATGCTAATGCTTCAGTGAAATAGTAGACTACCGTTTCCAAAAGTAGATGTGGGCCTACTTCCTTAATAATATCAGCTAATATTGTACATTACATTTCATAATTGTGTTTCACATCACAAAGTAAAATGAGTAAATAGTTATCACCCTGGCCTCTTTGCTTGTGGTGTTCCTGCAGCTGCCTTGCAGTAAAGCTATAGTTAGCCTAGCTATCCCCCAAGTTAACAGATGTGAAACGAATGTTCTGCTACAGGTAGTCACGCGTGTTTTCGTGACGTAAGTGATGTAGTGACGTTAGTAACATCAGTGACTGTGGCTAGCAAATTAGCCACCGTTAGCTTCACTTTTCACCACAAAAACGCAATTTCTACTTAAACCATGCAACGGAACGTAAATAAAAATACAACCAACGCAATCGCTACCAAGACGAACCTTTTGACACCGCCGTTGTGTATGTAGTCCAAATATTGACTGATCCTTAGGGGGGCGAAAATAAACAATAATAAATAAATAAATATATATGTGAGAGAACAAAAGTTGTGCTCTCGCCGAAGGCTTGAGCACACCCAAATATAGCTGCAAGCAGCAATGAGGTGGCCAAGCAGTCGAATGACCCATAAAACATGTTGTACATCCTCAGAAGAGGGTTACGAGTACACGCAACAAGTTTGGTGTGAATCCATCAAAGATTTGCTGAGATACGACCCAACTTCCTGTTTGCTGGCTTAACGGCACATTTTGATTGGCCGTACCGGGCAAACGGTTTTGAAAATCCAAAAAACATATGATGGCTTTTGTGAGGCTTGGTCTGAAGATGATCTCTGCCAAATTTGGTGAAGATTGGAAAACATTTGTAGGAGGAGTACAGAAAAAACGTTTTTTCAGTAATTCAAAATGGCGGCCGCATCAATTCGGCTGTTATCACAAGTTATCATGTGTCACACACGGAATGTCCCAAGATATCATGACACAAAGGAATCACTTAATAAAGGCAAACGAATCAACAGTTATTGGCCAAAACACATTTTGCATCCTGCGGCCACGCCCAGTGATCACATGACACCAAATTGTTTGGACATCCTCAGATGAGGGTTCCGAGTCATCATACCAAGTTTGGTGTTGATTTCTCAAGGATTGGCTGAGATATGACCCAACTTCCTGTTTGGTGTCTTTGCTGCCGATTTTGATTGGCTGTACCGGACAAACGGTTTTGAAAATCAAAAATCTTTGGATAACTT
The DNA here is from genome assembly GCF_963692335.1 of Osmerus eperlanus. Lineage (NCBI taxonomy): Eukaryota > Metazoa > Chordata > Actinopteri > Osmeriformes > Osmeridae > Osmerus > Osmerus eperlanus. Next base: position 10,434,313 of record NC_085041.1, read on the forward strand.
CTGTGAGGGTTGCTCTGACGATGATGTGTGCCAATTCTGGGGAAGATTAAAGAAAAATTGTAGGAGGAGTAGGTTTTCAAAGGTTTTCAATAAAACCGGAAATGTCGGAAAATCTATATAACCGGAAATTGACGTCATAGGGTGTGTTGAACTCGTCTTGACCCAGGGAATCCAATGGTACCTCATTTTTGAAAATCGGTCATACGGTTCCAAAGTTACGTGTGTAAACACAAGTCCAACTTTGACCAGTTGGTGGCGCTAGAGTGCTTCAATGGGAGACATGAAACTTGGTGAATATAAAGAGGGGACTGTGCTTAATGAGTGTGCCAAAATTCACAACTTTTTACCATACGGTTCTAGGGGCTGCCATAGACTCCAATGGCAGAAGAAGTGTAATAATAATAAGAAAAGGTAGAAACGCTTAAGTGGCTTCGCCGCTTCGCGGCTTGGCCACCAAATATAGCTGCAAGCAGCAATGAGGTGGCCAAGCAGTCGAATGACCCATAAAACATGTTGTACATCCTCAGAAGAGGGTTACGAGTACACGCAACAAGTTTGGTGTGAATCCATCAAAGATTTGCTGAGATACGACCCAACTTCCTGTTTGCTGGCTTAACGGCACATTGTGATTGGCCGTACCGGGCAAACGGTTTTGAAAATCCAAAAAACATATGATGGCTTTTGTGAGGCTTGGTCTGAAGATGATCTCTGCCAAATTTGGTGAAGATTGGAAAACATTTGTAGGAGGAGTACAGAAAAAACGTTTTTTCAGTAATTCAAAATGGCGGCCGCATCAATTCGGCTGTTATCACAAGTTATCATGTGTCACACACGGAATGTCCCAAGATATCATGACACAAAGGAATCACTTAATAAAGGCAAACGAATCAACAGTTATTGGCCAAAACACATTTTGCATCCTGCGGCCACGCCCAGTGATCACATGACACCAAATTGTTTGGACATCCTCAGATGAGGGTTCCGAGTCATCATACCAAGTTTGGTGTTGATTTCTCAAGGATTGGCTGAGATATGACCCAACTTCCTGTTTGGTGTCTTTGCTGCCGATTTTGATTGGCTGTACCGGACAAACGGTTTTGAAAATCAAAAATCTTTGGATAACTTCTGTGAGGGTTGCTCTGACGATGATGTGTGCCAATTCTGGGGAAGATTAAAGAAAAATTGTAGGAGGAGTAGGTTTTCAAAGGTTTTCAATAAAACCGGAAATGTCGGAAAATCTATATAACCGGAAATTGACGTCATAGGGTGTGTTGAACTCGTCTTGACCCAGGGAATCCAATGGTACCTCATTTTTGAAAATCGGTCATACGGTTCCAAAGTTACGTGTGTAAACACAAGTCCAACTTTGACCAGTTGGTGGCGCTAGAGTGCTTCAATGGGAGACATGAAACTTGGTGAATATAAAGAGGGGACTGTGCTTAATGAGTGTGCCAAAATTCACAACTTTTTACCATACGGTTCTAGGGGCTGCCATAGACTCCAATGGCAGAAGAAGTGTAAATATAGCTGCAGGCAGCAATGGCGGGTTCCTCCTCAGCATTGCAAACCATTACAAAATTGACATGACACAGACATGTATTTCATACATGTACACAACATTTCAAGACAATTGGATCAATGGCTGATTTGAAGTCATTTTTTGAAATTCTTCACAAATTGTCACTGTAGAGAAATATCCATGCTGCCGACATTATGGGTTCTTGAGACTTATTTGTTCCCCATTGGCAATAAGGCATGCGTACCAACTTTTAGACATGTTGGACTGACAGGGTTAAAATGCCACCCTTTTGAAAGTGACAACTTTGAAGCGTGTTGTGTCAGGCCACCTGTGCTCTGGTCAGGCCCATCATGCAGAGATCCATTCTTTAAAAGCTTTGATTACAACAATAACTTTATGAAAGTGAGGATACACTTCACTAAAGGAAGTGTGTAGGTTATGTACTACTACTGCTTGCTCTGCCCACACACTTTCCCCATCCATGCGGTTTCCCTCTATCCCAGCGCAGGTCATGCCAAGGCATAAATGCGGCAGCCGTATGAGTATTACAAGTAGCCCAAAAAACATACCATACACAGTCACACTGTTTTCAAAACTGAAACTGGTTACAAGACCATGGCTATTAGAACTCTACCTGAATTGAGCTCTCTCTAGAGTCTCAGTCAAACAACTGTCAAGAGTCATGTAGGGAACTGGACCAAGGTATAGCTAATGTCCAGCTGTTAGCAAGTGTACCTTGTGATGGTACAGCAGCTTAACAATACTTTGTCATGGTCAGACTCTCTGATCCCATTAAACTACACAAAATGCACAATCAGGGTGACCAACAGTATTATCTTAAGTAAAAAACAATAACATTACACACATTTAAGTGAACGAACACAACAACTGAAATCCCTTGCACAGCTGTTGTAACCAAACTATTTTCCACAGCTATTTGCGTTTTTGGTGTGCACTGCATGCTGGGTACCCAAGGGCGCTGACGCTACAATATTTATTATCTAGCTGTCTTCCGGCTGTGTAATATGACGAGATGCTAGCGATGCAAACATGAAAGCTTGTCTCGGGGGGTCATGCATGTGATCTCACTACAAGCTTTTGATTACACGTGAGGACTGTTAGCAAAGTATTTCTATTCGTGTTTTGTTAGTGATTGAATGGTAATGTCAGCTAGCTAAAAACAATGTTAGTTAGCTTGGCTGAAATGGTTTTCATAGCAACAGATATCAACAAATCAGATCTATCTAACTTTATTCAGAAGGGGGGGGGGGGGGGTGGGAACATATAAACTAGAGGTGAAATGGTAGGCATTGTTCTGCCTTGAAGCTGCGTGCGCATCCTCATTGTTTGTAACCACCAACCCATCTATATGTAAAGACAACATCCAAGGTAGCAATTTCGCCAAATTTGACTGCAGATTTTTTACACCATATGTACTTCGTTATGGTTTTTGAGTCAAACAACTTGCTAAATGATTAAATGTCTGTTAAATGTCAAATCCAACTTTAAATGTATAAAAGAGAGAATTAAACCTAGAGGTTGAAAAGGCTACGTTTGTCTAAACTGACATGCACAAACTCAGAGCACTGAGTTTCAACATCCATGTACACATTTTGTCTCTATTTTTTACTCTACTCTTTAACGCATGACTATGTTTAACCCTTGTGTTATCTTCGGGTCATTCTGACCCATCAGTCATTGTGACCCACTGTCGTATTGCGACAAATTTACCTCATACAAAAACAAAGTGAAGCATTTTCTTTTAACTGTCGGGCTGTCTCAGACCCCCCACATTGCAATGGTTAAAAGAAAATTATTTTTATTTGTTTTTGTATTGGGTGAAATTGGGTAAACACAACGATGGTTCGTTGTGAACCTTTGGGTCATGTGACCCGAAGGCAGCACGAGGGTTAACTTAATGTCAGCACCTCTCTGTCATCAATTGTCTCTGGAGTGGGGGATGGGGGCTTCTTATCCAACAAATTACATCCCTGAACTTTTAAAACATATCAATGGCCTACTACAATTGTAAACATCCTTTGGCCTTCCCATGCTGGGAAGAAAACTACAGTTTTTCTTTGATTAAACGTTGACCTTGAATAAACGCTGCACCAAAAATGAACATTGTGTAATAAATGGCACCTTCGATTAAACGCCTCCCCCAAAAAATCAGAAAACGGTTATTTAATTGGTTAAAACACAGTATTTATTACACAAGTAATTTACAAGTGTAGCATACTATTATCCCATGAAACACTGGCAGGCACAAGTGTCTTTCTTGCTACAGATTTATTTGAAGCTTTTTCTCCAAATCCACCATTAAAACTAAACTCACGCTGTAATGAGAAAATAAAGACCACATTAGCTTAATATGAACATGCAATGACATGCGCAGCATGTAAATAACATTCACCAAAGTCAAATACAGACACAAAACAACATACTTTGTTGGCTGCATGCTGTAGCCTACACAAGGGAATAGAGGTTTCCTTAGATTGCTAACAACCTCTATAACAACCCTAAACTTATCACTTAGAGTGAATGTGCATAAAGCTCCAGGACCTGACAACATCCCTGGCTGTGTTCTCAAGGCCTGTGCTCCTGAACTGGCAGAGGTGTTCACTGACATCTTTAACCTCTCCCTGTCGCAGTCTGTCGTCCCCAATAGGTTCAAGGGGGCCACCATCATCCCAGTCTCTAAGAAACCATCAGTGAGCTGTCTCAATGATTACCGCCCTGTTGCCCTGTTGTGATTAAATGCTTTGAGACTTTAGTCAAAGACCACATTACATCCTGCCTGTCACCTGCATTAGACCCACTCCAGTTTGCATATAGGCCGAACAGGTCTACAGATGATGTTGTAGCTTTGGCCTTGAACACTGCTCTCTTTCACTTGGATCAGAACAACATATACGTGCGGATGCTCTTCATCGACTTCAGCTCCGTTTTCAACACCATAGTACCATCCAGGCTCATCATAAAACTACAGGACCGAACATCAGTCCTTCCATGTGCAGCTGGACAGGACACAGGCAGTACGGCTAGGTAACATCACCCCACCAGTCTAACACTCAGCACTGGTGCCCCACAGAGTTGTGTGTTAAGCCCACTGTTGTACTCTCTGTTCACCTATGGTTGTGCAGCCACAAAAAGGTCCAACACTATCATTATGTTTGCTGATGACACCACCATTATCGGCTGCATCAAGAATGGTGATGAGTCTGCCTACAGAGCAGAGTTGGCAACAATGACATCCTGGTGTCAGCATAACAGCCTGTTGCTTAATGTAGCAAAAACCAAGGAGTTGATAGTGGACTACTGGCGGCTGCAGGGAGAACATGCACCCATTCACATCGCGGGCACAGCTGTGGAGAGTCAAAAGTTTCAGATTTTTTGGTATCAACATCAGTGAGGATCTGAGCTGGACACCATATTGGTGTGGTTACAAGGACAGCGAAACAGAGGCTCTTTTTTCAGCGGCGACTGTGGAAATTTGGCATGGACTGCACTATACTGACCAATTTTTACCGGTGCACCATTGAGAGCATACTGACTGGTGGCATTACAACATGGTTTGGCAACAGCACTGCCCAGGACAGGAAGACACTACAAAGAGTGGTCAAATCTGCACAGCGTATTACAAGGACTGCATTACCATCCATTCAGGACCTTTACAGCCAGCGGTGCAGGAGAAAGGCCAAGTGGATCATTTCTGACCCTAGTCATCCCTGCCACAGTCTTTTCTCCCTCCTGCCTTCTGGAAGGCGATACAAGAGTATAAGGTCCTGTACCAGCAGATACAGGGATAGTTTTCTCACACATGCCATCAGGATGCTGAACTGTCCTTGAAATATATTTTTGCACTACAATTTTTCTTATTTTTTCTACCCTTTTTCTCCATTCTTTAGTATTTAATTTTTTTATTCTGCAAGTTGAACGGACATTGAGCACAAAGAATTTCATTACTTATAAATGCTGTTTATGAGTATATGATAATAAACTTGAACTTGAAACTTTTATCAGAGCTTTAAATTGTCTGTGCTTCGCTTGCTGTTGTCGACTCTCTCACTCATGAGCGTCCCAAAAGGCCTTCAAAATAAAGTCACGTAATAATTCTGAATACAATTATATAATTCTAAATTAAGACATTGCTTGAAAAAAAATTATACATTATTATAATGCAATTGCGACAATTGCATTCTGGCCTATAGATAGTTCTACATATTGTATAGAATATGGCGAGGTAGCTGACTTAACCATTCCTGAATGTGCTTTTCATCAACACCAAGTTTGCGTGCTATAGATCTGTTGCTGGTGGTGAGTGCTTTCTGCACAGGTTTCTGTTTGAAAGCTGTAAGAATGTTACGGCATGCTGCGTCAGATTTGTACACAAAGTAGAGACACGCGCGGCATACATTTTACACTGGGCTTTTGTTTGACTTCCTTGTCTATTCTGTGTTTGTCTATGGCTGCACTGCAGCTACAATTCACTGAATCTCTCTTACCAATTAAACGTTGCCCTTGAATGAACGCCACCCTCGAATAAACGCTGCACCACTAACTGCTCTATTAAAAGGGTTCACTATGAAGCAAACCATTCTAACAAAATAATAACAACATTTACAATGATTTCAACAAGAAGTCTCTCTGACTTGACAACTCTCTAAACAAGCAACTTTCCAAAGCAAAAAGCAATCTCTGACCAGTGTGGTAATTTTATGTTGACAACTAAACCGCTGATTGGAAGTGCGCAGCTGATTGCCAATCACGAGATAGGGAGACTGATAGCCAACCGCCAACAAACGCTGACTAGACCATACCTGCATGCAGCGAATAGAAAGAAAGAAGGGAGAAAATAAAAAACACACAACCACAACTATACAGACTGAATTAGGACATTTTAAACATGGGTCCGTAACAAAGACGTTGTTAAAAATGCTCATTCACATTCATTTTTCTCAATTAATCTTATCACTTAAACACACTGGTTTAGCATTTTTTCCCACAAGGAAGTCTAACCTCAACAGTGGATCCTTGGTCCCTGGATCTCTTGCTGGAACATGGCATCTAAAAAACACATAGAAAAACCATCAAAAACTATGAAATGTAACATACCACACTACTGCTTAACAATTTCATAGTCTTACATTATCATAACTTCATACTCAACAGTTGTAGTATACAGACCTTTAAGAAAATATTGAAATGGTTAGGATTCTCAAAACACCAATCTCTGTACTTAAAAAAAATATTTAGACATCCATTATTTACCTTTATTCAATTTACACTGTCTACATTCAAATTTAAGTCTGTAAAATGTAAACAGAGAAACGGACTCGACTATAAATACAAATTAAGACCAATTGAGAACAATTTATCTTGCAAATGGTTTTTACTTTAAATTCATGTTTCACCAAAAGAATCATCACAGTTTAACACAAATAACCAAACCTTACTGTTAAAATACTGCCAAGCCACTGACTCACATTAGAAAATTAAAACAAATAAACATAGCCTAGAAGATGTACCTGTAGGTCAATTACATAATCAAGAGCATGGAGTAGGAATGGATGGATGACAAAATACCCCGCCGAGCCCAATCCATTAAATATTTCCTACCCATAAGTTAATTTCCTGAAATGCAATTCACCAACATTTTGACAATTTCATGCTCCAAACTTTGTGGGAACAGTTTGGAGATGGCCCCTTCCTGTTCTAACATGACTGTGCAACAGTGCACAAAGCAAGGCCCATAAACACATGGATGAGCGAGATTGGTGTGGACGAACTTGAGTGGCCTGCACACAGTCCTGACCTCAACCCAATACAACACCTTTGGGATGAATTAGAGCAGGGACTGCGAGCCAAACCTTCTTGTTCCACATCAATGTTGGACCTCACAAATGCACTTCTGGAAGAATGGTAAAACATTTCCATAAACCTCTTAAACCTTGTGGAAAGCCTTCCTAGACGAGTTGAAACTATTATAGCTACAAAGGGTGGTCCGACATCATATCCTATGGTTTAAGAATGAGATGTCACTCACGTTCATGAGCGTGTAAAGGCAACCGAGCGAATACTTTGGTAATTTAGTGTATAAAATTGATACAAATATAAAATGTTATCAAGAGATAGGAAATCGTGCAGCATGGTACAAAATGCCGATTACAAACGTATTGTAGGTCTATAGGCTTTCAATGGAACTCCTAAACGATCAAACCATGAACCCAAACAAAGCTAGCAAGCAAAACAACCATGGTACCATTGCTACTTGCTTATGCTAGGTAGCTCTAACTGTGCAGCAAACTAGGCTACCTAGCTACAGTTTCAAAAAGAATAACTTACAATGTGAAGACCGTCAGAAAAACTTGGAACGAACAAACAAAATTACATCAACAATGACATGTAGCTAAAGATAGAATAACCCAACCGTAGGTAGGTACAGTACATAAATTTGAAACGACGTCCACAAAAGCAAAAACTAGCCTTAAGGGTTATAGCTTGCTAGGCATTTATCTGACCTCTTTGTCTATTTGTTTGTGTATGGCCGCACTGCAACTACAATTCACTGAATCTGTCTTACTAATTAAACGTTGCCTTCGAATAAAAGCCGCACCACAAATGATCATTGTGTAATACACGCTGCAGTGTTTAATCGAAAGACACATTTGGAACTCACCGTACTAATTTAAATTACATCAACAATGACATGTAAAAATAGAACAACCCAACCGCATAGTCACGCACAGTATACAAATTTCAAACGCGTCTCACAGAAGCAAGTATAATGTTAAAGATTTTACGACTTGCTAGCCTGTAATACTGTCTGTACAAAGAGATATTCTTAGCTCAGCTAGCCTACAGTAGATAGATTAGCTGCTATCCTGTTTACGACAGTATAAAAGTCTTCAAGTTATCATACGAATACAAACGCTAAAATACATGTTTTGTACTGCCATTGTAGGATCTTATTACTCACTGTCAAATGTAACAATGAAAATCTCTGAGGGCTGCAGGAGTTCTCCAACGATAAAATAAAATGGTCGTCTTCTTGTGCGTGTACCAAGCTCGCGCGTGTGTCAAGGGGCTCTGGCCCCTTGTGTGTGAGAATGTGGAGCACGCGCGCACAGGAGCAAAGGGAGAGAGGATTTGGGGAAACAGCCCTAGAAATTAGCCAAGCATGCATGTTTCAAATATTCACTAAAAATCGAGTTTTCATGTTACAGTCAACTTTTTCTCAGATTTGTGTACTCAACATTCTCAAGAGTCTTCATATGAACTAGTGATTGAATCAGAGTATCATTTTTTGGCCGGCGGATGTGTAAAGCATTATTTTAGCATTAGCAATAAATTCAATTTGCTTTATATCAATCATTTTTAGAGGTATGAAGTTGCCTTTGCACATGGTAACATGTTGTAGTGTCTTCCACGTGACATACCAAGTTTGGTGTTGATATCTCAAAGATTTGCTGAGATTTGACCAAACGTCCTGTTTGGTTGCTTTGTTGCAGATTTTGATTGGCTCTACCGGACAAACGGTTTTGAAAATCAGAAATCCCTACGATAACTTTTGTGAGGCTCAGTCTGGATATCATCTATGGCAATTTTGAAGAAAATTCGACCAAAAATGTAGGAGGAGTAGGGAAAAAACGCGTTTCCTTAATCTTTATTGTACAGACAAATTCAATATGGCGGCCGTTATAGCTTCTTGAGGCTTTTTTATTCCTCATGAGAAATAAGGCATATGTAATGAATTTCAGAATTTTGGGACTTATGGCCTGCAAATGGCATCAATTTGAAAATTGACATATTGGGGCGTGGCCTGTAGCGCCACCTATTGTCTCACATGGCCCATGTTTGGTATGGTAGTTACTAATGGTCTGCAGTTTCAACATGCCAAATTTCACAACTTTTTACGGTACTGGTCTAGGGGCTGCCATTGACTCCCATGGGTAAAACATAATAATAATACCACCAAATATAGCTGCAGGCAGCAATGGCGGGTTCCTCCTCAGCATTGCAAACCATTACAAAATTGACATGACACAGACATGTATTTCATACATGTACACAACATTTCAATACAATTGGATCAATGGCTGATTTGAAGTCATTTTTTGAAATTCTTCACAAATTGTCACTGTAGAGAAATATCCATGCTGCCGACATTATGGGTTCTTGAGACTTCTTTGTTCCCCATTGGCAATAAGGCATGCGTACCAACTTTTAGACATGTTGGACTGACAGGGTTAAAATTCCACCCTTTTGAAAGTGACAACTTTGAAGCGTGTTCTGTCAGGCCACCTGTGCTCTGGTCAGGCCCATCATGCAGAGATCCATTCTTTAAAAGCTTTGATTACAACAATAACTTTATGAAAGTCAGAATACACTTTAGTAAAGGACGTGTGTAGTTTATGTACTACTACTGCTTGCTCTGCCCACACACTTTCCCCATCCATGCTGTTTCCCTCTTTGCCAGTGCGGGTGGTGCGGTGGCCGCATGAGGTTTAGGTGTAGTCCAAAAGTTGCCTCCCACAATCAAAACATATTAACCGCAACATTGTTTTCAAACTTTCTCAAAGATGGCTTGAAAACCACAGATATTGACTCTCTTCTTGAGTAGATCTCTTTCCAGAATCTCAGTCAATCCAGAATCAAGATTAGCCTCATAGGCAATTGGTCTGGTCTAGGGCACAGCCCACGTTCAGCTCCTTGCAAGTATAGCCTGTGATAGTAAAATGGCCGACTCTCTGTTCCCATTAAACTACACAGCATGCACACTCAAGGTGACCAACAAGATTATATTAACTAACAAACAATGGCCGGGTTTCCCAGATTCGTTAAGAAGCTCTTAACGCTAAGAGCTTCTTAAGAGCGTTCTAAGAACGCTCTAGAACGCTCTTAGAACGCTCCTAAGAAGCTCTTAGCGTTAAGAGCTTCTTAACGAATCTGGGAAACCCGGCCAATAACATTACAAACATCTAACTGAACGAACACAACAACTGAAATCCCTTGCGTAGCTGTTGTTTTTTTAACATGCCGCACTGCATGCTGGGTACCCAAGAGCGCTGACGCTGATTATCTAGCTGTGCTCCGACTGCGTGATATGACGAGATGCTAGTGGTGCGCTGAGGTCTCAGAGTCTCCTGCCCGAGTTCAAGTTCTGCCCGATTAGCAAGCTATTTTTACTAATGTTTTGTTAGCAATTGAATGGTAATGCAAGCTAGCTAAAAACAATGTTAGTTAGCTTGGCTAAACTGGTTTTCATAGCAACAGAAATCAACAAATCAGATCAGTCGAACTTTATTCAGAAATGGGGGGATGGCGGGAACATTAAAGGTGTAGGTACAGTAAAAGTGAAATGGAACGCGTCTTTCTGCCTTGAAGCTGCGTGCGCATCAACAAGACCCCATCTATATGTAAAGATAACATCCAAGCTAACAATTTCGCCAAATCTGACTGCAGCATTGTATACCATATGTACCGTGTTATGGTTGTTTGAGTTAAACAACTTGCTAAATGAATTAAATGTCAAATCCAACTATAAATGTATAAAAGAGAGTTCCAATCAAATCTGAATTTGTTTTAAACCTAGAGGTTTAAAAGGTTACCTTTGCCTAAACTGACATGCACCAACTCAGTTTCAACAGCCATTTACACATTTAGTCTCTATTTGTTACTCTATTCTTAAGGCATGTTTAACTTAATGTCTGCACCTCTCTGTCACCAACTGTCTCTGCAGTGGGGGCTTCACAGGGTGTCTACAGGTATAAACAAGTTAAATGTAAGACCTTTTAATACCACTTCCAAATGAAATTAAAGACCAAACTTACGATGGAAATACAAATCAAAAGTGGAAATATACAGTCATCTTTCCAAGTAAACACTGATGTCTGTTCAATATGAACAGTATGGTAAAATGACAATAATCGGTTGAGTTTAAGAACATTGACTAAATGTGTGTAATGCGGAAGGATAACACAAAAATGTAATTGCTGTCCTAAATTATACTTATTATTACACTAGGGTGGAAATGGTGGAGCAGAAACTAACAATTCCATGAATCCCATGGAAACAAAGGCAAATGTGTGAGATGTACTGATGTGGAGCACAAATGCTCCAAGAAGCAGTACTTCTCTTGAGTGGTTTTTATTCAGATGAATAATCATTGGATTCAGGTCAAAAGTCTATCACTTGAACTAGTTTCATCACTTAAGACACAAAGTCAGCAGCTTGGCATACTGGCACATGGAAAGGATTAAACATTTAGACTTTCATCAAAGTAATGCTGGCTTGTCCTTTTTCATCAATGTCCTCAAAAAAGCAGGCTGCAGAGCTACTGTGTCTGTGGGGTGACTGTCTCTGGAGGGCTGGCAGGCAGGGGCAAGCAGGGCCTGCAGGCAGGCAGGCAGGCAGGCAGGCCAGCTGGATCAAGCTGTTCTGGGGTCAGGGCTGAAGAGAAGCTGTCCAGCTAGAGAGGGGTAGTCCAGCAAGGGGTCTGTGTGGATCTCACCATCCTCGAGTCTGTTGCATCCTCTGTTGAACTCTGTTGAGCAGGCCTCTGCATGACCCTCCAGACCTGTCAAAGTGAAGAAAGGGTCCATGTCAGTTGTGAAAAATGAAGCTTTTCCCATCTACACTTGATACAGACTTCAGTTTTGACTGTGAAATGCAGTGTCATTACTTGAACTTGAATCCAAATGTGTTGACGTCATGGAGACCCATGCAGTCACTCAAAACACAGGTTCGATTCCAGGCTCTGGCAAGAGTATTTACCTCTAAACTGGTCAATATATACACATCTGACAAAAGACCAGCTCGACCTTTGCTTGTAAACAGTGATTCTGACTGTAAGAGACCTTTAAATAGCCTGACTTACCGAAATTGGCAAAACTAGCCTGGCTAACGTAGGTCGCTTTCTCAGGGCATATGACGAATGAAACAGGCTCGCCTTGAAAAAGTCTCCCTGCCGCATAGGATTATTACAAAGACTTTAACGCCAAAAATCACCATTATGAGCCGACAGGTCTGTGGGGAATTGCTTTTTCTCCTAAAGGCTGCTCTCCTCGACCTTTTTGATGAACAATTCGCCGAGATGCAAAATGACTCACTAATTAAAAACACAGAGGAAAAAAGCTAGAGCTACAGTAGCTACTTTTCGAGTTTGGTTTTCCGTCACTTCAGAATCACGATCTATAAGGTCTAAAAGTGCTAAACCTTCACCATAATTCAAGAGTAGTGTACTTTCACAAACCCAATCATTAATTCTAGCTTAAAATGTGTAAAACCAGGACTTACCGAAAGTGGCTGCCTCCAACACGGCTTTCACGGGAGACGACTTTCACGGGACACGGGAAACAACAATGGCCGCCGAAAAATAATTTGTATTCGTAACAGCGAGCTGCGATTGGAAGCAAAATGAAACAGGGGCTAAAAAACGAGGGTGGGGGCTTGGTCAGCACACATTTTCAAGAAAGCATGCGTGTGTCAAGGGGCTCTGGCCCCTTGTGTGTGAGAGAATGTGGAGCACGCGCGCACAGGAGCAAAGGGAGAGAGGATTTGGGGAAACAGCCCTAGAAATTAGCCAAGCATGCATGTTTCAAATATTCACTAAAAATCGAGTTTTCATGTTACAGTCAACTTTTTCTCAGATTTGTGTACTCAACATTCTCAAGAGTCTTCATATGAACTAGTGATTGAATCAGAGTATCAGTTTTTGGCCGGCGGATGTGTAAAGCATTATTTTAGCATTAGCAATAAATTCAATTTGCTTTATATCAATAATTTTTAGAGGTATGAAGTTGCCTTTGCACATGGTAACATGTTGTAGTGTCTTCCACGTGACATACCAAGTTTGGTGTTGATATCTCAAAGATTTGCTGAGATTTGACCAAACGTCCTGTTTGGTTGCTTTGTTGCAGATTTTGATTGGCTCTACCGGACAAACGGTTTTGAAAATCAGAAATCCCTACGATAACTTTTGTGAGGCTCAGTCTGGATATCATCTATGGCAATTTTGAAGAAAATTCGACCAAAAATGTAGGAGGAGTAGGGAAAAAACGCGTTTCCTTAATCTTTATTGTACAGACAAATCCAATATGGTGGCCGTTATAGCTTCTTGAGGCTTTTTTATTCCTCATGAGAAATAAGGCATATGTAATGAATTTCAGAATTTTGGGACTTATGGCCTGCAAATGGCATCAATTTGAAAATTGACATATTGGGGCGTGGCCTGTAGCGCCACCTATTGTCTCACATGGCCCATGTTTGGTATGGTAGTTACTAATGGTCTGCAGTTTCAACATGCCAAATTTCACAACTTTTTACGGTACTGGTCTAGGGGCTGCCATTGACTCCCATGGGTAAAAAATAATAATACCACCAAATATAGCTGCAGGCAGCAATGGCGGGTTCCTCCTCAGCATTGCAAACCATTACAAAATTGACATGACACAGACATGTATTTCATACATGTACACAACATTTCAAGACAATTGGATCAATGGCTGATTTGAAGTCATTTTTTGAAATTCTTCACAAATTGTCACTGTAGAGAAATATCCATGCTGCCGACATTATGGGTTCTTGAGACTTATTTGTTCCCCATTGGCAATAAGGCATGCGTACCAACTTTTAGACATGTTGGACTGACAGGGTTAAAATGCCACCCTTTTGAAAGTGACAACTTTGAAGCGTGTTGTGTCAGGCCACCTGTGCTCTGGTCAGGCCCATCATGCAGAGATCCATTCTTTAAAAGCTTTGATTACAACAATAACTTTATGAAAGTGAGGATACACTTCACTAAAGGAAGTGTGTAGGTTATGTACTACTACTGCTTGCTCTGCCCACACACTTTCCCCATCCATGCGGTTTCCCTCTATCCCAGCGCAGGTCATGCCAAGGCATAAATGCGGCAGCCGTATGAGTATTACAAGTAGCCCAAAAAACATACCATACACAGTCACACTGTTTTCAAAACTGAAACTGGTTACAAGACCATGGCTATTAGAACTCTACCTGAATTGAGCTCTCTCTAGAGTCTCAGTCAAACAACTGTCAAGAGTCATGTAGGGAACTGGACCAAGGTATAGCTAATGTCCAGCTGTTAGCAAGTGTACCTTGTGATGGTACAGCAGCTTAACAATACTTTGTCATGGTCAGACTCTCTGATCCCATTAAACTACACAACATGCACAATCAGGGTGACCAACAGTATTAACTTAAGTAAAAAACAATAACATTACACACATTTAAGTGAACGAACACAACAACTGAAATCCCTTGCACAGCTGTTGTAACCAAACTATTTTCCACAGCTATTTGCGTTTTTGGTGTGCACTGCATGCTGGGTACCCAAGGGCGCTGACGCTACAATATTTATTATCTAGCTGTCTTCCGGCTGTGTAATATGACGAGATGCTAGCGATGCAAACATGAAAGCTTGTCTCGGGGGGTCATGCATGTGATCTCACTACAAGCTTTTGATTACACGTGAGGACTGTTAGCAAAGTATTTCTATTCGTGTTTTGTTAGTGATTGAATGGTAATGTCAGCTAGCTAAAAACAATGTTAGTTAGCTTGGCTAAAATGGTTTTCATAGCAACAGATATCAACAAATCAGATCAATCTAACTTTATTCAGAAGGGGGGGGTGGGGGGTGGGAACATATAAACTAGAGGTGAAATGGTAGGCATTGTTCTGCCTTGAAGCTGCATGCGCATCCTCATTGTTTGTAACCACCAACCCATCTATATGTAAAGATAACATCCAAGCTAGCAATTTCGCCAAATTTGACTGCAGATTTTTTACACCATATGTACTTCGTTATGGTTTTTGAGTCAAACAACTTGCTAAATGATTAAATGTCTGTTAAATGTCAAATCCAACTTTAAATGTATAAAAGAGAGAATTAAACCTAGAGGTTTAAAAGGCTACGTTTGTCTAAACTGACATGCACAAACTCAGAGCACTGAGTTTCAACATCCATGTACACATTTTGTCTCTATTTTTTACTCTACTCTTTAACGCATGACTATGTTTAACTTAATGTCAGCACCTCTCTGTCATCAATTGTCTCTGGAGTGGGGGATGGGGGCTTCTTATCCAACAAATTACATCCCTGAACTTTTAAAACATATCAATGGCCTACTACAATTGTAAACATCCTTTGGCCTTCCCATGCTGGGAAGAAAACTACAGTTTTTCTTTGATTAAACGTTGACCTTGAATAAACGCTGCACCAAAAATGAACATTGTGTAATAAATGGCACCTTCGATTAAACGCCTCCCCACAAAAATCAGAAAACGGTTATTTAATTGGTTAAATTAAAACACAGTATTTATTACACAAGTAATTTACAAGTGTAGCATACTATTATCCCATGAAACACTGGCAGGCACAAGTGTCTTTCTTGCTACAGATTTATTTGAAGCTTTTTCTCCAAATCCACCGTTAAAACTAAACTCACGCTGTAATGAGAAAATAAAGACCACTTTAGCTTAATATGAACATGCAATGACATGCGCAGCATGTAAATAACATTCACCAAAGTCAAATACAGACACAAAACAACATACTTTGTTGGCTGCATGCTGTAGCCTACACAAGGGAATAGAGGTTTCCTTAGATTGCTAACAACCTCTATAACAACCTTAAACTTATCACTTAGAGTGAATGTGCATAAAGCTCCAGGACCTGACAACATCCCTGGCTGTGTTCTCAAGGCCTGTGCTCCTGAACTGGCAGAGGTTTTCACTGACATCTTTAACCTCTCCCTGTCGCAGTCTGTCGTCCCCAATAGGTTCAAGGGAGCCACCATCATCCCAGTCTCTAAGAAACCATCAGTGAGCTGTCTCAATGATTACCGCCCTGTTGCCCTGTTGTGATGAAATGCTTTGAGACGTTAGTCAAAGACCACATTACATTCTGCCTGTCACCTGCATTAGACCCACTCCAGTTTGCATATAGGCCGAACAGGTCTACAGATGATGTTGTAGCTTTGGCCTTGAACACTGCTCTCTTTCACTTGGATCAGAACAACATATACGTGCGGATGCTCTTCATCGACTTCAGCTCCGTTTTCAACACCATAGTACCATCCAGGCTCATCATGAAACTACAGGACCGGAACATCAGTCCTTCCATGTGCAGCTGGATAGGACACAGGCAGTACGGCTAGGTAACATCACCCCACCAGTCTAACACTCAGCACTGGTGCCCCACAGAGTTGTGTGTTAAGCCCACTGTTGTACTCTCTGTTCACCTATGGTTGTGCAGCCACAAACAGCTCCAACACTATCATTATGTTTGCTGATGACACCACCATTATCGGCTGCATCAAGAATGGTGATGAGTCTGCCTACAGAGCAGAGGTGGCAACAATGACATCCTGGTGTCAGCATAACAGCCTGTTGCTTAATGTAGCAAAAACCAAGGAGTTGATAGTGGACTACAGGCGGCTGCAGGGAGAACATGCACCCATTCACATTGAGGGCACAGCTGTGGAGAGTCAAAAGTTTCAGATTTTTTGGTATCAACATCAGTGAGGATCTGAGCTGGACCACCATATTGGTGTGGTTACAAGGACAGCGAAACAGAGGCTCTTTTTTCAGCGGCGACTGTGGAAATTTGGCATGGACTGCACTATACTGACCAATTTTTACCGGTGCACCATTGTGAGCATACTGACTGGTGGCATTACAACATGGTTTGGCAACAGCACTGCCCAGGACAGGAAGACACTACAAAGAGTGGTCAAATCTGCACAGCGTATTACAAGGACTGCATTACCATCCATTCAGGACCTTTACAGCCAGCGGTGCAGGAGAAAGGCCAAGTGGATCATTTCTGACCCTAGTCATCCCTGCCACAGTCTTTTCTCCCTCCTGCCTTCTGGAAGGCGATACAAGAGTATAAGGTCCTGTACCATCAGATACAGGGATAGTTTTCTCACACATGCCATAAGGATGCTGAACTGTCCTTGAAATATCTTTTTGCACTACAATTTTTCTTATTTTTTCTACCCTTTTTCTCCATCCTTTAGTATTGAATTTTTTTATTCTGCAAGTTGAACGGACATTGAGCACAAAGAATTTCATTACTTATAAATGATTTTTATGAGTATATGATAATAAACTTGAACTTGAAACTTTTATCAGAGCTTTAAATTGTCTGTGCTTCGCTTGCTGTTAGGTTGTCGACTCTCTCACTCATGAGCGTCCCAAAAGGCCTTCAAAATAAAGTCACGTAATAATTCTGAATACAATGATATAATTCTAAATTAAGACATTGCTTGAAAAAAACTTAACCATTCCTGAATGTGCTTTTCATCAACACCAAGTTTGCGTGCTATAGATCTGTTGCTGGTGGTGAGTGCTTTCTGCACAGGTTTCTGTTTGAAAGCTGTAAGAATGTTACGGCATGCTGCGTCAGATTTGTACACAAAGTAGAGACACGCGCGGCATACATTTTACACTGGGCTTTTGTTTGACTTCCTTGTCTATTCTGTGTTTGTCTATGGCTGCACTGCAGCTACAATTCACTGAATCTCTCTTACCAATTAAACGTTGCCCTTGAATGAACGCCACCCTCGAATAAACGCTGCACCACTAACTGCTCTATTAAAAGGGTTCACTATGAAGCAAACCATTCTAACAAAATAATAACAACATTTACAATGATTTCAACAAGAAGTCTCTCTGACTTGACAACTCTCTAAACAAGCAACTTTCCAAAGCAATCTCTGAAACAGCTGACCAGTGTGGTAATTTTATGTTGACAACTAAACCGCTGATTGGAAGTGCGCGGCTGATTGCCAATCACGAGATAGGGAGACTGATAGCCAACCGCCAACAAACGCTGACTAGACCATACCTGCATGCAGCGAATAGAAAGAAAGAGGGGAGAAAAGAAAAAACACACAACCACAACTATACAGACTGAATTAGGACATTTTAAACATGGGTCCGTAACAAAGACGTTGTTAAAAATGCTCATTCACATTCATTTTTCTCAATTAATCTTATCACTTAAACACACTGGTTTAGCATTTTTTCCCACAAGGAAGTCTAACCTCAACAGTGGATCCTTGGTCCCTGGATCTCTTGCTGGAACATGGCATCTAAAAAACATAGAAAAACCATCAAAAACTATGAAATGTAACATTCCACACTACTGCTTAACAATTTCATAGTCTTACATTATCATAACTTCATACTCAACAGTTCTAGTATACAGACCTTTAAGAAAATATTGAAATGGTTAGGATTCTCAAAACACCAATCTCTGTACTTAAAAAAAATATTTAGACATCCATTATTTACCTTTATTCAATTTACACTGTCTACATTCAAATTTAAGTCTGTAAAATGTAAACATAGAGAAACGGACTCGACTATAAATACAAATTAAGACCAATTGAGAACAATTTATCTTGCAAATGGTTTTTACTTTAAATTCATGTTTCACCAAAAGAATCATCACAGTTTAACACAAATAACCAAACCTTACTGTTAAAATACTGCCAAGCCACTGACTCACATTAGAAAATTAAAACAAATAAACATAGCCTAGAAGATGTACCTGTAGGTCAATTACATAATCAAGAGCATGGAGTAGGAATGGATGGATGACAAAATACCCCGCCGAGCCCAATCCATTAAATATTTCCTACCCATAAGTTAATTTCCTGAAATGCAATAATTCACCAACATTTTGACAATTTCATGCTCCAAACTTTGTGGGAACAGTTTGGAGATGGCCCCTTCCTGTTCTAACATGACTGTGCAACAGTGCACAAAGCAAGGCCCATAAACACATGGATGAGCGAGATTGGTGTGGACGAACTTGAGTGGCCTGCACACAGTCCTGACCTCAACCCAATACAACACCTTTGGGATGAATTAGAGCAGGGACTGCGAGCCAAACCTTCTTGTTCCACATCAATGTTGGACCTCACAAATGCACTTCTAGAAGAATGGTAAAACATTTCCATAAACCTCTTAAACCTTGTGGAAAGCCTTCCTAGACGAGTTGAAACTATTATAGCTACAAAGGGTGGTCCGACATCATATCCTATGGTTTAAGAATGAGATGTCACTCACGTTCATGAGCGTGTAAAGGCAACCGAGCGAATACTTTGGCAATTTAGTGTATAAAATTGATACAAATATAAAATGTTATCAAGAGATAGGAAATCGTGCAGCATGGTACAAAATGCCGATTACAAACGTATTGTAGGTCTATAGGCTTTCAATGGAACTCCTAAACGATCAAACCATGAACCCAAACAAAGCTAGCAAGCAAAACAACCATGGTACCATTGCTACTTGCTTATGCTAGGTAGCTCTAACTGTGCAGCAAACTAGGCTACCTAGCTACAGTTTCAAAAGAATAACTTACGATGTGAAGACCGTCAGAAAAACTTGGAACGAACAAACAAAATTACATCAACAATGACATGTAGCTAAAGATAGAATAACCCAACCGTAGGTACGTACAGTACATAAATTTGAAACGCCGTCCACAAAAGCAAAAACTAGCCTTAAGGGTTATAGCTTGCTCGGCATTTGTTTGACCTCCTTGTCTATTTGTTTGTGTATGGCCGCACTGCAACTACAATTCACTGAATCTGTCTTACTAATTAAACGTTGCCTTCGAATAGACGCCGCACCACAAATGATCATTGTGTAATACACGCTGCAGTGTTTAATCGAAAGACACATTTGGAACTCACCGTACTAATTTAAATTACATCAACAATGACATGTAAAAATAGAACAACCCAACCGCATAGTTACGCACAGTATACAAATTTCAAACGCGTCTCACAGAAGCAAGTATAATGTTAAAGATTTTACGACTTGCTAGCCTGTAATACTGTCTGTACAAAGAGATATCCTTAGCTCAGCTAGCCTAGATAGATTAGCTGCTATCCTGTTTACGACAGTATAAAAGTCTTCAAGTTATCATACGAATACAAACGCTAAAATACATGTTTTGTACTGCCATTGTAGGATCTTATTACTCACTGTCAAATGTAACAATGAAAATCTCTGAGGGCTGCAGGAGTTCTCCAACGATAAAATAAAATGGTCGTCTTCTTGTGCGTGTACCAAGCTCGCGCGTGTGTCAAGGGGCTCTAGCCCCTTGTGTGTGTGAGAATGTGGAGCACGCGCGCACAGGAGCAAAGGGAGAGAGGATTTGGGGAAACAGCCCTAGAAATTAGCCAAGCATGCATGTTTCAAATATTCACTAAAAATCGAGTTTTCATGTTACAGTCAACTTTTTCTCAGATTTGTGTACTCAACATTCTCAAGAGTCTTCATATGAACTAGTGATTGAATCAGAGTATAGTTTTTTGGCCGGCGGATGTGTAAAGCATTATTTTAGCATTAGCAATAAATTCAATTTGCTTTATATCAATCATTTTTAGAGGTATGAAGTTGCCTTTGCACATGGTAACATGTTGTAGTGTCTTCCACGTGACATACCAAGTTTGGTGTTGATATCTCAAAGATTTGCTGAGATTTGACCAAACGTCCTGTTTGGTTGCTTTGTTGCAGATTTTGATTGGCTCTACCGGACAAACGGTTTTGAAAATCAGAAATCCCTACGATAACTTTTGTGAGGCTCAGTCTGGATATCATCTATGGCAATTTTGAAGAAAATTCGACCAAAAATGTAGGAGGAGTAGGGAAAAAACGCGTTTCCTTAATCTTTATTGTACAGACAAATTCAATATGGCGGCCGTTATAGCTTCTTGAGGCTTTTTTATTCCTCATGAGAAATAAGGCATATGTAATGAATTTCAGAATTTTGGGACTTATGGCCTGCAAATGGCATCAATTTGAAAATTGACATATTGGGGCGTGGCCTGTAGCGCCACCTATTGTCTCACATGGCCCATGTTTGGTATGGTAGTTACTAATGGTCTGCAGTTTCAACATGCCAAATTTCAAAACTTTTTACGGTACTGGTCTAGGGGCTGCCATTGACTCCCATGGGTAAAACATAATAATAATACCACCAATAACAATAGGGTTCTCCTACCGGAGGAACCCTAATAACAATAGGGTTCTCCTACCGGAGGAACCCTAATAACAATAGGGTTCTCCTACCGGAGGAACCCTAATAATAAGAAAAGGTAGAAACACTTAAGTGGCTTCGCCGCTTCGCGGCTTGGCCACCAATAATAATAACTAGAGAGGGTACAATTTCTGGGGAAATTGTAGGGTGTGCTTGCTTGCGTCGGTTGCACAGGGGTCCGTTTTTGAATGACATTTTTATTTTTTTTGCTGCTCATTTACAACTGAAAATACGAGTGAAGTGTAGAATGAAATAGATGTCTTCTCATTTCCCCTGCAAGAGGCAGCCTCATCGTTGAATCAAAACGAAGAAATTTGGCAGACCGGTGTAAAAATTGACCTAATCTCTATGATTTAAACGTCATTTTAAGTTTTTCCCTTCTCATGATATTTTCAGGCATTTAGCCTACTCATTGCATTCATTCATTAATAAAGAACCCCCTTTGAAGATTATTCTACGACGTTACCCGGCAGTAGAAGATGGAATCGCGATTCAAACAGTACCATCTGCTAACTGAAAATATGCCCCCCAAAACGTAAATAAGCTTGACATTTATTTAGTGGAAAATAGCTCTTTCATAAAAAGCTTACTGGTAGCGATCATTGTCAGTAACAACGCAAAATGCGATATAGCCCTGTGTGGAGAAGCTGCCCCGGTAAATTGTACTACTACGGTACAGTACTAGACTACTGCTGTGTTCGTCTTGGTAGCGATTGCGTTGGTTGAATTGGATTTAACGTTCCGTTGTACGGTTTAAGCTGAAATTAATTATTTTCATTAACAGATTGACAACGTTTAGGCTGTGGCAATGAAGTTCAGGTTAGTAGTTAGATAGACTTTTGATTTAAGTAAGGGGAGTGCCGAACATGTTCTGTCACCGTTTGACTTCCTAAACAGCTGTGTATGTTAGATGTTTTTGTAGTGTGTCTCGCGTAAGCAACAGCGTTGCAGTGAGCTACACTGGTTTGAAACCACAGGTAATGGTAATTTCACCAACAAATCGTTTACTAATGTCTGAATAAATTCTACAACGAAAATGTATATGTGAGGAATGTTTATTTTAACGATTGAAAACAGATAACGCTACATCATAGACCACTGTAGTATGTGCTGCCCGGGCAACACAGGATAATGTCATGATGCTAATACTTCAGTGAAATAGTAGACTACTGTTTCCGAAAGTAGATGTACTTCCTTAATAATATCAGCTTATACTTTACATTACACATGACAATTGTGTGTCATATCACAAAGTAAAATGAGTAAATAGTTATCACCCTGGCCTCTTTGCTTGTGGCGTTCCTGCAGCTGCCTTGCAGTAAAGCTATAGTTAGCCTAGCTATCCCCCAAGTTAACAGATGTGAAACGAATGTTCTGCCAAAGGTAGTCATGCGTGTTTTCGTGACGTTAGTGACGTAGTGACGTTAGTAACGTCAGTGACTGTGGCTAGCAAATTAGCCACCGTTAGCTTCACTTTTCGCCACAAAAACTTAACTTCAGCCTAAACCATGCAACGGAACGTAAATTCCAATAGAAGCAACTCAATCGCTACCAAGACGAAACTTTTGACACCTACGTTGTCTATGTAGGCCAAATATTGACTGAGTTTTAGGGGGGCAAAAAGAAAAAAAAAAAATAATAATAATAATAATATATATGTGAGAGAACAAAGGTTGTGCTCTCGCCGAAGGCTTGAGCACACCCAATAATATATATGTGAGAGAACAAAGGTTGTGCTCTCGCCGAAGGCTTGAGCACACCCAATAAGTATGCAGAATAACAATAGTGTTTTTGCTTGCAGAAAACACACTAATAACAATAGTGTATTTGCTTGCAGCAAACACACTAATAAAATAATAAGTAACAATAGTGTTTTTGCTTGCAGCAAACACACTAATTATGTATAAAATGGCTTACATTACAGACTTTACTGTACTGCTTAAAAGTTTACCTTAAGAAGATCAATGCAACCATGTGAATGTCTAAAATTTAGTAGTTTGTAGGTCGCATGTACAATTGACCACAATTAACATAAACACACAATCCAGCATGTAAAAAGGCAACTGATTGTGTCATAATAATTTAATTATGATGTATCTAATTCCATCTGGGAAGCTTTTATAGTCACGTGTAGTTTGCGGCAACACAACTGAACAGACCATTTACATTTCTGTAATGTGAACCAGAATCATTACTATGGCGTACCATTAGCTAGCACATTTTCTATAACAAGATCCATTAGAAACGCACGTGGACTATAAAATGACAACCAGTCGATACATATATCAGCAGGATTTAAAAATAAATGTGTTTGGAAATCGTTTTCTATGTATTAGTTGTTTGTTCGATTAATTATAATACAATATCTGCTAATCTGTTCTAAACCAAGCAGACCTAAAAAGAATCCCGCCTAATTATCAATACAGGTGCACCTGGCTTATGATATAAAAAGTATAAACACACTATATATCTTGAATAATAATGTAAAAACCGACTTACCTATACAGTGAAACCTTCTTCGACCCTTTAGGGCCATAAGTGTCAGGCCCCTGGCTGTGACGCTGTTTTCTGTTTCTCTTTTCCTTTGTGTTCTCCTCCCTCCCTTTCCCTGTGTGTGCGTGTGTGTGCATGGGCGGAGTCTCCCGGGACAGACAACCATCCTCACCTGTGGCAGATCAGCAATCAACTATCTATGTAGACCCTGCTCACCATCCAAACTCTGCCAGATTGTTAACTCCGCTAGAACATAGAACATTAAAGACTACCTTTTGAAACTTTTTGCCTCAAGAGTCCGTTTTAAGGTCCGACCATTGCTGTGCTGTACCGTAACAGAACAATCTGGCCAAATGGACCAAACGGAAGAACACGCGCTTCAGACGGCCCTGGCCACACAAGGAACCCGAGTGGGCCAGCATGAACAGGTTTTACTCACCGCTGACGTTACTCAGCTTGGCAGCCAGATGATCCACCTCACCGCTCAGGTGTCCACGCTGGCTGCACCACCATCGCCTTCCAGGGATCAACCTGAGGTCCCTGCACGGTCTTCGGACCAGCCCCTCACCGCAGGCGCTCGAGAGCCTCACATCCCGACTCCAGAGCGCTATGCGGGTGATCCCGGAGCCTGTGGCCGGTTTATCCTCCAGTGCTCCCTCGTGTTTGACCAACAACCCAACACCTATCATGCAGATAAGTCCCGTATTGCCTTTTTGTTAAGATTACTCGCTGGCAGAGCAGCGCAATGGGCTACAGCAGTTTGGGAGAGTAACTCTCCTGTGTGTGACTCCTATGCTGTTTTCACTTTGGAAATGTGGAAGATATTTGACCACCCTCTTAAGGGCAAGGAAGCAGCTAAGAGGCTACTGTCACTCACTCAAGGCTCGTCTCCCGTTGCACAATATGCCATAGACTTTCGTATCTTAGCTGCTGAGAGTGGTTGGGATGACACCGCTTTGCAAGACATTTTCATGCGGGGGCTATCTGACAACGTGAAGGACGAGCTAGCTGCCAGAGATGAGACAGATTCACTTGAGGATCTTATCTCCCTAGCCACCCGCCTTGACAACAGGCTTAGAGAAAGGAGAAGGGAGAGAGCCATGCGACAGCCTACGTCTCGTGTTCTCGACTCCCCACCGTTCCTTCCCTCTCTTTCAGCTGCACCTTCTCCTGTGCCTTCCAGTTCTCCTGGACCCTCTGCCGGAGAGGAACCTATGCAGCTTGGTCGGGCTCGTCTTACACCTGCCGAACGCCAACGTCGGCAAAGGTCCGGGCTGTGTCTTTACTGTGGACAAGCCGGACATTACACCAACACGTGCCCCCTGCTGCCAAAAGAGAGGGTTCACCAGTAAGCGGAGAGGTTCTGGTGAGCCACACTTTCTCTCTCCAGTCTTCACTCCCCCAAAGGCTCCAACTCCAGTGCACCCTACTATGGTCACGTGAGTCCATTCCTCTTCTCGCATTAGTCGATTCAGGAGCAGATGACAACTTTATTGACTCCAGCATCGCCTCTTGGGCTAACATCCCTATGGAGCCCTTGGATCGCCCTCAGGATGTCAATGCTCTGAATGGAGAGAGATTAGCCAGAATCACTCACCTCACTGTTCCGCTGACTCTGGTGGTGTCTGGAAACCACAGGGAGGTCACCAAGTTCTTGGTCATTTCTTCACCACATGCCCCAGTGGTTTTGGGGTTTCCCTGGTTAAAGAGACACAACTCACACATTGACTGGACAGCCAACAAGATTGTCAGCTGGAGCGAGTTCTGCCACTCCAGCTGTCTTCGGTCGGCCGTGATCTCCAGCAAACAAGCAGACACCCCGCCACCTAGTCCTCCTGATCTATCTGCTGTGCCCCCTGAATACCATGGTCTCGGTGAGGTGTTCAACAAGCAGAGGGCGCTGTCCCTGCCTCCTCACCGCCCTTATGATTGCGCCATAGAACTGTTTCCTGGTGCCCCGTTGCCTACTAGCCGACTGTACAAGATTTCCCGTCCTGAGAGAGAGGCAATGGAAGGTTACATTAAGGACTCCTTAGCAGCGGGGTTGATTCGTCCTTCCTCCTCACCTGTAGGGGCAGGATTTTTTTTTGTGGAGAAGAAAGACAGGACACTGCGGCCCTGCATAGACTATCGAGGGTTAAACGAGATCACTGTGAAGAACAAATACCCTCTTCCCCTCATTGATTCAGCTTTTGAACCTCTCCCTCAAGCCACCATATTCACAAAACTGGATTTGAGGAACGCGTACCACCTGGTGCGCATCAGACAGGGCGATGAATGGAAGACTGCATTCAATACTCCACTAGGACATTTTGAGTACTTGGTGATGCCTTTTGGCCTTACAAACGCGCCTGCTGTGTTCCAAGCCCTCGTAAATGACGTTCTCCGGGACATGCTGAACAAGTTTGTTTTCGTTTACTTGGATGACATACTTATTTTTTCCAGGACTCTTCAAGATCACATACGGCATGTGACGTTAGTACTGCAGCGCCTCCTAGAGAACAAGCTTTTTGTCAAAGCCGAGAAGTGTGTTTTTCATACTGTTTGTGTTCACTTTCTGGGTTTTGTAATCGAGCAGGGGCAAGTGAAGGCAGATCCCGACAAGGTAAAAGCTGTGGCAGAATGGCCAAGGCCCGAAACCCGAAGACAGCTTCAGCGTTTCCTTGGGTTCGCCAACTTTTACAGGAGGTTTATCAAAGACTACAGCCGAAGGGCTGCCCCACTGACTCGCCTCACCTCCACCCTCCTTCCCTTTAAGTGGTCCAGAGAGGCCAAAGAGGCTTTTTCCATCCTAAAGGGACTGTTTACTTCTGCACCTGTGCTCTCTCACCCTAACCCTTCCAGGCAGTTTGTCGTCGAGGCCGATGCTTCAGACTCCGGTGTGGGAGCAGTCTTGTCCCAGCGTTCACTTGAGGATCAGAAGCTACATCCGTGTGCCTTTTTCTCGCGGCGGCTCTCTCCCGCTGAGGTAAACTATGATATAGGCAATCGTGAACTTCTAGCGGTGGTACTGGCCTTACAGGAATGGAGACACTGGCTTGAAGGAGCAGAGCATCAGTTCATCGTCTGGACAGACCATAAGAACCTCTCCTACCTCAAATCAGCAAAGAGGTTGAACTCTCGACAGGCTGGATGGGTGCTGTTTCTGGGAAGGTTCAACTTCACCCTGACCTATCGCCCTGGATCCCGGAACGTTAAGCCGGACGCCTTGTCACGCCAATCCATGCCTGATGACCCAGAGTCCCAGCCTGGTTCCATTCTGCCCGCCACTTGTGTGGTTGACGACCCGGACGAGTCAAACGCCCTGTCCAAGAATGCCCCATCACCTTACCTGGTCGGTGCAGTACACTGGGAGATCGAGAGAGAGGTCCGCGAGGCTTGTCGTGGAAATTTTGGAATACAGTTATAATGTGTGTGTTTCATATATGAGGAATGTGTTTTAACGGAAGTCTAAAGTTGATTAAGAGTCAACTCCATTTGGTAGAGATGCCATTTGCAGTTTATGACACCTGGGGAGGAAGAGACAGCTGGTCTGGAGACAATGTGGATTCAATTGTATTGTTAACTGATCAAACTGCTCTGACCCTTCCTGTAGACTTGTTTGAAGTGGCCCACACAAAGGACAGTTGACCATTTGACTGGTGAACTCCTGTGGTTTTACTATCTACTGGTTTTGGGAGACAGGCCACATTAAAGAACCGTGGGAACTTGATATGAAGTCACTGTCACTGAGCAGTGCTGACCAATCAACAGAGTTCAGAAGAACCATTTGATCTAAAGTTTATATAAGGCAGGGTTTTGGGGTTGTTCTGTATCACTCTGGCGAACGACCTGTGGCTAGCACCTCCTTCGTTATGACTGATCACAAAGTACTTTGTTAAATCATGATCTGTATAAGCAAAATAAATTGTAATAAACCCACATCTCTTGACTACTCAGATCTACACAGTGCCGCTTGAATTTCCTCCATTACAGGCTCAACTCAACCAACCGGACCCAGGTAGTGGTCCGCCTAATCGTTTGTCCCAGACTCAGTTCGAGTTCAGGTCCTGCAGTGGGGGCATAGTTCCAAACTTACCTGCCATCCTGGGTCCCACCGGACCCTTGTTTTCCTCAAGCAGAGATTCTGGTGGCCCTCTATGAGCCAAGATACTCGTTCTTTTGTTGCTGCCTGTTCTATCTGTGCCCGTAGCAAGTCCAACCATCAAGCTCCAGCGGGCCTCCTCAACCCTTTTCCTATCCCCAGGAGACCGTGGTCCCATGTTGCTGTGGATTTTGTGACCGGGCTCCCGGTATCAGAGGGTAATACAACCATACTAACCGTTGTGGATCGTTTTCCAAAAGCTGTTCATTTCATTCCCCTTCCCAAATTACCTACATCCAGCGAAACCGCCAAACACTTGGTCCTTCATGTGTACAGGCTCCATGGCATTCCCACAGACATTGTGTCAGACAGAGGACCTCAGTTCATCTCTCAAGTTTGGAAAGCTTTTTGTCAAGCCCTGGGAACCTCAGTCAGCCTCTCATCTGGTTACCACCCTCAATCCAATGGTCAAACAGAGCGAGCCAATCAAGACCTGGGATCCGCTCTACGTTGCGTCACGGCCCGCAACCCCTCTACGTGGAGCTCCTGTTTACCCTGGATTGAGTACGCCCACAACTCTCTGGTTTCCTCTGCCACAGGTATGTCACCATTCATGGTGTCTTTGGGTTTTCAACCTCCCCTTTTCCCTGAACAAGAAGGAGACATGGCTGTCCCATCAGTCCAGGCGCACTTGAGACGCTGTCGACGAGTGTGGAGAGCTGCTCGTGCCGCCCTCAAGCGCACAGCAGCCCGTAACCAGCAAATGGCAGACAGACATCGCAGGCCGTCCCCAGCTTACCAGCCTGGACAAAGGGTTTGGCTGTCGTCACGTGACCTTCCCCTTCAAGTGGACTCGAAGAAGCTGGCACCTAAGTTTGTTGGCCCTTTTGTTTTTGATAGGGTCATAAACCCTTCTGTTGTTCGCCTCAAGTTACCTGCCTCCCTGAAGGTCCACCCATCTTTTCACGTTTCCCTCCTCAAGCCGGTTTCATCCAGTCCTCTCAGCCCTCCGGCGGATCCCCCTCCTCTCGCCTGTGTCATTGATGACTACCCGGCTTTCACAGTGAACCGCATTCTGGATGTTCGCCGCCGTGGCAGGGGCTACCAATATCTAGTCGACTGGGAGGGATACGGCCCGGAGAAGTGCTCCTGGGTTCCTCGTTCTTCTGTGTGTGCGTGTGTGTGCATGGGCGGAGTCTCCCGGGACAGACAACCATCCTCACCTGTGGCAGATCAGCAATCAACTATCTATGTAGACCCTGCTCACCATCCAGACTCTGCCAGATTGTTAACTCTGCTAGAACATAGAACATTTAAAGACTACCTTTTGAAACTTTTTGCCTCACGAGTCCGTTTTAAGGTCCGACCATTGCTGTACCGTACACAGCGGCAAAAATCACCATGGTTTTTGTTAGGACAGAATACCTGCTACTAGCGACCAAATTGATGAGTGAGTGTAGTTGCGGAGTCAGGATGATGAATGCATCATCATCTGGTTAAATTACAGCAGAAAAATGAACGACGTCATCGTTTTTTCTTTTGCAAAGTGCGTGGCCTATTAATATAAATAAAGACACACAGTATGTGTATATACATGTATGTGTGTATATATATATATATATATATATATAGCCTTGTGTTATATTGTTACTGTTATGATGACGATGAGTAGCCTATTGCTTTATTATTATTGGGTGTGCTCAAGCCTTCGGCGAGAGCACAACCTTTGTTCTCTCACATATATATTTATTATTGTTTATTTTCGCCCCCCTAAAACTCAGTCAATATTTGGCCTACATACACAACGGCGGTGTCAAAAGGTTCGTCTTGGTAGCAATTGCGTTGCTTCTATTGGAATTTACGTTCCGTTGCATGGTTTAGGCTGAAGTTAAGTTTTTGTGGCGAAAAGTGAAGCTAACGGTGGCTAATTTGCTAGCCACAGTCACTGACCTTACTAACGTCACTACGTCACTAACGTCACGAAAACACGCATGACTACCTTTGGCAGAACATTCGTTTCACATCTGTTAACTTGGGGGATAGCTAGGCTAACTATAGCTTTACTGCAAGGCAGCTGCAGAAACGCCACAAGCAAAGAGGCCAGGGTGATAACTATTTACTTATTTTACTTTGTGATGTGAAACACAATTGTAAAATGTAATGTACAATATTAGCTGATATTATTAAGGAAGTAGGCCCACATCTACTTTCGGAAACGGTAGTCTACTATTTCACTGAGGCATTAGCATGACATTAGCCTCTGTTACCCGGGCAACACATACTACAGTGGTCTATGATGCATCTGTTTTCAATCATTAAAATAAACATTCCTCACATACACATTTTCGTTGTAGGATTTATTATGACATTACAAGTAAATGATTTGTGGGTGAAATTATCATTACCTGTGGTTTCAAACCAGTGTTGCTCACTGCAACGCTGTAGCCTACGCGAGACACTACAAAAACATCGACACAGCTGTAGGAAGTCAAACGGCGACAGAACATGTTCGGCACTCCCCTTACTTAAACCAAAAGTCTTTCAATAGGTGAAACTATCTGACTACTAACCTGAACTTCATTGCCACAGCCTAAACTTTGTCAATCTGTTCATGAAAATAATTCATTTCAGCCTAAACCGTACAACGGAACGTTAAATCGAATTCAACCAACGCAATCGCTACCAAGACGAACACAGCAGTAGTCTAGTACTGTACTGTAGTAGAATTTACAGGGGCAGCTTCTCCACACAGGGCTATATCGCATTTTGCGTTGTTACTGACAATGATCGCTACCAGTGAGCTTTTTATGAATGAGCGATTTTCCACTAAATAAATGTCAAGCTTATTTACGTTTTTGGGGGCATATTTTCAGTAAGCAGATGGTACTGTTTGAATCGCGAGTCTATCTTCTGCCGGTAACGTCGTAGAATAATCTTCAAAGGGGGTTCTTTATTAATAAATGAATGCAATATGAGTAGGCTAAATGCCTGAAAATATCACGAGAAGGGAAAACTTAAAAGGACGTTTAAGTCATAGAGATTAGGTCAATTTTTACACCGGTCTGCCAAATGTATTCGTTTTGATTCAGCTATGAGGCTGCCTCTTGCAGGGGAAATGAGAAGACATCATATTTCATTCTACACTTTACTCGTATTTTGAGTTGTAAATAAGCAGCAAAAAAAAGATGCTTTTAAATCTATGTAATCTTTATAAATAATAAGTAGGCCCTATGCATTTTTATATAAAATATACAGACCCCTGTGCAACCGACGCAAGCAAGCACACCCTACAATTTCCCCAGAAATTGTACCCTCTCTAGTTAATATTATTATTACAAACTATTGTATGCCATTGTTGTGTAGATACCCAACCTAATGTAGCATAACCATAACAATATTGTTATCAGTTAAAGTATTAATCTTCGTCTTTGCTCCAGATAGACATGTCAACAATCTATGCTCACGCTTAACATAATTGGGTGTGCTTTGCCTTCGGCAAGGGCACAACCTTTGTTCTCTCACATATATATTATTCTTTTTATTATTCTTTTTGCCCCCCTAAAACTCAGTCAATATTTGGCCTACATAGACAACCTAGGTGTCAAAAGTTTCGTCTTGGTAGCGATTGAGTTGCTTCTATTGGGATTTACGTTCCGTTGCATGGTTTAAGTGGAAATTAAGTTTTTGTGGCGAAAAGTTAAGCTAACGGTGGCTAACTTGCTAGCCACAGTCAATGACGCTACTTACGTCACTAACGTCATGAAAACTCGCGTGACTACCTCTATCAGAACATTAGTTTAGCGGCTCGTTAACTTCTGGGAGATAGCTAAGCTAACTGCTTTACTGCAAGGCAGCTGCAGAAACGCCACAAGCAAAGAGGCCAGGGTGATAACTATTTACTAATTTTACTTTGTGATATGACACACAATTGTGACGTGTAATGTACAATATAAGCTGATTTTATGAAGGAAGTACATCTACTTTCGGAAACAGTAGTCTACTATGTCACTGAAGTATTAGCATCATGACATTAGCCTCTGTTTCCCGGGCAACACATACTACAGTGGTCTATGATGCATCTGTTTTCAATCGTTAAAATAAACATTCCTCACAAATAAATTTTCGTTGTAGGATTTATTATGACATTACATTACAAGTAAACGATTTGTGGGTGAAATTATCATTACCTGTGGTTTCAAACCAGTGTTGCTCACTGAAACGCTGTAGCCTACGCGAGACACTACAAAAACATCTACAGTACACAGCTGTAGGAAGTCAAACGGCGACAGAACATGTTCGGCACTCCCCTTACTTAACCCTTGTGTTATCTTCGGGTCATTCTGACCCATCAGTCATTGTGACCCACCGTCGTATTGCGACAAATTTACCTCATACAAAAACAAAGTGAAGCATTTTCTTTTAACTGTCGGGCTGTCTCAGACCCCCCACATTGGAATGGTTAAAAGAAAATTATTTGTATTTGTTTTTGTATTGGGTAAAATTGGGTAAACACAACGATGGTTCGTTATGAACCTTTGGGTCATGTGACCCGAAGGCAGCACGAGGGTTAAATCAAAAATCTATCTAACTACTAACCTTAACTTCATTGCCACAGCCTAAACTTTGTCAATCTGTTCATGAAAATAATTAATTTCAGCCTAAACCGTACAACGGAACGTTGAATCAAATTTAACCTACGCAATCGCTACCAAGACCAACACAGCAGTAGTCTAGTACTGTACCGTAGTAGTACAATTTACCGGGGCAGCTTCTCCACACAGGGCTATCGCACTTGGCGTTGTTACTGACAATGATCGCTACCAGTGAGCTTTTTATGAAAGCGATTTTCCACTAAATAAATGTCAAGCTTATTTCTGTTGGTACTGTTTGAATCGCGATTCCATCTTCCAACGTCGTACAATAATCTTCAAAGGGGGTTCTTTATTCATGAATGCAATATGAGTAGGCAAAATTCCTTAAAATATCACGAGAAGGGAAAAACTTAAAAGAACGTTTAAGTCATAGAGATTAGGTCAATTTTTACACCGGTCTGCCAAATTTATTCGTTTTGATTCAACGACGAGGCTGCCTCTTGCAGGGGAAATGAGAAGACATCTATTTCATTCTACACTTCACTCGTATTTTCAGTTGTAAATGAGCAGCAAAAAAAAATGCTTTTAAATCTATGTAATCTTTATAAATAATTGTATGCATTTTTATATAAAATATACAGAAATGTCAGTTGTAAAAATGTCATTCAAAAACGGACCCCTGTGCAACCGACGCAAGCAAGCACACCCTACAATTTCCCCAGAAATTGTACCCTCTCTAGTTCAATATTTGCAATCATGTCATAAAGTTTTTACGTTTTATAAGATCCGAAAAATCTCATCTGTTTTAAAATAATGAGAATAAACTATATTAACAACATTTCATGTATGTGTGACAACCATTTGCTAAACTTGCTACAACAGGGCAGGCAACTCAAGCAATTTCTCCCTGTGCTCATTCAATATAAGTCTATGGCTCATTCAGCTCCATGTAAATCGCCTATCGGCGATGTGAACTTTTGAGCTCGTGCCCTATTAGTATTCGCGAGCACATATGCAGGCAACTTTTATTGACATAAGCAAATAAATGGGGTGCTAGTTTACCCATTTCGGATTGGTTTCAAACTCAGCTAAAATCTGGAAAAAATATTCTATAAAAAAGCTAGTAGTATGAGCCAGGTTCTGGAATCGAACACAAATTATTGGGGGAGATAGTTTTGTAAATGTTGACTGGAGTTAATTGAATAAAAACGACCGGAAGAGCCGGAAGTCTAACAAGAAATGCAATACCACCTACATC
Organism: Osmerus eperlanus; assembly: GCF_963692335.1. NCBI lineage: Eukaryota > Metazoa > Chordata > Actinopteri > Osmeriformes > Osmeridae > Osmerus > Osmerus eperlanus. The sequence continues at coordinate 10,468,345 of NC_085041.1, forward strand.
CACCGGGGCCGTTGCCTCAGGCCGAGGAGTGGGGGCTTGACTGTAGCAGACCTTTCTATGTGACAACGGACAAGGGTGTTTTGTCCCTCGGGAGTTGCCGTAGGCTTGATGCTGAACGCATTACGTGAAATCAGTGAGGGCTGTTCGAATGGCGATGTCAAGAAGAGCAGTGGTAAAATACAAGTTATGAAAAGAGACCGTGGCCGTGTCTTCTTGTCCACACAATCATATACAATCTAAAAACGAACTTACACAGAGCTCGGTTAGACTACCAAAGTTGAATTAGTAATGTTGTTAGCGATGCTAGCGTTATTTTGCTAGCTAGCCTAGCCTATAACATTTCACTGGGTTTGCAGCTGTTTGATTAACTGAAATTATTATGAAATGTTATGTTCTACTAGCCATTTGCCTACTTTAGCAAGTCACTGTATTTCCAAGCCCTGATAGTGTAACTGAGAAAACGGTAAATAATTAATCTTTCAAGTAATAAGCCCCCGTTCAAGTGTTGAGCATAAAATTAGCTGCACGGTCAGTAGAGATCTTGAGAGAAACCACTTTTTTGTTCTAAAACCGGAGTATAAGCCGCTTCGAAATATAAGCCGCACAAGAAAACTGTAAAATCGGAGTACAAGCCGCGCCTTATTTTCCGTAAAATACGGTACTATAAAGTTGTGCCTAATATCAAGTTAGCGGTTTTCACTAATTATGGCAGAGATACCTCTGGAAAAGTTATCTAGTATAATTATAACAAGCACACAGAACTGAGTGATGAACTGCTGGCGGCGGTGGATGGTCCAGGTGCGACCAGAGGATGAACGGCCGGGGGGGTGCGATGCTCGGTACGGCTCCGCGCTGCAAGAGAAGCCGTGTGTTGGTGAACCCCGTCTGTCTCTGGTCCATGTTAAAACTGTCCGCCGTGAAATGGTCAGTGGCGCAGAGGCGGCTGTTGGAGTTTATCCAAAGCTTTCCATGAGCGTGGCTCTTCACAAAATCTATCCACCTATTTTTCCTTTCATTATCAACAGGGAACTTAAATGGCGTTGCAGCGCAGCTTGAGTTCTTGCATCCAGGGAAGATGCAGTTGCGGGTGGTGGGAGACATCCTGAAGCTAGCTAGCTAGCTGATGTAAGCTACAATAACAGTACAGCAGGAGGAGCCATTCAGTGATCTGACGTAGATGGGGCGAAATGACGTAGAGAGGGCATTTTTTGGCTCCTCCCATTAAAACCTGATCTGAAAACGGAAGAGAAACTGTTCTTCGGTTTAACTCCACATTTCAGTGTGACAAAGTTTTAGCGCTTTGCACATGCTTTCAGGAACTCATTTCACACGTATATAATGTACTTAGAAGCAAAACATGGAATTTACTTTACAGGATGTTTAATAAGTAAATAAATTTTCCCACCTGGCTACATATACCGTATTTATTCTAATAAACGCCGCCCTCGAATAAACGTTGCACCAAAGAAAATATCTGAAAACGGTTATTTAATTGGTTAAATTCAATCCCAGTATTTATTACAAATGTACTTCTGCACAGCTTTCTGTTTGAAAGCTAACGTGTATGAACGTTTCGGCATGCTGCTTAGATTTCTACACAATGTAGAACACTTGTATTTGAGACAGTTGTACTACCAACGCACACCAAATTGATAGCCAATGAGAAAGGGAGTTGCCGCACTCGTAGACAAAAAAAGAATAGACAAGGAGGTCAGCGGTAGTAAATGAAACCTGCGTTTTTAGCTGCATGATTCATTTGTCACAATGCCAGCAACGAAGTTGTCTATGGCTGCACTGCAGCTACAATTCACCAAATCTCTCTTGCTAATTAATAATAAGACGAATAAACAGCGCCCTCGAATAAACGCTGCATCAAAAATTAACGTTATTTAATAAACGCTGCTGCGTTTATTCGAAGAAATACGGTATATATCAATTTTTTTGCATTATCACGCGCCCGTTTGACCACCCGTTCGGGAAATCTCCCGATGGCCAGTCCGACCGTGTTGCTGCCTATAAGGTAATGTAATAAAATGTAAATAATAATAAATTAGCAGACACATGCTAAAACACACCAGTAATCAATTGATATTCTGTGTTAATATACCAAAAATTATTTTACTATAGAGAGCTACATGAACCACGTGATCGCTTGTTGGTGAGATCAAAGAGTGTCGCAACTCTTTTTCTATGTCTCTGGTTCAAGTCATCTGTATTTGGGTGTTTCACTGACATCTTAATCACTAACTGCATCACGGGCACAGTGCACTAGTTAAAATATACAGTACCAGTCAAAAGTTTGGACACATTTTTTGAATGGGAAAATGTGTCCAAACTTTTGACTGGTACTGTATATCACAAAAATTAAAGGTCCCATGACATGAAAATGTCACTTTGGGAGGTTATTTAACATTAATATGAGTTCCCCTAGCCTACCTTTTGTCCCCCAGTGGCTAGAAATGTTAATTGGTGTAAACCAATCCCTAGGTATTCTTATCCGCCTTTGAGAAAATGAAAGCTGAAATGCTCGGTTTTGAAAATGCTACTTTTATGAAGTCATAAAAGAAGCATTGCCCGCACAGAGAATCTGGCACGCCCATGAGAAACTGAGCTACGACCGTGCGGGTGCGATATCTTTTTTTCCTCGAGAGACATCATGGCTTGCCTACGAACGAAGCACAAAAAAGTTGCTCAGTGTTTGGATGTACAAATGAAAACCAAAGTCTTTTTTTAGTTTCTTCATCTGAGCCTCTGAAGACTCAGTGTCTTCATTTTATTTTCTCTGGAAATTCGCTGACACAACTTCCCTAACTTTTGTATGTCTGCGCCAAACATTTCAGCGACGACTGTTTCCTCAACTTGGTCCAATACAAAGCTTGCCTTGCTGACCGTTATTAAAGTCTGGATCAATACCAACTGTCCTTGGTCCAGCTACAAACCATTACCATTTAAAGCTACAGACACAGAAACGGCACATCCTGAGGAAAGCTCATTGTGGGACTGCTCGTAGTCAGTGGCGAAAATCAATTTTGGGGGGGACAATTATATGACATTTTCTCAAGAGCAATTCCTGAGGGGGACACCAAAATTACTGCTGTAACACACAGCCTACATTGTAATATGTTAAATGTATATTATTAACATTATTGAAATGTCCTTATGTTTACAGTGATTTATTGGGGGGGACAAATCATATTTTTCCCAGAATGGGGGGGTCGTGTCCCCCCCCGGGATTTTCGCCTATGCTCGTAGTGGCTGTAATTCTGCACCAAGGCTGAATTTTGTGAAAGAGACTTCAGATACAGTATTAGGGGGCCACTAAGGCCTATATAAAAGCATCCAAAAACAGCATGTCATGGGACCTTTAAAAACTAAGAAAGGCATGCTCTTATTCTGAAGGCGAATTCACTAAACCGGAAGTTCGATGTAATAGGCCACTTTCACGGTACTGCCATTTCACGACTAAAAGGAAGCTATTGGCAAAAACATACGGGTTCTGGAGTAGACCTAGAAGTTGAACTAATGATAAGCAATAGCTCTACAAAACTAGCTAGCTAACCGTCATGCTAATAGAGTGGGCTGATTAATGTAGGTCGGGTTACCGCTTTGTTCTTAGATGTCGTCCTGTACTGTAGTCCTTTAGTTTCTTTCGGGTGGCTTATCCAGCGTTTGTACAGGTTAGTCATTAACACGTTAAAATTCGGCCCAGTTGGTTGTTGATCTAGCTTGTAATGTAAAAAAAAATCAGCATATTAGGTATCTAACTATTAAACAAGGGATAGTTGACTATCTTGCTCTATTGAATTTTGATCCATAGGTTACTGTGCCCCAACAGTTTTAGCTGGCAACATAACGTTTGCTTGTTTTTGCAGCTGAAGATGGATTGAAGCTACAGTAGCTAGCTCTATTAGTCTAAGCTAAAATAGCTAGCATGTGTATTCAGATAGATTGGGAGCATTGCAAACAATTGGCTAGCTAGCTAAAAAAGGCGTCCTTGTTACCACCGTTACTGTACTTACAAACAAGAAGCAAACAAAGGTGTGATATATCTGGGATTGTTTTTGAGCCTATGCCACAAGCTACCAAACATTGTCGTGGAATTTTATGAAAAGTTAGTTTTGTTCTAACTGCGACCACAGTTGACTGTATAAGCATTACTTTCATCCTCCATAAAGTAACGAAAAAATGTCGGAAAACCAGGCTAACGTAAACAATAACATCCCACTAAATAACAACGGTGGGGTGAACAGGATGCGAAATCCTAACATCAACCAGAACCCACTGATCAATGTAAGAGACAGACTTTTTCACGCCCTCTTCTTCAAGATGGCAGTGACTTACGCCCGGCTGTTTCCACCGTCTTTCCGGAGAATCTTTGAGTTTTTCGTCCTTTTGAAGGTAAGATATTATCACGAATAATTAACTTAATTAATTTAATTCACACGTTATTAAAATCCTTAAATAATGCTCTTATGAGCCACAACATATATGTATCTATAGCTATCTATGTAGATAGATACACACACTCACTGGCCACTGTATTAGGTACGCCTTTTCAATTGTTTGTCAACACAAGTAGCTGATCAGCCAATCACATGGCAACAACTCAATGCATTTAGGCATGTAGACGTGGTCAAGACAACTTGCTGAAGTTCAAACGGAGCATCAGAATGAGGAAGGGGATTTTGAACGTGGCATGGTTGTTGGTGCCAGACGGGCTGGTCTGAGTATTTCAGAAACTGCTGATCTACTTGGATTTTCATGCACAACCATCTCTAGGGTTTACAGAGAATGGTCCAAAAAAGAGAAAATATCCAGTGAGCGGCAGTTGTGTGGACGAAAATGACTTGTTGATGTCAGAGGAGAATGGGCAGACTGGTTTGAGATGATAGAAAGGCAACAGTAACTCAAATAACCACCAGTGTTTCCCACAGATTAGAACGCAATTTGTGGTGGGGGTGGGGGGGGTTGTTCAATGTCAGACCGGGGGTGGGGGTGGTTTTAGCCACCGGGGGGAGGTGGGTGGTTTTAGTCACTGACTGTCCTTAACCTCCAGGTGGGGATAGGGCAATTAATTCAAATCCATATTTCTTAAAGGAATTTGATGTAGCATGTAATGTTTTCACCTAGTGTGACTTTTAGGTCTGCTATTTGGAGAACACTGGCAGCTGCTTTTAGAGCACTAGTGCGGTTTGCACTATTCTGAAAATAAAGGTGAAGGTCTTGAAGGTGCTTTCTGAAAGTTTTCAGGTATGGCACTCCCTCTGCTGAATCTTGACATGCCAGGGCCAGGTGATGAGCAGCACAGTGCACCGACACTAATCCTGGCCATGTGTCAGTCAACAATTTTGCTGTGCCATTCTGTTTTCCAAAAATAAATAAAACGTTTTCGATTAAGGTTCCTATTCATAATTTTCGACATGAACTTAACTGTCCTTTTCCTTCATTCATTCACTTTACCGGTCATCACTGCTGCTCCATCTTTGGCCTTGGCCTTCGGTCCTGAAGCAATACTTTTTTTATTTTTAACAGCTGTCCTTCCTTGTCTGTATACCTGAAATATTTACGAAAAACAATTAGTCTAATCCTGGTTTTGTTACACATACAGGACGTCATCATGACCCATATAAAAATTAATAAGAAGGTGACCTCTACTGTACCTGACATGGATATCTAATTGTTTTGTCACAGAGATGTCTGTGGACTCATCAATTTCCAAGCCTTTGATGTTCTAATGGCTTTAAAATGGGCTCCTCAACCATTTCACACAGAATCTGTAGAATTTCGTCCACAGTCCTCTGGGACCTGTAGTTGGTCCTTTGACCAATCTAGGAAAATATATTCTTAACCCTTGTGTTATCTTCGGGTCATTCTGACCCATCAGTCATTGTGACCCACCGTCGTATTGCGACAACTTTACCGCATAAAAAAACAAAGTGAAGCATTTTCTTTTAACTGTTGGGCTGTCTCAGACCCCCCACATTGCAAAGGTTAAAATAAAGTTATTTTTATTTGTTTTTGTATTGGGTAAAATTGGGTAAACACAACGATGGTTCGTTATGAACCTTTGGGTAATGTGACCCGAAGGCAGCACAAGGGTTAAATTATAGTTCCTTTGATTACAAATCCATGACAGCAAGTGTACACTGTAATGAAATACAATTCTTACCTTCAATTTGGCAAAATATTCACAGCCAAGGAGGTCTGCCAGATCCAGCAATGTCGGGTAATTTGTATGGTGCACGATTTCATGCTTTACCAGCCAGTAAAGACATTTAAAGCCGCCAATTATGGCCTCATGCTCCACAAAATGGTCTGAAATGCCTCACTGATGGGCAGACCTGATAAACAAAGATTCATTAAGCTGTCACTGTTAGTTTAAATTTAATAATTAAATCACCCTAGTTTGTTATTCCTGAACAACACAGAAACACTTACTTCGGCTTCATTGGGCTGCAATGAAACGTGATTGTGAGTCAAAGGTATCACGCCTGTAGTTAGTGCAGGGGACCTCTATGAAAGGCCTTTGAGAGGCGCCATGTGATGTCCTTTGACGGTGCACCCTGCACAGTCTGCAAAAGATCCCTAGGAATAATGTAATATAGCTTAGTCTATACTTTATATTTCAACATTTTATATAAAATAAATAATACTCGACTCACCATGCATATTTATGGTCCATAGCCCACTCAGGGTTCCACCCACAACCTCGGTGTTTAGAGTATTGCGGGGGATACGGCGGTGGTGAGGGAGGCGGTGCGGATGGTGAGGTAGGCCTCCTTCATCGTACAAAGGAGCCCGCAATTTTCGGTTATCTTTTCGGTCCATTTGGCTGCGAGAGAAAATCACGTGCAATCGTCAAATGTAGGCTATAGCTATAAGACAACCACGTGTAAACGCGACTAGCCTTGATAAGAAAACAGAAAACATTGCGCCTATCATAATAATTTCAGATACTTCGAGCGAACAGTTGACAGGTTATTCTATTATTTATTGAATTTATATAATTAAGAATATTTATCTTACCTTGGTGCGACAGGTTGATTGTCGGCTATCCAAATGCCAGATGAACGTCTTCCCCCTCAAAAAAAAAATATTTCTTTTTCCCAGGATAAAGAATGTTGTAGAATGTTTGGCGAACAATAGATAGCGCGATGACATTCAACCACCAGATGCATACAATTCGTTCCTACATTCGATCCAAATGAACCTACACATGCACAAACCAAATCTTATCATAACATGTGCCTAATTCTAATGAATTAATAGGCCATATCCTACATTTTGAAGGGTGAGACTTATTGGTGGGTAAATTTGGTTGCTCATCGTGGCATCAACTTTGATATCAGCTTTGGTAGGGACAAAATATTGAAATCAAGTGAGCCAAAACTTGGGACTTATTTTCTTATTCTGTGCAGTCAAGACATCAATTTGTAAGTTTGTTACATGTCTGGTCTGTTTTATTATGCAATTCAGTGGGTGAGTGAGCCTCATGATGGATCAAACCTAGCCACCTTCGCAACACAATGCTAGCAAGCTAGTTCTGATAGAACCGCCAAGATAGCACCAGTTTACGCTTACTGTCAGGAGACGGTTTTCCCATCTTGTAGCGCGTATAGGGGTCCAGGGTTCAACTTGAACTTTTTTTCCTCAATCTACTGGCCCGGATTATTATATATTTTTTTAAATACAAACAATAGAATGATGTGCTTCTTTAGCCTATATTAAAGCATGATTTATTGTTGTGTGTATGTGTATTAGGCCCGGCACCACAAGGGGACAATAGGGCCCCAACAGTAGTATTTGATGCTACCCCCCCGCTTAGCAAAAACAAAAGAAATATTGGCCAATATACATTAGAGACAACAGTAATGAAACACTTTGAAATCTGAATGAAATCTTTAAAGTTTTCCTGCATAAAATATATGAGTATGTACTCATATTTTATGCAGGAAAACTTTCTTTGTTTGGACTTTGAGAAAGAGCATCAAGGACTCGTTTGACTGCTCGCCCAAGTGACTTTTTTGTTTTGTATGCACACACGGGAGACCCTGGTAGAGCTAAACTTTGATTTTTCCTTTTTGAAGTCTCCTTTTTGAAGTCTCCTTTTTCTGTCTGTATTTTGCAAGAGCCCGCAGCCTTTCTTTCTCTTCATCGGTTAGCATCGGTTTCTGGCCCTTTCCTCTTTCTTTTCCTCTTTTTTCCTTTGTAGTTTTCGTCATTTTTTGACGCTAAGCATTGGACTTACCTTTTACCTATAAATTAAACAGTAAAGTCAATATAAACAATGCAATAACCTAGCATTTTTTTGTGTATCAGTATGGTCTGGTAAGAACCCCATGGATAATGCCTACTGAAAATGAATTCTATTGAATAGCCATAATTCATAGGGCAAATTTTATTAAATAGCCATAATTCATAATAATTAGGAAGTTCTAAAAGTAGGTCTTTAACTCATAATGTCATGTAATATTTGCCTTGACCCATGTTATCTGAGAAAGGAATAGAATTGTCTCAGATCCTAATTTCAGGCTAGCTGTTACTGTCCGGCCAGGGTCCTCAGTAATTTATTTGGCCCTATTTGTATGTGTATCTAATGGCTGGTTAAGCACTGTAGGGAGTAGATTTTTTTTTGTCTCGTTCCAACGATTGGCACACCTGGGTGATGGCGTCGGATATTTTTAGTCATTTAGCACACGCCAGATGCGTTATGCGTTAGCATGTTAGATGTATTTCCAGTCACATACCCCAGTGACGTGCGGTGATGTCAGTAAGAGGCTAGGCACTTAAATGGGAAAATGTGTCCAAACTTTTGACTGGTAGCCTACTGTACATGACGAATACAGGATCGAAGTGCGCAAGTGAGTTTTTCGCTTGTCATCCACAGTGAACGGACAGTAAAAGCACTGCTTATTCTACACATGTTTTGGTATTTGATTATGCGTAACTGCTACAGTCGTCATCGTAATGTCTAAACAATTGCAATAACACACATATTGCATATATAAATCACAAAAATAAACAGTAAAAATACAAATACAAGTTTATTAAATAAAATGATTTAATACAAATATTTATGTTTGAATTTTGGCAGGGTAGGCAGTGCCTACCTACCCAGACTGCACGTCACTGCCAACAACTGCTGAACCACGCCGACACACAGTGCTCGTCTTATCCACCATTCTCTCGTCTGTACTACTGTAACTGAATGGGAAACCGAAGTTTTCCCAAACTTGCTATCTTAACCCTCGTGCTGCCTTCGGGTCACATGACCCAAAGGTTCATAACGAACCATCGTTGTGTTTACCCAATTTTACCCAATACAAAAACAAATTAAAATAATTTTCTTTTAACCTTTGCAATGTGGGGGGTCTGAGACAGCCCAACGGTTAAAAGAAAATGCTTCACTTTGTCTTTGTATGCGGTAAATCTGTCGCAATACGACGGTGGGTCACAATGACTGATGGGTCAGAATGACCCGAAGATAACACAAGGGTTAAAACGGCCGGCGGGTCCTCTATCTCTCGTGGGTCGCCACCACTTGCCATACTCGTCCTTAGTGCTGCTAGCTAGCCTATCTCTGACTCACGGTGGCCCCAGAGCTACAGATTAGATGTCCTGAAAGAACACGAGTATCTAACAGTAGTTCCGCATTACATTAATTTGCATGTGAGTTTTATTTATTTTTATACCGTGTATTCTCCGTGTAATTTCATGCACCGAACCGTGACGCCCGTACCGTACGGTTCGGTACGAATACATGTACCGTTCCACCCCTACTCTCTAGTAGGAAGTAAATACTATAAACATAGAGCGGGGATCGAGGTTATGGCAAAGACAGTTACGGCAAGATAATTATGCCACTCGAAATTTCAGTGTCACTCGAGAAGATGTCAATCGTTGAAGATATGTTTATATCATGTTTGGTTTACCCTATAATCATCACTGAAATGTCCGTTTCACTGAAACACGTCGGTGAAAGGGGTTATAATAGCCATTATGCCGAAAAACACGATTGTCAGCTTTGCCTTTTCATTTGAGAACATTTAGCCTACATTGTGTTGTGAACAGTGTATTGTGAAAATTAACATTGTGTAGCGTCCGTAACGTCACGCCCATAACACATCATTAAAGTTTTTAAAAGTAACAAAGGGGCAAGATTTGTTAATTAAACTAACCATTGGTATAAATAAGCTTTGCACAGAAACTTTGGATGTTGTAGCATCGGCACTGTTTGAATGTCATAAACTAATTCTACAAAACGTTACGGAAGTGACTTGGCCATGGAACTGACTCATAAACAAGAGGCTTATGCATTTAAGGAGGGAGGGGGGGCATTAGGATGAAATTAAGAGAATAACATTAGTCATTTTAGTAAGTCAACAGTTGTAATTTTAATACAAATCCAATACTTCATAGAAATGAAGAAATTAAATAAAATTAAAATATATAATTTGGTCAGCTCAGCAGCGGTTGTTTTATCATCCGCTGTTGTTGTGTTCGGAGCAAAAAATGATGTTCAGGAAGAGTGCCCGGCAGAACTAGCAATTATCCTTGTGCCGTTGCCTAGCGCAGGCATGCCGCTCTAAAGCCCCTTTCCCCCTACTACTCACGTCTATATTAATGCGGCAGAGCTTACAGAAGGCACGATATTGATCTTTGCTGCTCTTAGTGGCAAAGTGGAGTTCTGAACTGCACATAGGTTTGAAGGAGGTCTTTCTTTTTGGCATCTGAAAGCCTACGCGAGTGGTAAATTGCGACGGTGGGCAGGAAGGCTCAAAAAGGACAAAATGGTGAAAAGGAGGACACGCAACAGCGGACGAGATCCGGACGTCTGGTCACCCTAATGGTAAGGGTGACCTTTGCATTGAATTGCCCTATAATTTATCTGACCCAGTCTCTCTTCCCACTGCACAAACATCATTAAAACATAGTTCTGAAACATATTGTTGTTGTATCGCATGCTTTCTTTAAGCAATGGCTTTTTTTCTGTCCACTATTCCGTAAAGCCCAGCTCTGTGGAGTGTACGGCTTAAAGTGGTCCTATGGACAGATACTCCAATCTCCGCAGTGGAGGTTTGCAGCTCCTTCAGGGTTATCTTTGGTCTCTTTGTTGCCTCTCTAATTAATGCCCTCCTTGCCTGGTCCGTGAGTTTTTGTGGGCGGCCCTCTCTTGCAAGGATTGTTGTGGTGCCATATTCTTTCCATTTTTTTATAATGGCTTTAATGGTGCTCCGTGGGATATTTTAAGTTTTGGAATTTTTTTATAACCCAACCCTGATCTGTACTTCTCCACAACTTTGTCTGTGACCTGTTTGGAGAGCTCCTTGGTTTTCATAGTGCCGCTTGCTTGGTGGCGCCCCTTGCTTAGTGGTGTTGTAGACTCTGGGGCCTTTCAGAACAGGTGTATATATACTGAGATCATGTGACACTGATTCAGACACAGATTGCACACAGGTGGACTTTGTTTAACTAATTATGTGACTTCTGAAATTAATTGGTTGCACCAGATCTTATTTAGAGGCTTAATAGCAAAGGGGGTGAATACATATGCATGCACCACTTTTCCGTTATTTTATTTTTGTAATTTTTTTAAACAAGTTATTTTTTTCATTTCACTTCACCAATTTGGACTATTATGTGTATGTCCATTACATGAAATCCAAATAAAAATCAATTTTAATTCCAGGTTGTAAGACAACAAAATAGGAAAAACGCCAAGGGGGGTCAATACTTTGGTGGATATTTAGTTAAAAGTGGTATTTTATATAGCCTGTTTAAGTAAGTAAGACTTTATTTATATAGCACATTTCATACAAGAATTGTAGCTCAAGGTGCTTTACATAAAATCAATAAAAACAATAATACAAGTGATAAACAATTCAAAATAAAATAAAAATCCCGATAAGATCTCTGTTCAAGAGAGAAAACAACTTTAAACATGCATCTTAAAAGTAACATATATATTTGGTTAACCCCTGGTCTGTATATATAAAACCATACACTCTGTTAACAGATCCTTTCCCCAGGTCAAGAGTATGGGCCGTATTCTCTGTTAACAGATCCTTTGCCTCAGATCAAGAATACAGATTGTTTTACATATTTGTTTAAATACTTCACGCAACCAGAGTTCTTGTACGCTATCAGAGTTTGCCAACTCTGACCTAGACAAAGTAAAAATAGCAAGTCAAATAATGACCCAAATTTACTAAACCAAGATTCTACAATAATATAACTAATAAAAGTAGGAAAACCCTTTTGAGATAAAATTACTTAAATGCTTCGGTAAAAACGTAGGTTTTAAGCTGTCTTTTAAAAATGTCTAGAGTGTTTGCTTCCCTAATATTTATGGGTAATTTGTTCCATAGTTTTGGGGCGTAATTGACAAAGGCCGAATCACCAATCTTCTTGTGACTGCTTCTGGTGACCTCTAATAGGCCTGCATTTGATGATTGCAGTGTTCTAGCTGGTGTGTAGTTTATAAGGGAGTTAGCAATGTAGCTAGGTCCTTGTCCGTGTAGAGCTTTGTATGTGAGGAAAAGGACCTTAAAGTCAATTCTGAAGGTAACAGGGAGCCAGTGTAAAGTAGCTAGGACAGGACTAATGTGTTCTCTCCTTTTAGTTTTGGTTAATAATCTAGCTGCAGAATTTTGAATGAGCTGTAGTCTTTCAGTGGTTTTCTTGGGAAGACCAGTGAAAAGTGCGTTACAGTAGTCCAGCCGGCTGGATATAAAAGCATGAATTAACTTCTCTGCATCATTTTGGTTTATGAATGGTCGTACCTTTGCTATATTCCTCAGGTGAAAGAAAGCTGTTTTGGTCACTTTATTAATGTGAGAGTTGAAATTCAAATCTGAGTCCAGGATTACAGAGACTCGTCACCTCTGGTTTAAGACAGGGGGTTAAGCCTCCAAGATTCTTAATAAGCATCTCTCTTTTGGATTTGGGGCCACATAGTAGGACTTCGGTTTTGTCTTCATTTAATTTAAGAAAGTTATCATTCATCCATTTGTTTATTGCCAACAGGCAGTTGGTAATGGAATTGATGGCCGTTGCATCGTTGGGTTCAGTGGATATATATAGTTGTGTGTCATCCTTATAGCTATGGAAATCTATGTTATGTTCTCTGTTTATGTCGCCGAGTGGTAACATATAAAGAGAAAAAAGTAATGGACCTAAGCAGCTTCCTTGAGCAACCCCGTAGCAGTTCTCATGTTTCTTGGACCTATGGTCACCTAAACTAACATAAAACTTCCTTCCTGTGATATATGATTTCACCCAGTTCAATACACTATCCGTGAACCCAATAAGCTTTTCCAGTCTATTGATTAGGATGTCGTGATCAATGGTATCAAATGCTGCACTGAGATCTAACAGGATAAGGATAGAGACTTTATTTGCATCAGAGTTTAGTCTGAGGTCGCTAATTATTTTGGTGAGAGCAGTTTCAGTACTGTGATATTTCCTGAAACCTGACTGCGAGACTTCCAGGATGTTATTTTCTTCAAGAAAATAATTTAATTGGACTAAAACTATCTTTTTCAGTACTTTACTAATAAATGGAAGGTTTGATATTGGTCTGTAATTTGCAAGTAGACTGTTATCCAATTTGGGTTTCTTTAATAGGGGCTTTACAACAGCTGTTTTGAAGGCATCGGGAAAGACACCAGTTCTAAGGGATGTGTTTATAATCTCTAGCACCGGACCTGAGACACTATCAAACACTCGCTTAAAGAATGTTGTGGGTATAGGATCAATATCTGAGGTTGTGGAGTTAGATTCGTTGACAATTTTGGAAAGTTCACTAAGTGTGATACAGGTAAATGTGCTCATGGTTACGTTGCAGAATCTACTGATGTCAGTTTCGACCCCACTATTAATAATACTAGCTCTGATCAAAGTTATTTTGTTCTTGAAGAACAAAGCAAGCTCTTCACATTTAACTGCTGAGGATGGAGGTGGGGCAGGGACAGTGTTTAGCAGCTGGTCAATGGTGGAGAAAAGAACTCTGGAATTTCTGGCATTTTCTGTAATAATGTTGGAGAAATATTCTCTCCTTGCTAGACGGGTGGTTTTGTTATAGGTGGTTAGTGTATCTTTGTAGATATTGTAGTGGATAGTGATCTTTGTTTTCCTCCATTTTCTCTCTGTTGCACGGCGTTTTCTTTTCGTTTCACTAACATTTTTATTTCTCAGCCATGGGGAGGTTCTGCTTGTGTACTTCTTTTTGGTTTTCAGTGGCGCAACAGAGTCTAACACGGATAATAGGGCATCATTGAGGTTCTCTACCATTTCATTCAGAGAGCAATCATGATTAGTCGGCTCATATAGAGCAAATTGTTCAGAAAATGTCATCATAGCTGTATCGTCTAAATATCTTCTATGGACTAAGAATTCTTTTTTGTTTTTTGTTAGGATAATTTCCACATTAAAAAGTATATAATGATGGTCTGAGAGGGGTAGATCAGTTATTGAAATATTATTGATATTTAGTCCAGTTGTTATCACTAGATCTAGTGTGTTTCCGTGCCGGTGTGTTGGGTCTGTTATGTGTTGAGTTAGATTGAAACTGTCGAGGAGATTTAAGAGCTCAATAGTTCTTGGGTCTGCTTTTTTATTTACTTGGATATTTAAGTCTCCGTTTAAAACTACTTTGTCATATCTAGTGACACATAGTGATAATAGTTCAGAGAATTCTTGTATGAATATTGGCGAGTGCTTGGGTGGCCGATATATAATAACAAAAAGTATTGATTCGGTTTTGAGCTCTATAGCAAGATATTCATATGATGTGAATTCACCTAGCTCAGTGATTTTGAACAACAGTTTAGAGGAGAAAATAGCTGCGACTCCTCCACCTTTTTTTGATTTCCTAGAAACTTGGTGAAAGTTGTAATCGGGCGGACACGCTTCTATCAAAGTTGCTGTTGCCGTGTCATTGTTTAGCCAGGTTTCTGTTACACAGATGCAGTCTAAGTTGTTTTCTTTGACTAGATCATTAACTAGAAATGTTTTGTTATTTAGTGATCTAACATTTAGAAGGGCCAGTTTCATCTGTGGGGTATTAACAGATAAAACAGGGGTAGATAAATCTGTTGGAAGAATATGGATAGTTCTGTGACTTCTAACACTAGTTTCAGGTTTGTAACCATGCATTTTACCATGCCATTTTCTGTTTGTGATGATGACCGGTATGTCTAATGAAATAGCATGGTGGCTGTCCTAGCGTAGCTTTTCTTTGGGAAAGTCTATGTCACTGAGCTGTTCCATCACAAGGGAATTCATCCGGGGGGTGCAGATCTGTGCAGGGCCCATGTCCTTGCAGGAGGCTGTTTGAATGTTCTGTTCTGTTCCATGGGAGGTTGTTTGGGATGCGTCAGTCAGCTTAGACACAACAGGGATAGGGAGAGAAACTTGATTTCTGGTCAGGAGCACGTGACTGATGTTTGCTGTTAGTAGTCGAGACCCTCTACGGTTTGGGTGGAGTCCGTCAGCTTGAAAACGGTCTGCACAGTTCCAGAACACATTGAAATTATCGATAAATCTCAGTTTGTGTGTCAGACAGACAGATGCCAACCATGTGTTGAAAGATAGTAGTCGACTGAAGGCTTCTTTTCCTCTGCGAAAGCATGCAATCGGTCCACTGATGAATACATCTTGATATCTGTTGAGTGTGTTCAGTAGCTGGGTGAAATGTTTTTTAAGTATCTCAGTGCCAGTTTTCTTGTGTAGGATATCAAACGAGCCAGTGTGGATGATAATCTTAGGGTTTTTTGGTTTATTGTTGAGGATTGTTTGTACCTCTGACGACAGTTCCTCGACAGATGTGTTGCTAAGACAAATATTTTCTGTCTTTGCCAGTTTAACATGTGCTGTCATGGCATCTCCAATCTAGATAGTGGCCATATGTGGTGTTGTGTTTGCATTTCTAGCGTTTGCCTTATCGGTAGCTGCGGGGCCAGTTCTTATCTTATTTGGGTTAGCAATGATAGGACCTTGTGCTAGACCAAGGTTAGCCACTGCGTTAGTGCTAGCAGTAGATTCTAGAGTGCTAGCAGTGTTAGCTCCTCTAAGTGTTGATGGGCTGTGGGTAGTCTTAGCATACCTTGGATCTTGATAATCCTGTGATATTGTTGTCTGATTAGGCTTGATAGGGGGTCGAACAGCGCCCCGAGTGGTCCGAGAGGGGCTTGGAGTGAAATGGGTGACTCCCGGTCGCAGCAGACGATGACGTGTTGGATTTGCATGTGTGTAGTAGCTACCATCATGGTGTGTCGGCGATCTGGGCCCTTCATGTTTGTTAGCTGCGTGGCTAGCACTCCTGTGCCTCTTCGCCTTGGATTCCACACACAAGGGAGAGAAAGTTCCCAGTGGTTCGAAACTGTTTCTGAGTGTGACAGGAGGAGAGGTGATGCGGGAAGAGTTTCTGTCTCGCTTTTTTTGCTGTTTATCCTTGGTGACAGTCCTATCTCCGATGAAGGTAGAAGCGGCGCTAGGTCTCTTTGGTTTAGCGCCGAGAGCAGAACATGACTCATCCGTTTCAACGGCCGGTGGAGAGAAAGCTGGTTCCAAGGGTGGCTCATTGGCAGGTAGCTTAGCCTCCGGGCTAGGTAGCATGGAATCTATAAAGTCTTCGGTCTCTCTGATATCTAAGAGGGTTCTGACTCTTAGCTCCAGTTCGACTATCCTCCGAGTAAGTTGTTTGCAGTCATTACAAGCCATAGTTCTACAGGGAACAAGCTTTAGCTTGCTTGCCTGTGGTCAGTCTTGGAGGGCAGCCCAAAATACTTCTGTTCTCCTTGGGCTTCAGTCCTCTCAGGTTGTTCCTTTTTGTGGTTGTAGTCGATCCACTTTGCCCCTGTCCGAATTTGATTTTGAGTAATATCTTCAAAAACTATCCAAATGATTGAAACTTTCAGAGCATTTCTCCGTGAATAACTAGACAATACGATAGAAGCCAAGCAGGGAAGCAAGCAGGGAAGGTCAGGGGGAGGAGAGGGTGAAAGTTTATCGTAAGATAATAGTTTGTTAGACTAGTAAAGCAACACCATTACTGTACAGTAACTAGCTATAGTCTACTAGTACCATAACCAGAAATCAGCAGGTTTACATTAGTCTGTCGAGTCATTAATTAAGGTTGTTCCTTGGTTAATTGTCATTATACAGTTTGTTAGATACGGCCATGTATCCGGGATATTTTGGCATAATTTTTGTACTGTAGGAGGAAGGGGAGACGTGTCATTTATCTTTATAAACAGTCTATGCTTCAGACAGCGACGTTGTTACTGACACGTAATGGTCACTAGATGGCACTTCTTGCACGGCGCAAAAGCAAGGTCGGGAAAATAAATGTACCTTTGTCAATCTGTCATTAATTTCCGTCCCAGATATCACACATGCGCCTTGCCGACGTTGGCCCGATGTTTAGAAGTTACGTCGGGAAGATGTAGTATGGAGAGCGTTTGCTAATCGTCAAGACGTCAGCATTTGATCGAAACTGACTTCCAGACGATGTGTGGACGATGAATCAAAGCTGCACCACCCGGCTGCTCTACAGATATATCCTGTTAACTACTACATTTATTTATTTAGTTTCGGATCTCTCAGACAGCTAATATTTCACTATCCATAACTGATCTGAAATGTCACTTAGCAAATGAACATATAGCCTATAGGCTGAACATCGACTTTGATAGGAATATAAGGAGTCAATGAAAAACAATATGCTTGACCACCAAAAATGGGCTATTAGCAGTAGCTAGCTACTTGATTCAACCTGGATTTTCTGTGTGTGAGTATTAAATATGAAGAAACACAATTCAAGTTAATGATTTTATATCAGGCTGGATGTTGATGCCATCAAGCTCTTAACCCTTGTGTTGTCTTCGGGTCATTCTGACCCATCAGTCATTGTAACCCACCATCGTATTGCGACAACTTTACCGCATCCAAAAACAAAGTGAAGCATTTTCTTTTAACCGTTGGGCTGTCTCAGACCCCCACATTGCGAAGGTGAAAAGAAAAATATTTTGATTTGTTTTTGTATTGGGTAAAATGTGGTAAACACAACGATGGTTCGTTATGAACCTTTGGGTCATGTGACCCGAAGGCAGCACAAGGGTTAAAAGAACTCCAACACAGAAAAGAGAGAACAACGGAACAGAGAAACATAAATATATATAGACAGCGTTGCCTTCAGTTCCGCGTCTTCCATTTAGTCCAGTCATTTTAAGACAAAATGGGGGTCAACCTAGGACAAATTGCAACAGTTCAGCAATCTCAACTGATTTTGTATCCTCAATATGTCCTGAGTAAGGAAAAAAGGCCCCAAAGAATCCCATCAGTGGAAAGTTTTGTTCATTATTTTTCTCATGTGAATAGGCAAAAATGTTTAACCTTTTAGATATCACCATGAACATTACTGAGTTGATTACTTACATTAAGTCAAACAAAAAATGTATTACAAGTTTTTTTTTAATGTTTTGGTAACATGAACAAACAGTGCATAATAATGTATGCGCTAATTTCCATAAATACCACAACATATCTAAACATTGGATAGAGCCAGGTGAAAATGTCTTGTAGAATCTAGTTGACATCTTAGAGTAAAAGACTATAGAGGCAAACAAATGTCACCATTAGGGGCAGAGATTCAGTCATTCATTCAAGGTCCACTCAACTGTCAATCAACTGTCACTAAGCTGTCACTCAGGTAAGAAAGATTTCCTTTTGTTTATCCTACATGGATTATTCAACCTACATTAATAAAACATACCTGGTGATCAACTACAATTTACATCTGGATGTGCGTTGAGCTGTGGTACGACTATTATTGGTGAAACGACCCAGCCCCAAACCCCATCTCTGCAATAATAATTGGTAAAGGCTGGTTTAAAGTACTTCTACCTGCCTCTAGGTATTAATGCTCATGGGTAGCCTAAATGGGTTCCATTCAGACCTTAACATTAAGTATTTTACTGTTGTATGTCAACAAGATTCAACAAGACATTTTCACCTGGCTATATCCAACATTTAGATCTGTTGTGGTGTTTATGCAAATTAGCGCATACCTAATTCGATTATGCACCTTTTGCCCATGTTAATCAATTAAATGTCGCGCAATCAATGTCAAACAATAAAAAAAATATATATACATTTTTTGTTTGTCTTGATGCAAGTAATCAACTCAGTAATTTCTATGGTGATATCTAAAGGTTTTTACCCTATTCACTTGAGAATATTTTTTTATAGGCGTATGAATAGGCTCTATTTGGGTATTTTTCGAAACTTTCCCCTAATGTAATTCTTCTGGGCTTTTTTTTTCCTTACTGAGGACATATTGAGGATACAAAATCAGTTGAGTTTGCTTATGTTGCAATTTGGCCTATCTTTTTTCATAAAATGACTGGACTAATTGGTCTTCGCTGCCCTCCGACTCTGTCTTGACTCCCTTGGTTACAGTAACTGCCGAAATTAGAAGAAAAAAATCAGACATATCACTGTTAAACCAGAATGTATTAGCCTATGTGTATGTAGGCCTAGGTTACTTATTACAATACAACGCTTTCACATAACATGTAGGCCTATATATGTTATTTTGCTCTATTAGCTAGCTCTACATTTTTGTAAAATTTCTGACCAGTGTTTTCAGAGCTAGCCAAGCCGGTTTGGGTCCCTTTGAGCTAGCTCTATAGCCTAAAGTTCACTCAAAACTAGCTCATTACAGTAACTTTACACATTGTTGTAGGCATCAAAAGCAACATAATTATCGCAAAACGTTTTGATATTTTTCTACTTCCATTTACTTATCTAACAACGAATAATACTGCTCCTTCTAATGTGAAGATAAATGACGGTTTAAAAAGTGAGCGCCTCTAGGCCGCAATATGCTTCTCTGACTCCGTTTACGGATGGGCGGGCTTACGGATAGGACAGATACGGACGGATAGACTGCGTTTATGGTTTTCCGTAGGCTGTGGGCGCTGAAAACAATTCACCGCCAGAAGAGTAGGTGGCGCTAGGGCTGTCACGATAACTACTTTTGTTGTGCGAGGGTTGCACCAAAATTAATTGCGATAAACGATATTATTGTAATTTTCAGACCATTTTATGCACCCCCCCAAGGCGAGTTTTCACGCCTGTTCGCGAGTCTATGTCGCTTCACTCCGTGAACCTGTGCATCGTCCGTTATTGTTTACAACGTTAACAGGGCTCCTTGGTTGGTATTGCCTTTTCAACGTGAGATATACCAGGTGTGGCGTGAGAGCGTGTGAAATGCTTGAAATGCGTGAGAGTTGTCAGCCATGTGTTTGTCAAAAGTTTGCAGCATATTTGTCACGTTTATATTTGCACTGTCGGGAAAAGGCATCTGTAACAGATAACTGTATGGAAGACCCCTTTCCAGCTGCATTTGTTGTCACAGGTTTAACAACTGGGTGGGATAGTTATGTTTTAGGTTAGGATGTTAGGTTGCCTCTTTGTTTCCACTGTTTTAAAAAAAAGTCGACATACCGGCTCTTTCTAACTAGCTTTAGATGTCACGAAACAGAACACTTTATAACACAGTGGGTTCACGCATTCTCTTCACCTGTCGGTGTCCGCTCTGTGTGTGTGGATACGCTAGACCCGCCTACGCTTTCGACACAGAAAGCAGACAAGATGACAGAGGCAGCGGGATCGACTAAAATGTTGGTGACATTCGTTTTTATGTAAAAATGTATATAATCATTATTTTTTATTATAAAAATTATCAGTTGCAATATATCGCGGCACCAAAAATGATTGCGCTCATTTCCATATATCGTGCGATAAGTCAATATATTGACTATCGCCTAGGTGGCGCAACGTTTTTTTGTAAGTCGTCGTCGAGTGTTTATTTATTTAGGTTATCGAGAAGTCGGAGCAAATTTACAAATTAGCCGTTTCATCAATAAAATATACATATTTTCAGCAACTACACTGCCCATTTCTTGTCACATTTTAATTCAGATGCTGATTTACATGTACTGTTTAGCTGAAATATGAATTGTAAAAGCTTACAGCAATGGCGGTCAAAGGATTCTGTTCGTCCTGTTTATCACGGCAACCCTGACACAAGTGGTTCTTAATACTGACCAATCACAGCCAAGGGGGTATCCGTAACTATCCGAAATTACGACGGATAGTTAAATTCAGGAGGTGCACGTAGAGCTCTCCGGGGCTCTCCGAGGGCTCTCGGAGCGCTTGGAGAGGGCGTTCCCCGTAGAGGAGGGCGTTCCCATGTGTCCGTTTTTTGGAAAACGGAGAAGCATATCTCCGCCAGAGCCAGAGACTCGCGAGTCAGAAGGCTGATATATGCTTCTCCGTTTGCAATACAACACGGTATGAGCATAATGGAACGTTCTTGCTGAAACAGTCAGTGATGAGCCGACGTATCTGCGACGTCTGAAATAGAGCACAGAAATGAGAAGAAATCCGATCATTTGCCAATGCTTGTCCGACTTTATGAATAGAACATGACGTTGCGATCTCAGGCCGACGTCGGCAAGACGTACAGTTAGGTCCATAAATATTTGGACATTGACACAATTTTCATCATTTTGGCTCTGTATACCACCACAATGGATTTGAAATGAAACAATCAAGATGTGCTTTAAGTGCAGACTTTCAGCTTTAATTTCAGGGTATTTACATCCAAATCAGGTGAACGGTGTAGGAATTACAATACATTTTATATGTGGCCCCCCCCTTTTTAAGGGACCAAAAGTAATTGGACAATTGGCTGCTCAGCTGTTCCATGGCCAGGTGTATGTTATTCCCTCATGGGAGTTCGTTATTTCATTGACAAGGAGCAGATAAAAGGTCTAGAGTTCATTTCAAGTATGGTATTTGTGTTTGGAATCTGTTGCTGTCAACTCTCAATATGAAGTCCAAAGAGCTGTCACCATCAGTGAAGCAAGCCATCGTTAGGCTGAAAAATCAAAACAAACCTATCAGAGAGATAGCAAAAACATTAGGTGTGGCTCAATCAACTGTTTGGTACATTCTTAAAAAGAAAGAACGCACTGGTGAGCTCAGCAACACCAAAAGACCCGGAAGACCACGGAAAACAACTGTGGTGGATGACAGAAGAATTCTTTCCCTGGTGAAGAAAAACCCCTTCACAACAGTTGGCCAGATCAAGAACACTTTCCAGGAGGTAGGCGTATCTGTGTCAAAGTCAAAAATTAAGAGAAGACTTCACCAGAGTAAATACAGAGGGTTCACCACAAGATGTAAACCATTGGTGAGTCTCAAAAACAGGAAGACCAGATTAGAGTTTGCCAAAAAACATCTAAAAGAGCCTGTACAGTTCTGGAACAACATCCTATGGACAGATGAGACCAAGATCAACTTGTACCAGAATGATGGGAAGAGAAGAGTATGGAGAAGGGAAGGAACTGCTCATGATCCAAAGCATACCACCTCATCAGTGAAGCAGCACTGGTTCCCTTGTGTTTATCGATGATGTGACTGCTGACAAAAGCAGTAGGATGAATTCTGAAGTGTTTCTGGCAATATTATCTGCTCAGATTCAGCCAAATGCTTCAGAACTCATAGGACGGCGCTTCACAGTGCAGATGGACAATGACCCGAAGCATACTGCGAAAGCAACCAAAGAGTTTTTTAAGGCAAAGAAGTGGAATGTTCTGCAATGGCCAAGTCAATCACCTGACCTAAATCCAATTGAGCATGCATTTCACTTGCTAAAGACAAAACTGAAGGGAAAATGCCCCAAGAACAAGCAGGAACTGAAGACAGTTGCAGTAGAGGCCTGGCAGAGCATCACCAGGGACGAAACCCAGCGTCTGGTGATGTCTATGGGTTCCAGACTTCAGGCTGTCATTGACTGCAAAGGATTTGCAACCAAGTATTAAAAGTGACAATTAGATTTATGATTATGTTAGTTTGTCCAATTATTTTTGGTCCCTTAAAAAGGGGGGGGCCACATATAAAATGTGTTGTCATTCCTACACCGTTCACCTGATTTGGATGTAAATACCCTGAAATTAAAGCTGAAAGTCTGCACTTAAAGCACATCTTGATTGTTTCATTTCAAATCCATTGTGGTGGTATACAGAGCCAAAATGATGAAAATTGTCCAAATATTTATGGACCTAACTGTATGTGTGCTATCTGGGGTGTTGTTAGTCTGTGATTATTGGGTGTGCTTTGCCTTCGGCAAGGGCACAACCTTTGTTCTCTCACATATATATTATTATTATTAGTGTGTTTGCTGCAAGCAAAAACACTATTGTTATTCTGCATACTTATTATTATTATTTTTTTTTCCTCCCACTTTTTTTGCTCGCCTACTCCTTTCACACCGTTTAAGCTAGAAACACCGTTCAAACTTCACTTGATAAAGTCTGAACTGCTCTAGTGTGCTATTACTTTTCTCACTGATAACTTTTAAAGTTTTTAAGATATTAAAGTTTAAAGTGCTAAAAAAATGAATGGGTTTCAATGGTTCAGAATGTTCAAGTCAAATTCAATTGTGACGTCATGCACTGACAGAACTGTTTCTCACCGCGTCAATTTTTGACACTGTTTAACATTTCCTGCCTGAATATGCAGACTTTTTCAAATAATATACCTGAACTGTTTATACCATTTTGAAGACAAGATTTAGGGCTTTCTAATGATGTAAATATTTATATGATCATGTTAGGCAAATCATCCTTTATCAAGACGATTTCACTGAGCCATTCTGACAAAAATCTTCTCCGTCTGCATTACGTTTTTTTGAAAACCTAATTTTTAACCACTTTCACTACAAGATAGAGGATATGTTAGAGCATATGAAATGTGCATACTTTTGTCGTGAATTCAGAACAGCAGACAGATTTAAGATAGACTATTTTGTTTAAAAGTTATGACCACTGAAGTGATGAGTGGGATAACGCAATTCCAATCTAGCGCGATGGCTCTCCATAACTAAAAACGGTTTTACTTTTTTGCACAATCGACCAAATTAGCCAAACAAGGTATGTACATTGAGCTTAAAGTGTACATAATATAGCTAGATCATTTTTCTTTAAGCAAGTTTCACAAAAATCGGCAAAAATCGAGGCTCAACACTGTCATATCCGACTGTCATGAACAGCCAAACCGGGGTCACGAAAGGTTTACTGCAGCTGGCGTTACTACGAACAAAAGCTTCGTAACTGAAAAGTTTTTACTTTTAGTTGACGATATTGAACACAGACGTTAAGAAACTTGTCTTTACTCTAAATATATTCTCTGTTTTCAATTTGAAGCAGTAAATCTAACACAGTAGGAATTCTCCCACGACATCCGGTCGCTCCGCTTTGACAAATATGTTTTCTCAGTCCACCATACATTAGACGAGCTAATTTTCGAGCACTTTCAATACAAGATACAGGCCATGTTAGAGTTGATATATATACATAATTGTGTGGGCAATGTAGAACAGCAGACAGATTTGACATATGATCTTTTGTTTTAAAGTTATGGCCATTCTAGTGACGGGTGCTTACAACGCTAGCTACGACTGTCATCATACAGTACTGTAGCTGCCATAGAACGGCGAAACTAGCTACGTCTATCGTTCATTACCTACAAACAAGTGCTTCGTAACAGTATTTACTTTTTATCGGCGATATTGACAACAGAGGTTAAGGAACTTGTCTTTAATCAAAAGATCGTCTCCGTTTTCAATTTGAAGCAGTATCTAGCTTACTGTAGAAAATCTCCGATTGTATCCTCTCTCTAGCTTCTTCGGCTAAAGATGGACGACAATGACGATGCATGCATTATTCACTCCTACGGTGTTAATACAGTCTGTAAAAATACCACTTTGACACACTTGCAAGAAATGATCCACTGGCTAGATGTAGCATGATCTTATTTACCACCCACAATAGTTCTGCTTTTTTTGCAGCAGCATTCTGAGTTAGAGTAGCTAGCTTTTCCAGTTGCACAACAAAGTCACATAATGTGACGAGATTGAATTTAAAAAACTCACCAGGGACAACGACAACATCGGCAACCCTGCACTATGGATTATTATTTTGATGTCATCTTTAAATTAAGTGTCTGAACAGGACTGGTTGTGCAGGCACAACCAGTGCCTGCACTTTTCTCCTTCATCTTGAACCTAAAACCTAGATTCTAGGTTAGAAATGTTGACAATGACCAACAGTTGCTACGTTACAAGAAACAAGGAACCAATCCGATTGGCCAACGTTCTTCACTGTTCCACTGTTCAAACTTTTATTAATACTTTTCAGAATGGGTTTTATTCGCAAAGAAACATCACACAGACAAGGAATTTACTGTGGCAGGAAGGTGCACACATTAAACATATAAGAATCTTAAATAAGAAGTGTACAAGTCTAACTAATACTAAGGGTTTAAAAATGTAAAAGGCTTAGAATGAAATAAAATATAAAATGGCTCTAACATAACGCTTTAACATTTATGAAATTAAATAAGACACCCTTTTCATCACTCTTTTTTCTCCTTTTTCAACCGTGAGAAAATATTGCAATGCATAACAATGACAGATATACTTTTAACAGTCTCACCATTTTGGTTTCAAAGCAACACTTTTTTTCACCTTCATACTGCTGACATACTTTTGTCTGCTATGATATTGATAACTGTTATGCAATATACTCTTCATTACTATATTTGTTCATTTTTCTAACTTCAAACTTTTTTCTGTTTCTCAATCTTTCATTCTTTAATACTTTTAACGCTTAAAAATGTATGAAAGTCAATAAGATACTCTTTTCATCGCTGTTTTTTCTCCATTTTCAACAGTAAGAAAATATCGCAATGCATAACAATGACAGATATACTTTTAACACTTTTTCTCACCATTTTGTTTTTAAAGCACATACCTCTTTTAAAATTTTTGTAAAACCGTCTTCACTATTCAAGCCATCAAAACAATTGTTTCAACTGCTTTCAGCAAACACACATTTTCTTCAGGAAATGTACCTTTCTAGTTATTTTTGCCCCCTTAAAACTCAGTCAATATTTGGCCTACATAAACAACCTAGGTGTCAAAAGTTTCGTCTTGGTAGCGATTGAGTTGCTTCTATTGGGATTTACGTTCCGTTGCACGGTTTAAGTAGAAATTAAGATTTTGTGGCGAAAAGTGAAGCTAACGGTGGCTAACTTGCTAGCCACAGTCAATGACGCTACTTACGTCACTAAAGTCACGAAACCTCGCGTTACTACCTCTAGCAGAACATTAGCAGAGCCTGTTTAAAGACATTCTCTGACATTAGTTTAGCAGCTCGTTAACTTCTGGGAGATAGCTAAGCTAACTGCTTTACTGCAAGGCAGCTGCAGAAACACCACAAGCAAAGAGGCCAGGGTGATAACTATTTACTAATTTTACTTTGTGATATGACACACAATTGTGATGTGTAATGTACAATATAAGATGATATTATTAAGGAAGTACATTTACTTTCGGAAACAGTAGTCTACTATTTCACTGAAGTATTAGCATCATGACATTAACCTCTGTTGCCCGGGCAACACATACTACAGTGGTCTATGATGCATCTGTTTTCAATTGTTAAAATAAACATTCCTTACATACATTTTCGTTGTAGGATTTATTATGACATTAGATTACAAGTAAACGATTTGTTGGTGAAATTATCATTACCTGTGGTTTCAAACCAGTGCAGCTCACTGCAACGCTGTAGCCTACGCGAGACACTGCAAAAACATCTACACAGCTGTTTAGGAAGTCAAACGGCCACAGAACATGTTCGGCACTCCCCTTACTTAAATCAAAAGTCTAACTACTAACCTGAACTTCATTGCCACAGCCTAAACTTTGTCAATCTGTTCATGAAAATAATTAATTTCAGCCTAAACCGTACAACGGAATGTTAAATCCAATTCAACCAACGCAATCGCTACCAAGACGAACACAGCAGTAGTCTAGTACTGCACCGTAGTAGTACAATTTGCAGCTTCTCCACACAGGGCTATATCGCATTTTGCGTTGTTACTGACAATGATCGCTACCAGTGAGCTTTTTATGAATGAGCGATTTTCCACTAAATAAATGTCAAGCTTATTTACGTTTTGGGGGGCATATTTTCAGTTAGCAGATGGTACTGTTTGAATCGCGATTCCATCTTCTACTGCCGGTAACGTCGTAGAATAATCTTCAAAGCGGGTTCTTTTTTAATGAATGAATGCAATGAGTAGGCTAAATGCCTGAAAATATCACGAGAAGGGAAAAACTTAAAAGGACGTTTAAGTCATAGAGATTAGGGTGCATAACGATGAGGCTGCCTCTTGCAGGGGAAATGAGAAGACATCTATTTCATTCTACACTTCACTCGTATTTTCAGTTGTAAATGAGCAGCAACAAAAAATGCTTTTAAATCTATGTAATCTTTATAAATAATAAGTATGCATTTTTATATAAAATATACAATATACAGAAATATCAGTTGTAAAAATGTCATTCAAAAACGGACCCCTGTGCAACCGACGCAAGCAAGCACACCCTACAATTTCCCCAGAAATTGTATCCTCTCTAGTTTCATTATAACGTTTGTTGCCTGGCCCTTCAACCATTACGCAACATTTTATTTACTGGCTAAAGGATGTCACGCACGTTGCAGGTTAGACTGCAGTTGGTCTATAAATGCGTAGCCCGATATCAACATAGGGACCTCTCAAAATGCAGAGTTTTGTCTGAGGCTGTCATACAAAGTATACAAAGCGTGTACGCTCAATCCACATCAACACAATGGCAAACTTTCTCTCAGTTGTGTGAAGGCCAAAACTTTTGAATGCTTTTTACATCGCTGTTTGACAAGGAACTAGCCGCGGATTTAGTAAAGTTATACGCAGCGGTCGTCTCGACTTATCATGAAGGTTTTGGTTGAACAACTCTTTTCAGCCACCCGTTGGTAAAACTGTTTCAAAGAATGTCAGCGCCCAGGTGGGATCTGCCCAAGGTGCTGGAAGCCAGGGCCGGATCCAGGGAGGTGCAGGGGTAGGCTACGCCCCCCACCCCTTCTGACTCTTTCTGCCGTGCCCCCAGCTCCTTCTGACTTCAGCCAAAAATGTTATATGTTGAAGGTATATGAAAAAGATAGATAGTAAAGTGTAGCATGGTGTTTAATATTAAACCCTGCAATTTCATACTTCTGTTTCCGTTTTAATCTTTAGCCTATTTGTTTTCATAGAAGATACAAGGCTAGTAAGACGTTAACAGTACAGTACAGTAGTCTTTTAGCTTGGTTAGTCACCGGTTGTTCTTTGCGTGCGTGTTTGTACAAAGAAAAACCTTTTATCATGCATCGATGTCTGATCCCCAAACCATCTACTACTGCCTCTGCTACAAGGGATATTGGACAAAAAAATCCTACTCCAGAGCAGGCAGAGCGTGCTGGTCCTAGTGGAAGCACTTCCCTATCTCTCGGTACCAACGTTACCGCTGCTGTGGGTGCTGTGAAGGCGAGCATGGTTTGAATGACAGTCGGTTCTGCAAACGTACCCCCATGCGAATTTTCAGTCAAGGTCCCGGGCATTCAACCCAAGTTGGTATCGCTCTCGAACTTGGTTAGAGTACTCAGCCAAGCTAGATGCATGTTTCTGCTTCCCCTGTCGACAATTTGGAGCCATAAATGATAAAGACATAACCTTCACTAAACAAGGTTTTACCAATTGGAAAACGGCAATGTGTATTTTACATAAAGCTCAAAAAAATATTTTGCGCTGAAATGTAGGCCAAAAAAATTTGCTTGCATGCTATGCGCAGAACCGAATTTAACTTGTCAAAGTTGAGTAAGTTCAGTGGGTAAAATGGGAGTCAGGTGGCTGAGCGGTTAGGGAAGCGGGCTATTAATCAGAAGGTTGCCAGTTCGATTCCCGGCCGTGCCAAATGACGTTGTGTCCTTGGGCAAGGCACTTCACCCTACTTGCCTTGGGGGGTATGTCCCTGTACTTACTGTAAGTCGCTCTGGATAAGAGCGTCTGCTAAATGACTAAATGTAAATGTAAAATGGACATACAGTGAACCTCGCAAATCTCACAATTAAAAAATGTAGCTGTAAAACAGTCGGTTTTGAAAAAGCCACCGAATTGACGTCAGTTCGGTGGCTCCACCTTTTTTGGCTCTGGTCTATACCTTTGTCATGCCCCAAAATTTACTGCGAGCTGCTGTGTGTGTACTTCCACGGAATTACAAAGAAGAATGTTTTTCAAGGATATTGAAAATGGACTACGGTCGTAAATGCAGTGTTCAGAGAATGCTGACACTCTTCAGGGTCTTCCCAAGGAACCAAATACTCGACAGGCTGTGATGTTTGTCTATGAGAAGATCCCTGTGCAGTTCGACCCTCAATTACACATTTGCTCGAACCATTTCACCGAGGACAGTTTTGAAAACCTGGAACAATAAAAAGCAGGATTTGTTATGAAGCTGTTGCTGAAAAGAGGTGCTGTTCCGACCTTGATGTTCATCACAACCGCAAGCTGTAGTATGATGTTGTCGCTAACAATTATTAGCAATGCTAACGTATCCTTCCTGTATCTAGCATCAGTAGAATGTGTGATGATTTAGTTTATTGGCAATGGGGCTAACATTATTTCATGTTCCTGACTGTTTCATTCAAATAAATAACCTGTGTTGTCATGTAAATCTACAATTCAAGATGCATGTTTGTCCAGATACATTTTTCAGCAAGATAGCTAGAGCTAACTGAAGCTGAGTTGAATCACGATAGTTTGTTTGCTAAGCTGTAGCAAAGAATGTTCTTCTATACTCTTTGGCTGTATTGCTAACGTTACCCACCTAAGTCGATCGCGTTTGCTTCGACAACAGAAGTGGAAACAACTAACGTTATCATTTCAAATTATATCTAGTCAATCTGTTGAAAACAGTGTTGTGTAGACACAATAGATTTATTTGTACGTTTTTATTTAAAGTCTCCACCTTCGATGTTTCAGTGAGTGCTGTTGGCTGCGTTGCGTCTTTGCTCTGCAGCTTCACTCGTTCCAAGCCAACCAATCAGCGTGCAGCTCATCTATATATTCATGAGCATACCATAAAAGGAGAAAACCTAGCGTTTCATTCTGGGGCTATTTCACAGGATGCATCAGGGCTCATAAAACAGCACCTGGGCCATTTTCTGTCAATCACCCCTTTAAGTGTGGACGTCCCTATTTAGCATCACATTAAACCCAGAATATGTCTTAGGTTTTGGCTAAGCCCTGAATGTTTACAACGTCTGCCTCCGCTCCTGATTAACACTCGGATCGATAAGCATTCTCAAAAATGGTAGTGTGGAAGAAATTGGGATATCCTGTGTGCTTACATTATTCCCTAATCAATAGAAATAGTCATTGGATACTAGTTAGTACGTTCTCATGTAAGCTTGCTATTAATAAGAGTATATTGTGTCTGTGTCAGGGTTAATAGACGTTCGGGGTCAGGAGAAAGTACTGGCTAAACGTTCCTTGTCATGACTACAAGGAGAGCTCCAACTATGAACTCTCTAGTCTGAGAGTTGTCATGTGTTGGGAGCAGTGAATCTCTTTCTCTGAGACTGTTGAAACGTCATTACTGCCTGACTGTCACAATCTATGTTTACATTCTTGTGCCCTATAAAAGATGGTCCTCCGGCTTTCAGAGCTGAGAGAGACATGATTGAGACCTAAGCCTGGTGTCGTGTTGTCATTTTATTGTCAGGGGTCTGGTATTCTCTCCCAATCTGCAGATTGATAATACTTATTAAAATCCAGAACTCAACTGAACTTAGTCACTCCGTTTATGAAGAGACGGACAAAACACTTTCTTCATCAGTAGTAATATTTACATTTACATTTAGTCATTTAGCAGATGCTCTTATCCAGAGCGACTTACAGTAAGTACAGGGACATTCCCCCCGAAGCAAGTAGGGTGAAGTGCCTTGCCCAAGGACACAACGTAATTTTGCACGGCCGGGAATCGAACTGGCAACCTTCAGATTACTAGCCCGACTCATTCACCGCTCAGCCATCTGACTCCCATATAATATATATAATATAAAAAATAATACAATCTGGTTCCGTAATCATGATACCCTCCAGAAATGGGAGTCAGGTGGCTGAGCGGATAGGGAATTGGGCTAGTAATCAGAAGGTAGCTGGTTCAAACTGTGCCTTTTTTCCACTTTACGAAAGGTAGGCTTCTGACTCATACACAATCATGATTGAGATTATATATTTTTTTGATTGTGTTACGTTCATTTTTGGTCATAGTTACTGTAATTTCATGTTGATGAAATTAATGGGTTGTATCTGCAACTTAGTGCTGCTCTCACTCAACTCAATTATGTCTGTTTTCTACATTTGATATTGACACGTTAGTGCTTCTTGTTAATGAATTGTATTCTGTTTTTGTCCCTTCTTTTCAGGCCCTGTTTGTACTGTTCATTCTGGCATACATCCATATTGCCTTCTCCCGTTCACCTATCAACTGTCTGGAACATGTAAGGGAGAAATGGCCACGTGATGGTATTCTGCGTGTAGAAATTCAACGCAACTCCAGCAGGGCACCTATATATCTGCAGTTCTATGAAATTGACAGTATTCAGGGTCTGGTGAAGAAACCTGAAGGAGAGGTGGAAAGAGAATTCCATGGCGGAGCAGCAGGTGGATTGGACCTGTCTGCTTTAAATCAGGAAGAGGAGGAAGATGATGAATTGACCCTGGAGATGTTTGACAACAGCTCAGTACAGGTAAGTTGCTTCACTTTTCTGATGGGGTAGGGCAGGGGTGGGCAATTAATTTTCCCGAAGGGCCACATGAGAAATTGGGGCCGTTGTGGCGGGCTGAACCAATAGGCTGAACTTAAAGATCCTGTAAACTGGAATTGAAAATGAGTTTTAAGTTCATTACACCACAGAAGAATGTGTTGTTAACTACCCATCCAAATTCGAATGAAAAAACCCCACCGACAAGCATGTTAAATTAGGCTTGAAATCGTGAGAAAATCAGAGGTCTTCTCTGCTTGAGACTGGGGGGGCCTGTCGCCTGAAGGAGCTGAATCTCCGCCCCCTCGAATTTATTGAATTTAGCAACAAAAGCAACACTAGCTAAATCAATTGCAGATATCAGAACAGACCTACCTGCAGTCTCTGAATGTTTTATGTATTAATTACTTTGTCTTTGCATCCTACCAGCTGAGTAACAGAATGCAACCGTCTGTGATCTGACGTAGATAGGTCAAAGTGACGTAGATTGGTAATTTTTTGGCTCCGCCCATTAAAACCTGATCTGAAAACGGAAGAGAAACTGTTCTACGGTCTAACTCCACATTTCAGTGCGACAAAGTTTTTGCGCTTTGCACATGCTTTCGGGAAATAATTTCACACGTATATAATGTACTGAGAAGCAAATCATGGAATTTGCTTTATAGGATCTTTAATTCTGCTCAAAATTAATTTTATTACTTTATAAAAAAACTGTAAATTATATGTTTTGGAGATGCTACTGGTAATACATGTTACAATAAGGCTATGATTTTTTGAAGTGTCTTTTTTTTAACATACCTTTCAACCTTCACAAAAATAAATAAGATGTATGTTAAAAACCAGCAATTCATTAACTTTATACAAAAGCAATAAGTGCTTTTGATGTTGTTCAGTTTCCTACTGAAAAATCCAGTCTGTCTTGAACTTAAGTGCATCTAAGTCTGATTGAATGTCTGAGGTAGATATGCGAAGGACAGCTGACAGGTGATCATCAGGGTCTGCAGCTTAACTAGCAAACCATCAGCGGCCCGCACCCACTCTGCATCAGTCAAGTTCTTGTATTTGTCCACATGTTTAGTCCCGTAGTGAGTAGCATGTGCCTGCAGAGCCGGAGAGCCTGCATGTGCCTTTCAGGACTGCAGTACTAGGACCCTAGTTTTATCTGACAGTGCCGCCTTGCGAATTGGATGGCCATGGACTGGAACAAGATAATCAATATTTTCCTGCAGTAGTGAATGTAGGTTACGGCTCGACATAAAATTATAACAAGAAGAAGAGGAAGTGAATGTAGCTTTTTTCGTAACAAGATGGACGCGAATCAGAGTGTAAGTAGCTGAGAATCACGCGTGGTTATGTGTAAAACAATTCTGGGTCTTGAATTGGACAATAAAGTTAACGTTAGCTAGCTAACTTCAACTTTGCTGTAGAAATCATTTCACAACACGGGAGGGGTTTTATACATAGCCACACGTTAACATACATAGCTTATACATAGCTTTACTGTTAACAACCAAGTTGAAGAGAGAAAGTACTATTTGTGGGGAATACTGCTTTGGTCGCACTCTTTTTGGTCTTTTGGTAGTCGCGAAAATCTAGAAATGTGGTTCTGAAACTTAAGCTTCAAAATGTTGCTCTCGAGTGGTTGATAGGGTGGAGGGAATGATGAAGAGTTGGATTGAGCGATGCAGGTGTATTTGGTGGAGGGGTGGATGGATGTGATACTGCGATTGTTATTGTTTATAAGGGGTGTAACAATATATCGTGGTACAATACATTGCGGTACAAAAATGTAACAATATGTATTGTGGAGTCATGACGATATTTTTTCGATATGACATTCGTTTTATCCTATTGGTTGAGCTACCTATCTTGCACCTACGTCTCGCGTACACACAGCATTGAACATTCACAGCTTGAACTGGGCAGTAGCCTAGCAGGGCAAAATGAGTTAGACTGATATAGAACAGTGGTTCTCAAACTGTTGTACGCGTGCCCCCTTCTAGTGATACGCAGAGGAATCTTAGAAATATTTAAATACTTTAACCATGATATCATTGAAATGTGATTTTAAGTAAGTTTTGCCTTCCCTATAATATTTTAGCTTCGAAACAAAGATAAATGTTGGCACGCGCTAGGACCAAACTGTTCCCGGGTTCCTATTACAGTACTATACCACAGTGACCGGACATAATGTAGCTATGTTAGCCTGCTGCTGCTACATAGGCTATTACTTTGCTTTGATTCATGTAAAGTAGCATGATTATACGTCAATATAAGGCAAGGTAGCGCGACGTGATGCAAACGTTACAAGCTGATGCTGCACATTATTCAAGACACAAGTGGATATATTTTTTTTTTACTATTCACAGGGCATTTGTCATTATCTCCATTACTTCAAAAAGTCACGTGAAAGTGTAAGGGTTTTCCTCTCCTTCACTCGCAGTCCACCGGCGTGCGAATACAAACAATGACGTTATGGTGGCAAAATGGAGTCAGATGGCTGAGTGGTGAGGGAGTCGGGCTAGTAATCTGAAGGTTGCCAGTTCGATTCCCAGCCGTGCCAAATGACATTGTGTCCTTGGGCAAGGCACTTCACCCTACTTCGGGGGGAATGTCCCTGTACTTACTGTAAATCGCTCTGGATAAGAGCGTCTGCTAAATGACTAAATGTATTTAAATGTAACATAAATTAACACAGAACTGGATGATATCGCAATTTAACTTTACTGATGATGGGCTTATCGTATTTATGCAGCCACAAAAAAAATACGTTTATTTAGCTTCTTTCTCCAGAGGGGCAGATCAGCCAATCAGGGCAAACAGGCTGTTGCCTGGGCAACACTAGCCTGTACCTGTGCACGTCCCTGAGGGTAGGCTTACTACTGTAACGTCGGTCATAATGGTGGTACTTGGAGTCAAATATTTTCTGAGGTGGTACGGGGTGTAAAAAGTTTGAGAACCACTGTTTTACACAAACATTGTTACTTAACATACAGAAGTTCAAATAAAAATATTTGCACATTCTTGAAGTTGATTTAGAATTATTATTTTTTTCTTTCTGGGGGGTTCAACGTATCTAGATACGTATCGTATCGTGACGCCAGTATCGGGATACGTATCGAATCGTGAACTGAGTGTATCGTTACACCCCTATTGTTTATTATTGTATATATATTTATGTATATGTATCCATATCTGAATAATCAAATTTTGAGTTAATGAGTTTGAGTTAATAATCAGAGTTTTCCTTGTTTCTTGCCTCTCTCAAACCATTCAAATAGCCTAACTTGTTGCGATCTAGTGACACTGAATAGTATATTTCGTCATCCAATTCGCTAGGTGGCGCTGTCAGATAAATCTAAGGTCCTAGAACTGCTGTCCTAAAACTGCGGTCCTGAAACTGCAGCTCTCAGGCTCTGCAGGCACATACTATTGCCCGTAGTGCCGATTCAAATTGTAATCCTTCAAAACAGCGACATGTTCTCCACAAACTAAGCACACAGCTTTTCCTTTGACTTCAGTAAACAGATACTTAGAGGTCCAAGTCTTGTTAAAAACTAGACATTCTGTATCAACCTTTCGTTTTTTTACTGTGAGCGGACATTTTCAAGGGCTAACCAGCAGCTAACTCTGTGTCTCCTGTTGGTGAAGTTGCATAAGTGCACATACGTAAATCACTTTATCACTGTAGTCTTTCAGGACTACAGATTTCCTACCGCTCACATTTATTTTTCATTTTTGATTTACCTCACACGGGCCGGACTGGGACAGACCGCATTTTAAGGATCCCCGTAAAATGCCCAGGTCTGGGTTAGGGTTAGTGTGGTTAGCCTTTGTTCATAAAATGTAAGAAAGATAATGAATTACCTTTTCTTTTTTTTTTAAACTTTGATAGGATACTAATGTAACTGCAAGGAGGTTTGAGTTTCCGGACCTAAGTGACCTAGATGTGAAATGATGGGTGAGGAGGTCCTGGAGATGTGTTCCGATTTCCGTGTCCGGGTGAGAACCCGGGCAGCACTGTTCTGAACATACTGCATCCTCTGAATGGTTTTTGCTGGTAGACCTGCCAGCAGAGAGTTGCAGTAGTCAAGACGGTGGCTTGAGCGCAGACGGGAGCGATTAGGGAATCGGGCTAGTAATCAGAAGGTTGTTGGTTCGATTCCCGGCCGTGCAAAATGACGTTGTGTTCTTGGGCAAGGCACTTCACCCTACTTGCCTCGGGGGAATGTCCCTGTACTTACTGTAAGTCGCTCTGGATAAGAGCGTCTGCTAAATGACTAAATGTAAATGTAAAAATGTAAAGCCTCTCAACCGTCCTTATACTTCTTGAACTGTCAGCGGTCTTTGACTCAACCACTAGCTTTTTGGTCAACCACTAGTTTCCCATCTACACGCGGTCTGAAATGGGTATTACTGGCTCCACTCCATCACTGTTGACGACATCTCAGAGGCAGCCTCTCGCTCGGCAAGAAACCTAGACACCCTTGATGCCAGCTAGATTTCAAGAATCACAGGAACATGCTATGGCCCTGGTGATCAGTCACCCCAAGTTCTCAAACACCCCTCCACTGCTGAGGTTGCTCCACTGGCTGCTAGTCGCTGCAAGAATCAGGCACAAAACCCTAACCTATGTTGTGAGGAAGCAATAGGGGTAGGGAAATTCACAAATCTCTGGATTTGATAAGATTTAGGGCTCTCAATCTCCATTCCATAGGATGCAGTCTTGTCTCTTCCTTACCATGTGCTTGCCTTTGGCAAGGCACAACCTATATTCTCTCATGTATATTTATTGGATGTACTTGCCTTTGGCAAGGCACAGACTATATTATTTCTCATATCTTTTTATTATTATAATTGGGTGTGCTTTGCCTTCGGCAAGGGCACAACCTTTGTTCTCACATATATATTATTATTGGGTGTGCTTTGCCTTCGGCAAGGGCACAACCTTTGTTCTCTCACATATATATTATTTATTGTGAGAATGCTGTTAAGCATTCTCAATATTGTTTTCCTGTTTCTCTTTATTATTATTATTATTATTGTGAGAATGCTGTTAAGCATTCTCACTATTGTTTTCCTGTTTCTCTTTATTATTGGGTGTGCTTTGCCTTCGGCAAGGGCACAACCTTTGTTCTCTCACATATATATTATTATTTTTATTATTCTTTTTGCCCCCCTAAAACTCAGTCAATATTTGGCCTACATAGACAACCTAGGTGTCAAAAGTTTCGTCTTGGTACCCATTGAGTTGCTTCTATTGGGATTTACGTTCCGTTGCATGGTTTAGGCTTAGGTTAAGTTTTTGTGGCGAAAAGTGAAGCTAACGGTGGCTAATTTGCTAGCCACAGTCACTGACGTTACTAACGTCACTACGTCACTAACGTCACGAAAACTCGCTTGACTACCTCTAGCCTGTTTACGCTCCTGTTTCGCCCGCGAGACAAAAATGCTGCCTCCCCCTTCCTCAGTTACGACGCACTAAATTCTAAAAAATATATTTTTTAGACGCTACACATGTTATACATCGTTGGAAAGCTACGATTCTTGTGCTTCCATTGAAATAAACCAATTCAAGATCAAGTCGCAATAGCAAGCAAAGTCAACGTCTTTTTCCGGTGAACATTCCTTCAACAATGCCAAAGAAAAAAGTTGTACTCACCCTAAGTTGTTCAAATAGGTCCAGGTGTGCAAATCATGCCATCAAAACTTGATCTGCGTAAGTCCCAAGGGTTCAAAGTATCTAACCATGTAAAGTAATTCGTCCAAATACAATGTTTTACGTTCATGAATAGCCATTATCCTTTGTTTCATTATGCAAGTTAGCCGACGGAAGAAACAACTTGTTCACATAAAAGTGTTATTTTCTCCGATTTATCAACGGAGTATTTACAAAATGAAGGTCTCAAAATGTCCGTTGAACCCTCCCCTTTTGATTGACACCTTGTTCGACCCAATAGGAGCTTCCATGCCCCGTTGACAGCCCTCTAAAGCCAACTAGGTCTGTGCGTCCTGCCCCCCCCCGCCCCCCCCCCCCACACTCGTTCTAAACAAATTTCTCGAACTGGCTTCGACTGGCTCTGAAATTAGCTCGTTAGCCTTGTAGCTGACAGCTAGCTGAAAATGCCAATACCTCATTTGTATGCGTCTGTGGAGCCTTCAAAATAACAGTCGATTGCGCAATATGGTTGACAGAATCAGTGTTCTTTGTGCGCCAATCCTTGGAATCAGATAAAGCACTCCAATGTGTTCATGCTTCAGTTTTTGTGTTTCAGTATTACTAATTAGGGATTTAGCTATTATATATGATATTTCTAAGTACCAGAGATGGGCCAGAGATAACAATTATGAAAAATAATACCTTTTTATTTGACCTTGACCTTGGTTACAAAGGGTCATTTTGGAGTCTCCAAAAGACCCTTTTAGAAAATTCCTGGATGTACTCTTATAAAAACATGTGTCAAATATGAATATATTGTGGTATTATGTTTGACTTTTGATTTGAATTGGGTAAGGCTTCAACCTGTGGTCCAATTTAGTCTTCCAGATAATACCTACCACCTCTAGGCCTCTTCAGGCCTCTGTTTTCAAAACAAAATCTAGGCGGAAATAGAAATTTTCACTTTCCTTGTGTTCAAGCTTCTATTACTCAACACTAGAAGGACTGACAGGGGTCCTGACAACAGGGGACATAACTTCAGAGTGTCAGCTTTCAAAAGAGATCATTTACATGCATGTACTCCAAATGGTTCAAGAACAGCTTCCAATTTACTTTGGGTATGCTGTTTAGGCGTTTTCAGGCAAATTTAACAGGAACATGAAAAGGCTAGCAGAACATTAGTTTAGCAGCTCGTTAACTTCTGGGAGATAGCTAAGCTAACTGCTTTACTGCAAGGCAGCTGCAGAAACGCCACAAGCAAAGAGGCCAGGGTGATAACTATTTACTAATTTTACTTTGTGATATGACACACAATTGGGATGTGTAATGTACAATATAAGCTGATATTATTAAGGAAGTACATCTACTTTCGGAAACAGTAGTCTACTATTTCACTGAAATATTAGCATCATGACATTAGCCTGTGTTGCCCGGGCAACACATACTACAGTGGTCTATGACGTATCTGTTTTCAATCGTTAAAATAAACATTCCTCACAAATACATTTTCGTTGTAGGATTTATTATTAAAGTTTTTACTTTTAATTGACGATATTGAACACAGATGTTAAGTAAATTGTCTTTACTCTAAATATCTTCTCCGTTTTCAATTTGAAGCAGTAAATCTAACACAGTAGGAATTCTCCCACGACATCCGCTCGCTCTGCTTTGACTAACAAATATGTTCTCAGTCCACCATACATTAGACAAGCTAATTTTCGAGCACTGTCGATACAAGATACAGGCCATGTTAGAGTTGAATTGTGTGGGCAATGTAGAACAGCAGACAGATTTGAAATATGATATTTTGTTATGGCCATTCTAGTGACACTACGACTGTCATCATACGGCGAAACCAGGTCACATAGCTAGCTACGTTTTTCCAGACATGATATTCGTTACCTAGCTACAAACAAATGCTTCGTAACTGAAGAGTATTTACTTTTTATTGGCGATATTGACAACAGAAGTTAACCCTTGTGTTATCTTCGGGTCATTCTGACCCATCAGTCATTGTGACCCACCGTCGTATTGCGACAA
Organism: Osmerus eperlanus; assembly: GCF_963692335.1. Classification (NCBI taxonomy): domain Eukaryota; kingdom Metazoa; phylum Chordata; class Actinopteri; order Osmeriformes; family Osmeridae; genus Osmerus; species Osmerus eperlanus. Next base: position 10,507,810 of record NC_085041.1, read on the forward strand.
ATTTACCTCCTACAAAAACAAAGTGAAGCATTTTCTTTTAACTGTCGGGCTGTCTCAGACCCCCACATTGCAATGGTTAAAAGAAAATAATTGTTATTTGTTTTTGTATTGGGTAAAATTGGGTAAACACAACGGTGGTTCGTTATAAACCTTTGGGTCATGTGACCCAAAGGCAGCACAAGGGTTAAGGAACTTGTCTTTAATCAAAAGATGGTCTCCGTTTTCAATTTGAAGCAGTAGATATGGCTTACTGTAGAAAGTCTCCCATTGCATCCTCTCTCTAGCTTAGCTTCGGCTACAGATGGACGACAATCACTATGCATGCATTATTCACGCCTACGGTGTTAATACAGTCTGTAAAAATACCACTTTGACACACTTTCAAGATGATCCGCTGGTTAGATGTAGCATGATCTTATTTACTACCCACAATAGTTCAACTTTTTTTGCAGCAGCATTTTAATCAGTTAGCTCCAGGTCCTCTCTAAAATACATTTCAGACCAATTTGAAACCTGAGCAAATGACTTTCTACTAAATTTTCAAATTCTTCTGAATTATTTCTCTTTTTGCATTGTTCTTCTCTTTTCTGTAGTTTTATGCCTTCGTCCAGCTCCTGCCCCTTTCAAAAATACCTTTCGGGCGCTTTGAAGCTTCAGCTTATAACTTCCTACTAAATTTTCACTATTTTCAGCTTTTTTAGCATGGTCAACTATCCCCATTCAGGTTTTCGGCATTCTCACTGCTGTTTCGCAGGAACAGCCTTTTCTAGTGTTTTTTGATACCGTGTATTACATAGTTTTCACGGTTTGATGTGGAGAAGAAGACTTCATTAAAAACCCGTAAAGGAAACCATTTGGAAACCAACAACATGTCTGACTGTGCTTGGGAGGGAGTCACAGCTATTACTATACCAACTATAATTTCAGCTGTTAAGACTATAATATTCTTTTTATGAATAGCTAGCCTAGGCCTACTTCTTCTTCTGTTTAACAGTTCATCTTTCAGCTTCTCTTGCATTGTATTTCAGCTCTTAGCGTTGTTAGATGATGCAGTTCAGTTTCCACTGATGAAGAAAGTGTTTTGTCCGTCTCTTCATAAACGGAGTGACTAAGTACAGTTGAGTTCTGGATTTTAATAAGTATTTATCAATCTGCAGATTGGGAGAGAAAACCAGTCTTCTGACCATAAATGACAACACAACACCAAGCTTAGGTCTCAACCAGGTCTCTCTCCGCTCCGAAAGCCGGAGGACCATCTTTTATAGGGCACAAGAATGTAAACATAGATTGTGACAGTCAGGCAGTAATGATGTTTCAACAGTCTCAGAGAAAGAGATTCACTGCTCCCAACACATGACAACTCAGACTAGAGAGTTCATAGTTGGAGCTCTCCTTGTAGTCATGACAAGGAACGTTTAGCCAGTACTTTCTCCTGACCCCGAACATCTATTAACCCTGACACATAGACACAATATACTCTTATTAATAGCAAGCTTACATGAGAACGTACTAACTAGTATCCAATGACTAGTTCTATTGATTAGTGAATAATGTAAGCACACAGGAAATCCCAATTTCTTCCACACCACACTGCCTCTTTTGTGTGACTCACACATTTTTGACATTCATTTCAGCTTGCGGGTATTTTCTCATTTCTGTATTTTCTGCAATTTAAGAAAAATAATTTCATCTTTCAGCATTCCAACGCATTTTCAGCAGGAAATGCCTTTCTAGTTATTATTATTATTGTGAGAATGCTGTTAAGCATTCTCACTATTGTTTTCCTGTTTCTCTTTATTGTTGGAATGCTGCTTCAGCAGTTTCAGGCCATTCCTGCTATGACTTTTCAGCTTTGTACCTCTTATGCTTGAATTAATATAAATCAATATTCATAATATTTTTAACATGGGTTTCCAATGGAGTTTTCTTTCAAATCCTCTCAAACTTCTTTAAACTTCTTCAACTTCCAAATCCTTCTTCTTCCTCAATCTTTCAGCTAGAGCCACCATTTAAACTTTAAAATGTTGACAAAACCCTAAACTATTTTTAAACAATTCAGCTGTTCTATTTAACTTTTCTAACGTTTCTGAGATTTACATGGGTGTTTACGTGAAACCCTAGAGTGCAGACTGAAACGCTTAGAGTGGAGGGCAGCTTCGGATGTCGTTGAAAAAATATTTCTAGTTTGCCAGCATTGCCACAATTTTCGCTCTTAATGCTTCGTTTTTGGATCAATAGATAGCTAATTTTGTGCTGGTCGTAGACAGTTGTCTGTTGAATCCAACAGACGTACACATTTGTTCAGAGCCCCACGAAAGCGAGACAAAGTCCAACTCTCGCCCCATAGAGACCAATGCAAATCTGGTGACAAAATCGTCAGAGAAAGCAAAAAGAACAAGATTTTGAAACTGCCGGTAGAGTCGTATTTCTGACCGCACAGAAATATAAAGGACATCTCTGGTTTCGGCAGAGTCTTGGGTCTCGGAAAATATCCTTACTTTTTGGATTGGACGTATAGTTTTGCGTCTAGGTCAACTTGTTTGAGGTGTGGATTCTAGCTCCATTAGATATTCTCTCTGCCCAGCTCGTTAGCGATCACAGCTGCTCCATCGCCGTGGCAACCAAACAAACACGCACCAGTAAAGCAGAAGGAACACGTTTTTGAAACTGCAGGTAGAGTCGTATTTCTGACTGCACAGACATATAAAGAATATCTCTGGTTTCGGCAGAGTCTTGGGTCTCGGAAAATATCCTTAGATTTTGGATTGGACGAACAGTTTTGCGTCTAGGTTATCTTGTTTGAGGTGTGGATTCTAGCTACATTTCTCTTATTCTCTGCCCTCAGCGCGTTAGCAATCATAGCTGCACCATCACCGTAACGACAGACACGCACCACTCAGTCTCTCACACAGGTGATTGGTACGTTTACTTGACCATGAGAAACCCGATTACTAGCAATTGTCGGTTTATGCCAATAATACGATTACTCCGTTTACATGTGTAATTAGTTATGCGATTACTCAATAAACACGTCTACATGATTCTTTTTTATTAATCGTTGTATGCTCCACGGACAAAACTTGCACCATCATCCTTCTGCAACAAAGTGTCGCCGTGTCTTCCTGTATCGGCTCTACTGCTGTATGTTTCATTCCATCAACACATTGAATCCTACTAAGAAAGCCGAGTAAACGCATAGGCTACATCTGCTACTGCTAATACTATCCCAACTATAATTTCATCTGTTAAAACGATAATATTCTTGTTACGACTAGCTAGCCTACTTCTTCTTCTGTTTAACAGTTCAGCTTTCAGCTTCTCCCGCATTGTAGGCTATTTTAGCTCTTAGCGTTGTTAAGATGATGCAGTTCAGCTTCCACACTGCCTCTTTTGTGTGACTCACACATTTTTGAAATTCATTTCAGCTTGCGGGTATTTTCTCACTTTTATACTTTTTAAAATATTAAGGTTTTTGTGCAAATTATTCTCCCTTTAAAAGTAATGGTAAATCCTTTCAAATCATTGTTGGAATGCTGCTCCAGCCCCTTTCAAAAATACCTTTCGGTTGCTTTGAAGCTTCAGCTTATAACTTTCTACCAAATTTTCACTATTTTCAGCTTTTTTAGCATGGTCAGCTATCCCCATTCAGGTTTTCAGCATTCTCACTGCTGTTTCGCAGGAACAGCCGTTTCTAGTATTTATTATTGTTTATTTTCGCCCCCCTAAGGATCAGTCAGATTTATTATGACATTACATTACAAGTAAACGATTTGTGGGTGAAATTATCATTACCTGTGGTTTCAAACCAGTGTTGCTCACTGCAACGCTGTAGCCTACGCGAGACACTACAAACACATCTACACAGCTGTAGGAAGTCAAACGGCGACAGAACATGTTCGGCACTCCCCTTAAATCAAAAGTCTATCTAACTGCTACCTTAACTTCATTGCCACAGCCTAAACTTTGTCAATCTGTTCATGAAAATAATTAATTTCAGCCTAAACCGTACAACGGAACGTTAAATCCAATTCAACCAACGCAATCGCTACCAAGACGAACACAGCAGTAAGTAAGTAAGTCTTTATTTATATAGCACATTTCATACAATAATTGTAGCTCAAGGTGTTTTACATAAAATCAATAAAATCAATAAAAACAATAATACAAGTGATAAACAATTCAAACAAAAATAAAAATCCCAATAAGATCTCTGTTCAAGAGAGAAAACAACTTTAAAAAGTAGGAAAACCCTTTTGAGATAAAATTACTTAAATGCTTCGGTAAAAAGGTAGGTTTTAAGCTGTCTTTTAAAAATGTCTAGAGTGTTTGCTTCCCTAATATTTATGGGTAATTTGTTCCATAGTTTTGGGGCGTAATTGACAAAGGCCGAATCACCAATCTTCTTATGACTGCTTCTGGTGACCTCTAATAGGCCTGCATTTGATGATCGCAGTGTTCTAGCTGGTGTGTAGTTTATAAAGGAGTTAGCAATGTAGCTAGGTCCTTGTCCGTGTAGAGCTTTGTATGTGAGGAAAAGGACCTTAAAGTCAATTCTGAAGGTAACAGGGAGCCAGTGTAAAGTAGCTAGGACAGGACTAATGTGTTCTCTCCTTTTAGTTTTGGTTAATAATCTAGCTGCAGAATTTTGAATGAGCTGTAGTCTTTCAGTGGTTTTCTTGGGAAGACCAGTGAAAAGTGCGTTACAGTAGTCCAGCCGGCTGGATATAAAAGCATGAATTAACTTCTCTGCATCATTTTGGTTTATGAATGGTCGTACCTTTGCTATATTCCTCAGGTGAAAGAAAGCTGTTTTGGTCACTTTATTAATGTGAGAGTTGAAATTAAAATCTGAGTCCAGGATTACACCGAGACTTGTCACCTCTGGTTTAAGACAGGGGGTTAAGCCTCCAAGATTCTTAATAAGCATCTCTCTT